>NC_086448.1:67790458-68090458 GCF_028390025.1 Pseudophryne corroboree | reverse complement strand
TTGAAATCAGAGCACTACATTTTGGCCACCGTGCTCGATCCTAGATTTAAAGCCTACCTTGGATCTCTCTTTCCGGCAGACACAGGTCTGCTGGGGTTGAAAGACCTGCTGGTGACAAAATTGTCAAGTCAAGCGGAACGCGACCTGTCAACATCTCCTCCTTCACATTCTCCCGCAACTGGGGGTGCGAGGAAAAGGCTCAGAATTCCGAGCCCACCCGCTGGCGGTGATGCAGGGCAGTCTGGAGCGACTGCTGATGCTGACATCTGGTCCGGACTGAAGGACCTGACAACGATTACGGACATGTCGTCTACTGTCACTGCATATGATTCTCTCAACATTGATAGAATGGTGGAGGATTATATGAGTGACCGCATCCAAGTAGGCACGTCACACAGTCCGTACTTATACTGGCAGGAAAAAGAGGCAATTTGGAGGCCCTTGCACAAACTGGCTTTATTCTACCTAAGTTGCCCTCCCACAAGTGTGTACTCCGAAAGAGTGTTTAGTGCCGCCGCTCACCTTGTCAGCAATCGGCGTACGAGGTTACATCCAGAAAATGTGGAGAAGATGATGTTCATTAAAATGAATTATAATCAATTCCTCCGCGGAGACATTGACCAGCAGCAATTGCCTCCACAAAGTACACAGGGAGCTGAGATGGTGGATTCCAGTGGGGACGAATTGATAATCTGTGAGGAGGGGGATGTACACGGTGATATATCGGAGGGTGAAGATGAGGTGGACATCTTGCCTCTGTAGAGCCAGTTTGTGCAAGGAGAGATTAATTGCTTCTTTTTTGGGGGGGGTCCAAACCAACCCGTCATATCAGTCACAGTCGTGTGGCAGACCCTGTCACTGAAATGATGGGTTGGTTAAAGTGTGCATGTCCTGTTTTGTTTATACAACATAAGGGTGGGTGGGAGGGCCCAAGGACAATTCCATCTTGCACCTCTTTTTTCTTTTCTTTTTCTTTGCATCATGTGCTGATTGGGGAGGGTTTTTTGGAAGGGACATCCTGCGTGACACTGCAGTGCCACTCCTAGATGGGCCCGGTGTTTGTGTCGGCCACTAGGGTCGCTAATCTTACTCACACAGTCAGCTACCTCATTGCGCCTCTTTTTTTCTTTGCGTCATGTGCTGTTTGGGGAGGGTTTTTTGGAAGGGACATCCTGCGTGACACTGCAGTGCCACTCCTAGATGGGCCCGGTGTTTGTGTCGGCCACTAGGGTCGCTAATCTTACTCACACAGTCAGCTACCTCATTGCGCCTCTTTTTTTCTTTGCGTCATGTGCTGTTTGGGGAGGGTTTTTTGGAAGGGACATCCTGCGTGACACTGCAGTGCCACTCCTAGATGTGCCCGGTGTTTGTGTCGGCCACTAGGGTCGCTAATCTTACTCACACAGCTACCTCATTGCGCCTCTTTTTTTCTTTGCGTCATGTGCTGTTTGGGGAGGGTTTTTTGGAAGGGACATCCTGCGTGACACTGCAGTGCCACTCCTAGATGGGCCCGGTGTTTGTGTCGGCCACTAGGGTCGCTAATCTTACTCACACAGTCAGCTACCTCATTGCGCCTCTTTTTTTCTTTGCGTCATGTGCTGTTTGGGGAGGGTTTTTTGGAAGGGACATCCTGCGTGACACTGCAGTGCCACTCCTAGATGGGCCCGGTGTTTGTGTCGGCCACTAGGGTCGCTAATCTTACTCACACAGTCAGCTACCTCATTGCGCCTCTTTTTTTCTTTGCGTCATGTGCTGTTTGGGGAGGGTTTTTTGGAAGGGCCATCCTGCGTGACACTGCAGTGCCACTCCTAGATGGGCCCGGTGTTTGTGTCGGCCACTAGGGTCGCTAATCTTACTCACACAGCTACCTCATTGCGCCTCTTTTTTTCTTTGCGTCATGTGCTGTTTGGGGAGGGTTTTTTGGAAGGGCCATCCTGCGTGACACTGCAGTGCCACTCCTAGATGGGCCCGGTGTTTGTGTCGGCCACTAGGGTCGCTAATCTTACTCACACAGCTACCTCATTGCGCCTCTTTTTTTCTTTGCGTCATGTGCTGTTTGGAGAGGGTTTTTTGGAAGGGACATCCTGCGTGACACTGCAGTGCCACTCCTAGATGGGCCCGGTGTTTGTGTCGGCCACTAGGGTCGCTTATCTTACTCACACAGCGACCTCGGTGCAAATTTTAGGACTAAAAATAATATTGTGAGGTGTGAGGTATTCAGAATAGACTGAAAATGAGTGTAAATTATGGTTTTTGAGGTTAATAATACTTTGGGATCAAAATGACCCCCAAATTCTATGATTTAAGCTGTTTTTTAGTGTTTTTTGAAAAAAACACCCGAATCCAAAACACACCCGAATCCGACAAAAAAAATTCGGTGAGGTTTTGCCAAAACGCGTTCGAACCCAAAACACGGCCGCGGAACCGAACCCAAAACCAAAACACAAAACCCGAAAAATTTCAGGCGCTCATCTCTATTTTTTGGAAGGGACATCCTGCGTGACACTGCAGTGCCACTCCTAGATGGGCCCGGTGTTTGTGTCGGCCACTAGGGTCGCTTATCTTACTCACACAGCGACCTCGGTGCAAATTTTAGGACTAAAAATAATATTGTGAGGTGTGAGGTATTCAGAATAGACTGAAAATGAGTGTAAATTATGGTTTTTGAGGTTAATAATACTTTGGGATCAAAATGACCCCCAAATTCTATGATTTAAGCTGTTTTTTAGTGTTTTTTGAAAAAAACACCCGAATCCAAAACACACCCGAATCCGACAAAAAAAATTCGGTGAGGTTTTGCCAAAACGCGTTCGAACCCAAAACACGGCCGCGGAACCGAACCCAAAACCAAAACACAAAACCCGAAAAATTTCAGGCGCTCATCTCTATCAATGGTTGCTATGGGCAACATCACCAGTTCTAAAAATCTCCCACCTTAGTAAATTTACCCCTATGCTTCCATACCTGTGCAGACACTAGGCTGCTGTATTGTACCAGTTACCAGTTGTTGTTTTTAAGCGTAGGTAGGTTCTGAGCCAGGATTCCAGTGTCTAGAGGTAGATATCACCAGCTGACAGTCACTGACTGCTGTGTTAGGCTCTTATAGGGACACTATAGGCTGTTGTTTTATTCCAGTTACCAGTTTTTTCATTATTCATCTGTTGTTTTCCTTAAATGTACCACCTTTTTTTCTGCTAGCATCAGCCCGGGCCATTTCTAGACAATTCGGCTCCTAGTGCGACAAATCACGCATATCGTTAGTGTGTATGCATGATTGTACGATACTACGGGTTGCATACAAGGGGCGGAATGTATTATGATACATCGCCACCCCTCGCCGCTTACCGCAGTGATGTTGATCGCATATGTACTAACATATGCGATCAATATCGCAATGCGGTGACGGAGGCCCCCCGCGATACCTGTGAGGTGGTCTCCGTCACCTCCCCGGGATCCTTACACTGCCTAGACGTCGGGAAGCAGCAGCAGGCTGCCCCCGGCACCTCCTCCTCCCCCTGCAGCCGGAAGGACCTCCGGCTGCGTTTCTAGGGGGAGGAGGAGATTACCATCCGGGTCCAGGGAGGAAGGTATGCCGGGGGGGAAGGGGGTCTGCGGCGGAGGCGGTGGGTTTCGGCGGTCGGCGATAAGAAGCCCATAGGCTTCTATAGGGTATCGCCTTCCAAAGATGGCGATACCCTGGACGGCGAAAACGTGGCGGTAGGGCCTTAGTAAATTTTAAAATGCAGTAAAAACCCCGTTTTCGGGGGGTTTACCGCATTTTTCCTTTAGTACATCCTGCTTTTGTTTGACTGTGCTGAACGGTCAATCAAAATAAATTTTATGCGGAGCAGTACATGTTAATGAAGGCTGGAACAGAGGCGTCACAAGGTATGGTGACACCCGGTGCGCACCCTGGATCTCCCCATGCGCCTAAAAGAGATGTGGCTATATATAAAGGGACATGGCATCACGGGGGATCCCAGCGGTGCCCACCATCTCCGGAAATGCTGGGCTGCCCCCAGAGACATCCTGTCTGCACTGCCGGCTCCTCATCTATGACAGGAGCCAGGTGCTGCAGGAGAATGTCACACTGCAGCAGCCGGCTCTGTCACTGTGTAGGAGCCGGCAGTTTGGTGTCACCCCCTCTGAGGGTGACTGCCGGGAGGGGATCACTGGGATGGAACAACATATCATTTCGTCGTACATAGCATCGCACATTATGTATCTGCAATCTTGGATGGTCTTGGATGAAGGGAATTTGCTCCGACCATCGGCAAGATTGCCAGTCATTTAGATGTGTACCCAGCCTTAGAGCAGAGGTTTACAAATGCGCTTCTCAAGGTACCTTATTGGTCCAGGTTTTAAAGATATACATGCTTGACAACAGGTGACTTCATTAGTTCCTCAGTCAATTTCATATAACCATCTGTGCTGAGCCAATGGATAGCTTTAAAACCTGGGTTGTCAGGGCACCTTGAGGAGCGTGCTTGGGAACCACTGCGTAAGAGGGTGGGAAAAGTGTGAATAGGCATGTGTCAGTTTGCATTGGTACTTATTATTCTCTGGTCTCCAGTGTCTTGTGATTCTTTCTTGTGCTTGAAATTGAATTTCTGAAGAACTTGATTTCCTGAAGAAAGTGCACTTAAGGGAGAAGAAAATAAAAATATGTGTCTGAACTAGTATACAAATACTGAACCCTGCAAAAGAAGACAAACAAATACAGTTTTGTTTTTTTGTTTGTTTGTCTTTTAAACGTTTCTTTTATTGAAAGGTTGGTACAAAAAAATTTTTATAATAAAAACTAGAGATGAGCGGGTTCGGTTTCTCTGAATCCGAACCCGCCCGAACTTCATGGTTTTTTTCACGGGTCCGAGCAGACTCGGATCCTCCCGCCTTGCTCGGTTAACCCGAGCGCGCCCGAACGTCATCATGACGCTGTCGGATTCTCGCGAGACTCGGATTCTATATAAGGAGCCGCGCGTCGCCGCCATTTTCACACGTGCATTGAGATTGATAGTGAGAGGACGTGGCTGGCGTCCTCTCCATTTAGATTATAAGAGAGAGAGATTTACTGGAGCTTAGGACTAGGAGGAGTACTGTAGAAGTGTAGAGAGTGCAGAGAGTTTACTAGTGAGTGACCACCAGACAGTGCAGTTTATTTAATATATCCGTTCTCTGCCTGAAAAAAGCGATACACACAGTGACTCAGTCACATACCATATCTGTGTGCACTGCTCAGGCTCAGCCCAGTGTGCTGCATCATCTATATATATTATATATCTGTCTGACTGCTCAGCTCACACAGCTTATAATTGTGGGGGAGACTGGGGAGCACTGCAGTGCCAGTTATAGGTTATAGCAGGAGCCAGGAGTACATAATATTATATAGTGAGTGACCACCAGACAGTGCAGTTTATTTAATATATCCGTTCTCTGCCTGAAAAAAGCGATACACACAGTGACTCAGTCACATACCATATCTGTGTGCACTGCTCAGGCTCAGCCCAGTGTGCTGCATCATCTATATATATTATATATCTGTCTGACTGCTCAGCTCACACAGCTTATAATTGTGGGGGAGACTGGGGAGCACTGCAGTGCCAGTTATAGGTTATAGCAGGAGCCAGGAGTACATAATATTATATTAAAATTAAACAGTGCACACTTTTGCTGCAGGAGTGCCACTGCCAGTGTGACTGACCAGTGACCTGACCACACTGACCACCAGTATAGTTAGTAGTATACTTATATTGTGATTGCCTGAAAAAGTTAAACACTCGTCGTGTGACTTCACTTGTGTGTTGTTGTTTTTTTTATTCTATAAAAATAAAACTCATTCTGCTGACAGACAGTGTCCAGCAGGTCCGTCATTATATAATATATAATATATACCTGTCCGGCTGCAGTAGTGATATATATATATTTTTTATATCATTTATCATCCAGTCGCAGCAGACACAGTACGGTAGTTCACGGCTGTGGCTACCTCTGTGTCTGCACTCGGCAGGCAGTCCGTCCATAATTGTATACCACCTAACCGTGGTTTTTTTTTCTTCTTTATACATACATACTACTACGACATCTCTTTATCAACCAGTCTATATTAGCAGCAGACACAGTACAGTACGGTAGTTCACGGCTGTGGCTACCTCTGTGTCTGCACTCGGCAGGCAGTCCGTCCATAATTGTATACCACCTAACCGTGGTTTTTTTTTCTTTCTTCTTTATACATACATAGTTACATAGACATCTCTTTATCAACCAGTCTATATTAGCAGCAGACACAGTACAGTACGGTAGTTCACGGCTGTGGCTACCTCTGTGTCTGCACTCGGCAGGCAGTCCGTCCATAATTGTATACCACCTAACCGTGGTTTTTTTTTCTTTCTTCTTTATACATACATAGTTACATAGACATCTCTTTATCAACCAGTCTATATTAGCAGCAGACACAGTACAGTACGGTAGTTCACGGCTGTGGCTACCTCTGTGTCTGCACTCGGCAGGCAGTCCGTCCATAATTGTATACCACCTAACCGTGGTTTTTTTTTCTTTCTTCTTTATACATACATACTACTACGACATCTCTTTATCAACCAGTCTATATTATTAGCAGCAGACACAGTACAGTACGGTAGTTCACGGCTGTGGCTACCTCTGTGTCTGCACTCGGCAGGCAGTCCGTCCATAATTGTATACCACCTAACCGTGGTTTTTCTTTCTTTCTTCTTTATACATACATAGTTACATAGACATCTCTTTATCAACCAGTCTATATTAGCAGCAAACACAGTACAGTACGGTAGTTCACGGCTGTGGCTACCTCTGTGTCTGCACTCGGCAGGCAGTCCATAATTGTATACTAGTATCCATCTCCATTGTTTACCTGAGGTGCCTTTTAGTTGTGCCTATTAAAATATGGAGAACAAAAATGTTGAGGTTCCAAAATTAGGGAAAGATCAAGATCCACTTCCACCTCGTGCTGAAGCTGCTGCCACTAGTCATGGCCGAGACGATGAAATGCCAGCAACGTCGTCTGCCAAGGCCGATGCCCAATGTCATAGTACAGAGCATGTCAAATCCAAAACACCAAATATCAGGAAAAAAAGGACTCCAAAACCTAAAATAAAATTGTCGGAGGAGAAGCGTAAACTTGCCAATATGCCATTTACGACACGGAGTGGCAAGGAACGGCTGAGGCCCTGGCCTATGTTCATGGCTAGTGGTTCAGCTTCACATGAGGATGGAAGCACTCAGCCTCTCGCTAGAAAAATTAAAAGACTCAAGCTGGCAAAAGCAGCACAGCAAAGAACTGTGCATTCTTCGAAATCCCAAATCCACAAGGAGAGTCCAATTGTGTCGGTTGCGATGCCTGACCTTCCCAACACTGGACGTGAAGAGCATGCGCCTTCCACCATTTGCACGCCCCCTGCAAGTGCTGGAAGGAGCACCCGCAGTCCAGTTCCTGATAGTCAGATTGAAGATGTCAGTGTTGAAGTACACCAGGATGAGGAGGATATGGGTGTTGCTGGCGCTGGGGAGGAAATTGACCAGGAGGATTCTGATGGTGAGGTGGTTTGTTTAAGTCAGGCACCCGGGGAGACACCTGTTGTCCGTGGGAGGAATATGGCCGTTGACATGCCAGGTGAAAATACCAAAAAAATCAGCTCTTCGGTGTGGAGGTATTTCACCAGAAATGCGGACAACAGGTGTCAAGCCGTGTGTTCCCTTTGTCAAGCTGTAATAAGTAGGGGTAAGGACGTTAACCACCTCGGAACATCCTCCCTTATACGTCACCTGCAGCGCATTCATAATAAGTCAGTGACAAGTTCAAAAACTTTGGGTGACAGCGGAAGCAGTCCACTGACCAGTAAATCCCTTCCTCTTGTAACCAAGCTCACGCAAACCACCCCACCAACTCCCTCAGTGTCAATTTCCTCCTTCCCCAGGAATGCCAATAGTCCTGCAGGCCATGTCACTGGCAATTCTGACGATTCCTCTCCTGCCTGGGATTCCTCCGATGCATCCTTGCGTGTAACGCCTACTGCTGCTGGCGCTGCTGTTGTTGCTGCTGGGAGTCGATGGTCATCCCAGAGGGGAAGTCGTAAGCCCACTTGTACTACTTCCAGTAAGCAATTGACTGTTCAACAGTCCTTTGCGAGGAAGATGAAATATCACAGCAGTCATCCTGCTGCAAAGCGGATAACTGAGGCCTTGACAACTATGTTGGTGTTAGACGTGCGTCCGGTATCCGCCGTTAGTTCACAGGGAACTAGACAATTTATTGAGGCAGTGTGCCCCCGTTACCAAATACCATCTAGGTTCCACTTCTCTAGGCAGGCGATACCGAGAATGTACACGGACGTCAGAAAAAGACTCACCAGTGTCCTAAAAAATGCAGTTGTACCCAATGTCCACTTAACCACGGACATGTGGACAAGTGGACAAGTGGAGCAGGGCAGGGTCAGGACTATATGACTGTGACAGCCCACTGGGTAGATGTATGGACTCCCGCCGCAAGAACAGCAGCGGCGGCACCAGTAGCAGCATCTCGCAAACGCCAACTCTTTCCTAGGCAGGCTACGCTTTGTATCACCGCTTTCCAGAATACGCACACAGCTGAAAACCTCTTACGGCAACTGAGGAAGATCATCGCGGAATGGCTTACCCCAATTGGACTCTCCTGTGGATTTGTGGCATCGGACAACGCCAGCAATATTGTGTGTGCATTAAATATGGGCAAATTCCAGCACGTCCCATGTTTTGCACATACCTTGAATTTGGTGGTGCAGAATTTTTTAAAAAACGAAAGGGGCGTGCAAGAGATGCTGTCGGTGGCCAGAAGAATTGCGGGACACTTTCGGCGTACAGGCACCACGTACAGAAGACTGGAGCACCACCAAAAACTACTGAACCTGCCCTGCCATCATCTGAAGCAAGAAGTGGTAACGAGGTGGAATTCAACCCTCTATATGCTTCAGAGGTTGGAGGAGCAGCAAAAGGCCATTCAAGCCTATACAATTGAGCACGATATAGGAGGTGGAATGCACCTGTCTCAAGCGCAGTGGAGAATGATTTCAACGTTGTGCAAGGTTCTGATGCCCTTTGAACTTGCCACACGTGAAGTCAGTTCAGACACTGCCAGCCTGAGTCAGGTCATTCCCCTCATCAGGCTTTTGCAGAAGAAGCTGGAGACATTGAAGGAGGAGCTAACACGGAGCGATTCCGCTAGGCATGTGGGACTTGTGGATGGAGCCCTTAATTCGCTTAACAAGGATTCACGGGTGGTCAATCTGTTGAAATCAGAGCACTACATTTTGGCCACCGTGCTCGATCCTAGATTTAAAGCCTACCTTGGATCTCTCTTTCCGGCAGACACAAGTCTGCTGGGGTTGAAAGACCTGCTGGTGACAAAATTGTCAAGTCAAGCGGAACGCGACCTGTCAACATCTCCTCCTTCACATTCTCCCGCAACTGGGGGTGCGAGGAAAAGGCTCAGAATTCCGAGCCCACCCGCTGGCGGTGATGCAGGGCAGTCTGGAGCGACTGCTGATGCTGACATCTGGTCCGGACTGAAGGACCTGACAACGATTACGGACATGTCGTCTACTGTCACTGCATATGATTCTCTCAACATTGATAGAATGGTGGAGGATTATATGAGTGACCGCATCCAAGTAGGCACGTCACACAGTCCGTACTTATACTGGCAGGAAAAAGAGGCAATTTGGAGGCCCTTGCACAAACTGGCTTTATTCTACCTAAGTTGCCCTCCCACAAGTGTGTACTCCGAAAGAGTGTTTAGTGCCGCCGCTCACCTTGTCAGCAATCGGCGTACGAGGTTACATCCAGAAAATGTGGAGAAGATGATGTTCATTAAAATGAATTATAATCAATTCCTCCGCGGAGACATTGACCAGCAGCAATTGCCTCCACAAAGTACACAGGGAGCTGAGATGGTGGATTCCAGTGGGGACGAATTGATAATCTGTGAGGAGGGGGATGTACACGGTGATATATCGGAGGGTGATGATGAGGTGGACATCTTGCCTCTGTAGAGCCAGTTTGTGCAAGGAGAGATTAATTGCTTCTTTTTTGGGGGGGGTCCAAACCAACCCGTCATATCAGTCACAGTCGTGTGGCAGACCCTGTCACTGAAATGATGGGTTGGTTAAAGTGTGCATGTCCTGTTTTGTTTATACAACATAAGGGTGGGTGGGAGGGCCCAAGGACAATTCCATCTTGCACCTCTTTTTTCTTTTCTTTTTCTTTGCATCATGTGCTGATTGGGGAGGGTTTTTTGGAAGGGACATCCTGCGTGACACTGCAGTGCCACTCCTAAATGGGCCCGGTGTTTGTGTCGGCCACTAGGGTCGCTAATCTTACTCACACAGTCAGCTACCTCATTGCGCCTCTTTTTTTCTTTGCGTCATGTGCTGTTTGGGGAGGGTTTTTTGGAAGGGACATCCTGCGTGACACTGCAGTGCCACTCCTAGATGGGCCCGGTGTTTGTGTCGGCCACTAGGGTCGCTAATCTTACTCACACAGCTACCTCATTGCGCCTCTTTTTTTCTTTGCGTCATGTGCTGTTTGGGGAGGGTTTTTTGGAAGGGACATCCTGCGTGACACTGCAGTGCCACTCCTAGATGGGCCCGGTGTTTGTGTCGGCCACTAGGGTCGCTAATCTTACTCACACAGCTACCTCATTGCGCCTCTTTTTTTCTTTGCGTCATGTGCTGTTTGGGGAGGGTTTTTTGGAAGGGCCATCCTGCGTGACACTGCAGTGCCACTCCTAGATGGGCCCGGTGTTTGTGTCGGCCACTAGGGTCGCTAATCTTACTCACACAGCTACCTCATTGCGCCTCTTTTTTTCTTTGCGTCATGTGCTGTTTGGGGAGGGTTTTTTGGAAGGGACATCCTGCGTGACACTGCAGTGCCACTCCTAGATGGGCCCGGTGTTTGTGTCGGCCACTAGGGTCGCTTATCTTACTCACACAGCGACCTCGGTGCAAATTTTAGGACTAAAAATAATATTGTGAGGTGTGAGGTATTCAGAATAGACTGAAAATGAGTGTAAATTATGGTTTTTGAGGTTAATAATACTTTGGGATCAAAATGACCCCCAAATTCTATGATTTAAGCTGTTTTTTAGTGTTTTTTGAAAAAAACACCCGAATCCAAAACACACCCGAATCCGACAAAAAAAATTCGGTGAGGTTTTGCCAAAACGCGTTCGAACCCAAAACACGGCCGCGGAACCGAACCCAAAACCAAAACACAAAACCCGAAAAATTTCAGGCGCTCATCTCTAATAAAAACAGGAAAAAGTGAGTTCAGAATGCTCAGTTATGGCCCATGTACAACTGTAAGTAATAAGAGAGCACCACCCGCACCCACTTTATTACATACACGCATATGTATTGCTAACGCCCATCTCCCTTTTTGTACCTTATACTGCTGAAAGGGAAAATAAAAATCCGTAGGGGAAAAAAGTTCAATAAAAATATTTGAATAATATATATAACAGTGACATCACTGTTTGGGGTCCTCAGCTGGGGAGTCCTGTTCCTCCTCATGTCTTCTTTGTGGTGTTGGATCCAATTGGGGGGTGGGGAAGGGGGGGCTGGTGTTGGAGGATATGGTATCTGTGGGTACATTGGGTATCCGGGATAGCGTTGGGCTTCGCGGCCATAACAAGGGTCCTGTGCTGGATATCCATTGGGTTCAGGTGGTGCTTGGTATACCGGTGTCCTAGGTGCCAAAAGTCTCTGTAACGTGTCATTCTTTTGCTGGAGAGATGTCACAATAAGGTTTGCATGGGCAGCCATCTGTTTGTAACTGTCAGCCATCTGGTTGAGGCTGCTGGATTGACAGGTTGTGTTCTCCGCAAGCTTGCACAGGCAGACGACCATGTTGCCCAGCTTCTAATCAGTGTTCTTCATCATCTCCCTTGTTCTCGTCTGTTCTTCTTTGACGGTGTCCAGAACACGGCCCAGAGTCTTGTTCATTTGATCCAATCTTCAGTCGACGATTGCCCTGAAACTGTTCTGTCATTGCTCCATGTCCTTAGCCAGACCCTGGATACACTGAACTCTTGATGGTGGCTGGCCTTGCTTGCGAGCCAATTGGAGTGGCTCATATTGGAGTGTCTTCAGCCACATCATCCTCATCTTCCAGCAAATCCGGATGGTAATAATTTCCAATTCCACTAGCAGTTCCGCTGCTTGTCATCAGCTGCACTTGTGTATCTTCTGGCATTCTTATGCCCAGTGTTGGACTGGGGCATGAAGGGCCCACCGGGGGGAATGCAGTGATAGGGGCCCATACTTAGGGGTGTGGCCAGCCTACAAAGGGGGTGTGGCCAGCCTCCACAGAGGCTTGAAATACACAATAATTTAGTGCAGTGTAATGCAACATATCTACCATGTATAATAGAAGTGCAGTCTGGAACCTGATCCCTAGAGGTAGGAGTGGGCCCTCAGGCAGTGGGGCATACCAGTGGTTTCCCCGGTACCCCTGTGGGCCAGTCCAACCCTGCTTATGCCCAAGTCTTCTTGGACATCTTGTGTCCTGCTTGATCTAGTCTCTTTAGATCCCCTTGGTCCTTTAATCCGGTATCCTGTGTCATGCAGTCTATTTGTGTAGAAACAAATAAAAAGTTAATAACCGTTTGTTTCTCTGACGTCCTAAGTGGATGCTGGGACTCCGTAAGGACCATGGGGAATAGCGGCTCCGCAGGAGACTGGGCACAACTAAAGAAAGCTTTAGGACTACCTGGTGTGCACTGGCTCCTCCCACTATGACCCTCCTCCAGACCTCAGTTAGAATCTTGTGCCCGGCTGAGCTGGATGCACACTAGGGGCTCTCCTGAGCTCCTAGAAAGAAAGTATATTTTAGGTTTTTTATTTTACAGTGAGATCTGCTGGCAACAGACTCACTGCAGCGAGGGACTAAGGGGAGAAGAAGCGAACCTACTTAACTGGTGGTAGTTTGGGCTTCTTAGGCTACTGGACACCATTAGCTCCAGAGGGATCGACCGCAGGACCCGACCTTGGTGTTCGTTCCCGGAGCCGCGCCGCCGGCCCCCTTACAGAGCCAGAAGCAAGAAGTGTTCCAGAAAATCGGCGGCAGAAGACTTCTGTCTTCAACAAGGTAGCGCACAGCACTGCAGCTGTGCGCCATTGCTCCTCATGCACACCTCACACTCCGGTCACTGATGGGTGCAGGGCGCTGGGGGGGGGCCGCCCTGAGGGCAATATAATACACCTTGGCTGGCAAATCATCACAATATATAGTCCCAGGCTATGTATGTGATAAATTACCCCTGCCAGAATCCATAAAAAAAGCGGGAGAAAAGTCAGCCGAAAAAGGGGCGGGGCTATCTCCCTCAGCACACTGGCGCCATTTTTTCTTCACAGTGCAGCTGGAAGACAGCTCCCCAGGCTCTCCCCTGTAGTTTTCAGGCTCAAAGGGTTAAAAAGAGAGGGGGGGCACTAAATTTAGGCGCAATATGTGTATACAAGCAGCTATTGGGGGGAAAAATCACTCAGTTATAGTGTTAATCCCTGCATTATATAGCGCTCTGGTGTGTGCTGGCATACTCTCTCTCTGTCTCCCCAAAGGACTTTGTGGGGTCCTGTCCTCAGTCAGAGCATTCCCTGTGTGTGTGCGGTGTGTCGGTACGGCTGTGTCGACATGTTGGATGAGGAAGGTTACGTGGAGGCGGAGCAGAGGCCGATAAATGGGATGTCGCCCCCTCTGGGGCCGACACCAGAGTGGATGGATAGGTGGAAGGTATTAACCGACAATGTCAACTCCTTACATAAAAGGCTGGATGACGTAACAGCTGTGGGACAGCCGGCTTCTCAGCCCGCGCCTGCCCAGGCGTCTCAAAGGCCATCAGGGGCTCAAAAAAGCACCCGTTACCTCAGATGGCAGACACAGATGTCGACACGGAGTCTGACTCCAGTGTCGACGAGGTTGAGACATATACACAATCCATTAGGAACATCCGTTGCATGATCTCGGCAATGAAAAATGTGTTACACATTTCTGACATTAACCCAAGTACCACATAAAAGGGGTTTTATGTTTGGGGAGAAAAAGCAGCCAGTGTTTTGTTCCCCCATCAGATGAGTGAATGAAGTGTGTAAAGAAGCGTAGGTTCCCCCGATAAGAAACTGGTAATTTCTAAAAAGTTACTGCTGGCGTACCCTTTCCCGCCAGAGGATAGGTCACGTTGGGAGATATCCCCTAGGGTGGATAAGGCGCTCACACGTTTGTCAAAAAAGGTGGCACCGCCGTCTGGGGATACGGCCACTTTGAAGGAACCTGCTGATAAAAAGCAGGAGGCTATCCTGAAGTCTGTATATACACACTCAGGTACTATACTGAGACCTGCATTTACCTCAGCATAAATAGTGCTGCTGCAGCGTGGTCTGATACCCTGTCAGATAATATTAATACCCTAGACAGGGATAATATTTTGCTAACATAGAGCATATTAAAGACGTCGTCTTACATATGAAGGATGCACAGAGGGATATTTTCCGGCTGGCATCCAGAATGAATGCAATGTCCATTCTGCCAGGAGGGTATTAGAGACCCGGCAGTGGACAGGTGATGCTGCCTTTAAAAGGCACATGGAGATTCTGCCTTATAAGGGTGAGGAATTGTTTGGGGATGGTCTCTGGGACCTCGTATCCACAGCAACAGCTGGGAAGAAAACATTTTACCTCAGGTTTCCTCACAGCCTAAGAAAGCACCGTATTTTCAGGTACAGTCCTTTCGGCTTCAGAAAAGCAAGCGGGTCAAAGGCGCTTCCTTTCTGCACAGAGACAAGGGAAGAAGGAAAAAGCTGCACCAGACAGCCAGTTCCCAGGATCAAAAATCTTCCCCCGCTTCCTCTGAGTCCACCGCATGACGCTGGGGCTCCACAGGTGGAGACAGGTGCGGTGGGGGCGCGTCTCGGGAACTTCAGGGACCAGTGGGCTTGCCCACAGGTGGATCCCTAGGTTCTGCAAGTAGTATCACAGGGATACAGGCTGGAGTTCGAGGCGACTCCTCCTCGCCGTTACCTCACATCAGCCTTGCCTGCTGCCCTCGGAGAAAGGGAGGTAGTACTGGCGGCAATTCACAAGCTGTACTTCCAGCAGGTGAAATCAAGGTACCCCTCCTTCAACAAGGCCGGGGTTACTATTCCAGAATGTTGTGGTACCGGAACCAGACGGTTCGGTGAGACCCATTCTAAAATTGAAATCCTTGAACACTTATATACGAAGGTTCAAGTTCAAAATGGAATCGCTCAGGGCGATTATTGCAAGCCTGGAGAATTTCATGGTATCACTGGACATCAAGGATGCTTACCTGCATGTCCCTATTTACCCTCTTCACCAGGAGTACCTCAAAATTGTGGTACAGGATTGTCATTACCAATTCCAGACGTTGCCGTTGGTCTGTCCCCGGCACCGAGGGTATTTACCAAGGTAATGGCCGAAATAATTATCCCGTACTTGGACGATCTCCTTATAAAGGCGAGGTCCAGGGAGCAGTTGTTCGTCGGAGTAGCACTATCTCGGGAAGTGCTACAACAGCACGGCTGGATTCTGAATATTCCAAAGTCGCAGCTGGTTCCTACGACGCGTCTGCTGTTCCTGGGTATGGTTCTGGACACAGAACAGGAAAAAAGGGTTTCTCCCGGAGGAGAAGTCCAAGGAGTTGTCGTCTCTAGACAGAGACCTCCTAATACAAATACAGGTGTCGGTGCATCAATGCACGCGAGCCCTGGGAAAGATGGTAGCTTCTTACGAAGAAATTCCATTCGCCAGGTCCCATGCAAGGATCTTCCAGTGGGATCTGTTGGACAAGTGGTTCGGGTCCCATCTTCAGATGCATCGGCGGATAACCCTGTCTCCAAGGGCCAGGGTGTCGCTGTTGTGGTGGCTGCAGAGTGCTCATCTTCTAGGGGGCCGCAGATTCGGCATACAGGACTGGGTCCTGGTGACCACGGATGCCAGCCTTCGAGGCTGGGGGGCAGTCACACAGGGAAGAAACTTCCAAGGACTATGGAAAAGTCAGGAGACTTCCCTACACATAAATATTCTGGAACTAAGGGCCATTTACAATGCCCTAAGTCAGGCAAGCCCCCTGCTTCAACACCGGCCGGTGCTGATCCAGTCAGACAACATCACGGCAGTCGCTCATGTAAACCGACAGGGCAGCACAAGAAGCAGGATGGCGATGGCAGAAGCCACAAGGATTCTCCGATGGGCGGAAAATCATGTGTTAGCACTGTCAGCAGTGTTCATTCCCGGAGTGGACAACTGGGAAGCAGACTTTCTCAGCAGACGACCTCCACCCGGGAGAGTGGGGACTTCATCCAGAAGTCTTCCAAATAATTGTACACCGTTGGGAAAGGCCACAGGTGGACATGATGGCGTCCCGCCTCAACAAAAAGCTACAAAGATATTGCGCCAGGTCAAGGGACCCTCAGGCGATAGCTGTGGACGCTCTGGTAACACTGTGGGTGTACCAGTCGGTGTATGTGTTCCCTTCTCTGCCTCTCATACCCAGGGTAATGAGAATAATAAGAAGGAGAGGAGTAAGAACTATACTCATTGTTCCGGATTGGCCAAGAAGAGCTTGGTACCCAGAACTCCAAGAAATGATCTCAGAGGACCCATGGCCTCTGCCGCTCAGACAGGACCTGCTGCAGCAGGGGGCCTGTCTGTTCCAAGACGTACCGCGGCTGCGTTTGACGGCATGGCGGTTGAACGCCGGATCCTGAAGGAAAAGGCCTTTCCGGAGGAAGTTATCCCTACGCTAATTAAAGCTAGGAAAGAAGTGAACGCAAACCATTATCACCGCATGTGGCGGAAATATGTTGCGTGCTGTGAGGCCAGGAAGGCCCCAACGGAGGAATTTCAGCTAGGTCGATTCCTACGCTTCCTACAGTCAGGGGTGACTATGGGCCTAAAATTGGGTTCCATTAAGGTCCAGATTTCGGCTCTATCGATTTTCTTCCAAAATGGAACTGACTTCACTGTCTGAAGTTCAGACTTTTGTTAAGGGAGTGCTGCATAGTCAGCCCCCGTTTGTGCCTCCAGTGGCACCGTGGGATCTCAACGTGGTGTTGAATTTCCTGAAGTCGCATTGGGTTGAGCCACTTAAATCCGTGGAGCTAAAATACCTCACGTGGAAAGTGGTCATGCTGTTGGCCTTGGCGTCGTCCAGGCGTGTATCAGAATTAGCGGCTTTATCATGCAAAAGCCCTTATCTAATTTTTTTATATGGATAGGGCGGAATTGAGGACTCGTTCCCAATTCCTTCCTAAGGTGGTATCAGTTTTCATGTGAACCAACCTATTGTGGTGCCTGCGGCTACTTGGGACTTGGAGGATTCCAAGTTACTGGACGTAGTCAGGGCCCTGAAAAATATATGTTTCCAGGACAGCTGGAGTCAGGAAAACTGACTCGCTATTTATCCTGTATGCACCCAACAAGCTGGGTGCTCCTGCTTCTAAGCAGACTATTGCTCGCTGGATCTGTAGCACGATTCAACTTGCACATTCTGCGGCTGGACTGCCGCACCCTAAATCTGTAAAAGCCCATTCCACGAGGAAAGTGGGCTCTTCTTGGGCGGCTGCCCGAGGGGTCTCGGCTTTATAAATTTGCCAAGCTGTTACTTGATCAGGTTCAAACACTTTTGCAAGAGTCTACAAGTTTGATACCCTGGCTGAGGAGGACCTTGAGTTTGCTCATTCGGGGCTGCAGAGTCATCCGCACTCTCCCGCCCGTTTGGGAGCTTTGGTGTAATCCCCATGGTCCTTACGGAGTCCCCAGCATCCACTTAGGACGTCAGAGAAAATAAGATTTTACTCACCGGTAAATCTATTTCTCGTAGTCCGTAGTGGATGCTGGGCGCCCATCCCAAGTGCGGATTGCCTGCAATACTTGTATATATAGTTATTGCCTAACTAAAGGGTTATTGTTGAGCCATCTGTTGAGAGGCTCAGTTATATTTCATACTGTTAACTGGGTATAGTATCACGAGTTATACGGTGTGATTGGTGTGGCTGGTATGAGTCTTACCCGGGATTCAAAATCCTTCCTTATTGTGTCAGCTCTTCCGGGCACAGTATCCTAACTGAGGTCTGGAGGAGGGGCATAGAGGGAGGAGCCAGTGCACACCAGATAGTACCTAATCTTTCTTTTAGAGTGCCCAGTCTCCTGCGGAGCCCGTCTATTCCCCATGGTCCTTACGGAGTTCCCAGCATCCACTACGGACTACGAGAAATATATTTACCGGTGAGTAAAATCTTATTTTTTATGGCAAATTTGGAAATAGTCTTACCTTCAAAATCCCTCAAAGGTTTCTTCTGTCAGTCCGGTGGACACAAACAGAGATATTTGAGTCAGGAACTTCGATGGAGTATAGGGTTGCAGCAGTGGCCATGTGGCTGCATGGGTGGGGGAAAGCTAGCCTATAGGGGTGCATTGATATAAAAAGGGTACTTTTCTGATGTAAAAGAAATGGGTCCAATATGCTGTCTCTCCTCTCCTTACAGGATCTTGTGCTATGTCTCTGCTGTGTGTACCTGTTCACAGATAGGGGTGTACTCGCCACAACCAAACTGAAGAAAAAGCACTGAACCAACAACCTCTCCACACAGCTGGCTGATCAAGAAAATAGTGGCTGGAAAGACCCAAATAGCCCTTAAATAGTGCAAAAATGTCGCTAAGGCAAAAACTTACCACACCCTTTCAGCACGATTGGTCAGTTTTCAGTAGAACAAGCCGAAAGCTCACTTGGATATCATGGAAAGTGCGAGCAAAACCAGTAGTTTTCTCACGATGACCACGATAATGGGGATCTAAAAAAAAAACGCTGTGGTTATTGCCGACAGTTGGATGTTCCCCTATGAGCTCCTTACTTAAGAAGAAAGCAAGCTGGGGGGGGGAAAGGGGGGGGGGGCGCACAGTGGGGCATGTATCTGGCACAGTGGGGCAATGTATCTGGCACAGTGGGGCATGTATCTGGCACAGTGGGGCATGTATCTGGCACAGTGGGGCAATGTATATGGCACAGTGGGGCATGTATCTGGCACAGTGGGGCATGTATCTGGCATAGTGGGGCAATGTATCTGGCACAGTAGGGCAATGTATCTGGCACAGTGGGGCAATATAACTGGCACTGAGGGGCATGTATCTGGCACTGTGGGGCATGTATCTGGCACAGTGGGGCATGTATCTGGCACTGTTTGGCAATGTATCTGGCACAGTGGGGCACAGTGGGGCAATGTATCTGGCACAGTGGGGCAATGTATCTGGCACAGTGGGGCAATGTATCTGGCACTGTGGGGCAATGTAACTGGCACTGAGGGGCATGTATCTGGCACTGTGGGGCATGTATCTGGCACTGTGGGGCATGTATCTGGCACAGTGGGACATGTATCTGGCACTGTGGGGCAATGTATCTGGCACAGTGGGGCACAGTGGGGCAATGTATCTGGTACAGTGGGGCATGTATCTGGCACAGTGGGGCATGTATCTGGCACTGTGGGGCAATGTATCTGGCACAGTGGGGCATGTATCTGGCACTGTGGGGCAATGTATCTGGCACGTGGGGCATGTATCTGGCACTGTGGGGCAATGTATCTGGCACAGTGGGGCATGTATCTGGCACAGTGGGGCATGTATCTGGCACAGTGGGGCAATGTATCTGGTACACTGGGGCAATGTATCTGGCACAGTGGGGCAATGTATCTGGCACAGTGGGGCAATGTATCTGGCACAGCGGGGCATGTATCTGGCACAGTGGGGCATGTATCTGGCACAGTGGGGCAATGTATCTGGCACAGTGGGGCAATGTATCTGGCACTGTGGGGCATGTATCTGGCACTGTGGGGCAATGTATCTGGCACTGAGGGGCATGTATCTGGCACTGTGGGGCATGTATCTGGCACAGTGGGGCATGTATCTGGCACTGTTTGGCAATGTATCTGGCACAGTGGGGCAATGTATCTGGCACAGTGGGGCAATGTATCTGGCACAGTGGGGCAATGTAACTGGCACTGTGGGGCAATGTATCTGGCACAGTGGGGCAATGAATCTGGCACAGTGGGGCAATGTAACTGGCACTGAGGGGCATGTATCTGGCACTGTGGGGCAATGTATCTGGCACTGAGGGGCATTGTATCTGGCACAGTGGGGCAATGTATCTGGCACAGTGGGGCATGTATCTGGCACTGTGGGGCAATGTATCTGGCACTGTTTGGCAATGTATCTGGCACAGTGGGGCAATGTATCTGGCACAGTGGGGCATGTATCTGGCACTGTGGGGCAATGTATCTGGCACAGTGGGGCAATGTATCTGGCACAGTGGGGCAATGTAACTGGCACTGAGGGGCATGTATCTGGCACTGTGGGGCAATGTATCTGGCACTGAGGGGCATGTATCTGGCACTGTGGGGCAATGTATCTGGCACAGTGGGGCATGTATCTGGCACTGTGGGGCAATGTATCTGGCACAGTGGGGCAATGTATCTGGCACAGTGGGGCAATGTAACTGGCACTGAGGGGCATGTATCTGGCACTGTGGGGCATGTATCTGGCACTGTGGGGCAATGTATCTGGCACTGTGGGGCAATGTATCTGGCACAGTGGGGCATGTATCTGGCACTGTGGGGCAATGTATCTGGCACAGTGGGGCATGTATCTGGCACTGTGGGGCAATGTATCTGGCACAGTGGGGCATGTATCTGGCACAGTGGGGCATGTATCTGGCACAGTGGGGCATGTATCTGGCACAGTGGGGCAATGTATCTGGTACAGTGGGGCAATGTATCTGGCACAGTGGGGCAATGTATCTGGCACAGTAGGGCAATGTAACTGGCACTGAGGGGCATGTATCTGGCACTGTGGGGCATGTATCTGGCACTGTGGGGCAATGTATCTGGCACAGTGGGGCATGTATCTGGCACTGTGGGGCAATGTATCGGGCACAGTGGGGCATGTATCTGGCACAGTGGGGCATGTATCTGGCACAGTGGGGCAATGTATCTGGCACAGTGGGGCAATGTATCTGGCACTGTGGGGCAATGTAACTGGCATTGTGGGGCAATGTAACTGGCACTGTGGGGCAATGTATCTGGCACAGCGGGGCATGTATCTGGCACAGTGGGGCATGTATCTGGCACTGTGGAGCAATGTAACTTGCACTGTGGGGCATGTATCTGGCACTGTGGGGCATGTATCTGGCACTGTGGGGCAATGTATCTGGCACTGTGGGGCATGTATCTGGCACTGTGGGGCAATGTATCTGGCACTGTGGGGCAATGTAACTGGCACTGTGGGGCAATGTATCTGGCAATGTAACTGGCACGGTGGGGCAATGTATCTGGCAATGTAACTGGCACTGTGGGGCAATGTATCTGGCACTGTGGGGCATGTATCTGGCACTGTGGGGCATGTTTCTGGCACAGTGGGGCAATGTATCTGGCACAGTGGGGCAATGTAACTGGCACTAAGGGGCATGTATCTGGCACTGTGGGGCATGTATCTGGCACTGTGGGGCAATGTATCTGGCACAGTGGAGCATGTATCTGGCACTGTGGGGCAATGTATTTGGCACAGTGGGGCACAGTGAGGCATGTATCTGGCACAGTGGGGCAAGTATCTGGCACAGTGGGGCAATGTATCTGGCACAGTGGGGCAATGTAACTGGCATTGTGGGGCAATGTAACTGGCACTGTGGGGCTGGTATCTGGCACTGTGGGCAATGTATCTGGTACAGCGGGGCATGTATCTGGCACAGTGGGGCATGTATCTGGCACAGTGGGGCAATGTATCTGGCACAGTGGGGCAATGTAACTGGCACTGTTGGGCATGTATCTGGCACTGTGGGGCATGTATCTGGCACTGTGGGGCAATGTATCTGGCACTGTGGGGCAATGTAACTGGCACTGTGGGGCAATGTATATGGCAATGTAACTGGCACTGTGGGGCAATGTATCTGGCAATGTAACTGGCACTGTGGGGCAATGTATATGGCACTGTGGAGCATGTATCTGGCTCAGTGGGGCATGTATCTGGCACAGTGGGACAATGTATCTGGCACAGTGGGGCAATGTAACTGGCACTGAGGGGCATGTATCTGGCACTGTGGGGCAATGTATCTGGCACAGTGGGGCACAGTGGGGCATGTATCTGGCACAGTGGGGCATGTATCTGGCACTGTGGGGCAATGTATCTTGCACAGTGGGGCATGTATCTGGCACAGTGGGGCATGTATCTGGCACAGTGGGGCACAGTGGGGCATGTATCTGGCACAGTGGGGCATGTATCTGGCACAGTGGGGCAATGTATCTGGTACAGTGGGGCAATGTATCTGGCACAGTGGGGCAATGTATCTGGCACAGTGGGGCAATGTAACTGGCACTGAGGGGCATGTATCTGGCACTGTGGGGCATGTATCTGGCACTGTGGGGCAATGTATCTGGCACAGTGGGGCATGTATCTGGCACTGTGGGGCAATGTATTTGGCACAGTGGGGCACAGTGGGGCATGTATCTGGCACAGTGGGGCATGTATCTGGCACAGTGGGGCAATGTATCTGACACAGTGGGGCAATGTATCTGGCACTGTGGGGCAATGTAACTGGCATTGTGGGGCAATGTAACTGGCACTGTGGGGCCAGGCCCGGCGACAGGGGGGGTCAAAGGGGACAACCCTCCCGGGCCCCTAGCTTCAGGGGGGCCCCATCCAGGCCCGGCGCTACCTGCTCAGCGAAGGGATGCAGTGCAGGGAGGCGCTGGGACGGAGAGGCGCTCCCCCTGCTCTGCATTCCTTCCCTGCTGCGCCGTCCTGTCCCCACTGCTGCTGCTGTGCCTGTATGACAGGCACTGGCAGCGGCGCTTGTAGCATTAAAATCCTCCTCCCTCCGCTCCCCTCCTCTCCCCTCACCTGTGTGACAGGACAGCGCTGTGTATGGGACAAAAGGGGGTGGAGCTACACGGAACGGAAGGGGCGAGGATAAACGGGACCGAAGGGGGCGGAGCTACACAGACCAGGCTGCTATAGTGTACAGACTCAGAGGGAGACTGGCTTAGGTAAGTGATGGGTGAGAGGGAAGTGTGTGTGTATTGTGTCTGTGTGTGTGTGTGGTATGTCTGTGTGCGTTTGTGTGCTTTAAGGACGCTACTACTACTACAGGGGGGGCATTACGTGTAATGTCGCTACTAATGGGGGGGCCATTACGTGTAACAACGCTACTACTAGGGGGGTCATTACGTATGAGGACGATACTACTACTTGGGGGGGCATTATGTATAGGATGCTACTATTACTTGGGGGGCATTACATATAACAATACTACTACTACTTGGGGGGCCTTACGTATAAGGACGCCCCTACTACTGGGGGTGCACTATGTATAAGGATGCTACTACTACTGGGGGGGCATTATGCATAGGGATGCTATTACTACTGGGGTGCATTACATATAAGGACGCTACTACTACTTGTGGGGCATTACGTATAAGATGAATAAGATTGTGCTACATTGTGGCGTAATTTTGAATGGGGGTACTATTGTGTGGCTATGCCCCTTACTTGTGAGACCACACCCCTTTTCACGGTGCGCGCCAATGGAATATGGGAGGGCGCAAATTTATAGTTTGCAGGGGGGCGCCGAACACCCTAGCACCGGCCCTGGCCCCATCACTTGCTTGGTCTGGTTGGTCTTCGCTTTGTTGCCTTCATTATGCTTGCGGCATGCCTCTCTGCCGCCCCGTCCCTGTCTGACGATCTGCTGCCGCTGAAGAGTCGGGCAGCAGAGCAGCAAACACAGGCTACACTGACTGTGTGAGTCAGGGCTCCTTATAGCAGCTGCCCGCAGCACTACCTCTGTCCAACCCTGCTCCCTACGTGCCTGGATGGCACCCTCACAGCCCGTCATACTGTATACTATGTCAAGGTACTGCCATATTATTCTATATAAATGTGTGTATGGTGAGTTCTATGTGTATATATATATATATATATATATATATACAAAAAATGTCCCTGGCACTCCGGACTTCCATTCACCTTGCTCCAGTGCCCTCCCCTCAGATCTGCATCTGTGTATATGGTCCTTGTATGCCGCCCATACAAGGACCATATATATATATATATGTGTGTGTATATATATGTATAAATTATAATATATATACTGTATATTTTATATATATATATATATATATATATATATACATATACAGTATATGTGTGTGTGTATATATATATATAATTTTTTTACAGCGACTTTGTGCTTTATAAGGGGGGGGAGGAGTCAAGGCAGGGTGGGGGGCCCCGGAGAAATTGGTGTACCGGGCCCCAAGATTTCTCTTGCCGGCCCTGTGTGGGGCATGTATCTGGCACTGTGGGGCAATGTATCTGGCACAGTGGGGCATGTATCTGGTACAGTGGGGCAATGTATCTGGCACTGTGGAGCAATGTAACTTGCACTGTGGGGCATGTATCTGGCACTGTGGGGCATGTATCTGGCACTGTGGGGCATGTATCTGGCATTGTGGGGCAATGTATCTGGCACTGTGGGGCAATGTATCTGGCAATGTAACTGGCACTGTGGGGCAATGTATCTGGCACTGTGGGGCATGTATCTGGCACTGTGGGGCATGTATCTGGCTCAGTGGAGCAATGTATCTGGCACTGTGGGGCAATGTAACTGGCACTGAGGGCCATGTATCTGGCACTGTGGGGCATGTATCTGGCACTGTGGTTCAATTAATCTGGCACAGTGGGGCATGTATCTGGCACTGTGGGGCAATGTATTTGGCACAGTGGGGCATGTATCTGGCACAGTGTGGCATGTATCTGGCACAGTGGGGCAATGTATCTGGCACAGTGGGGCAATGTATCTGGCACAGTGGGGCAATGTAACTGGCATTGTGGGGCAATGTATCTGGCACTGTGGGGCATGTATCTGGCACTGTGGGGCAATGTATCTGGCACAGCGGGGCATGTATCTGGTACAGTGGGGCATGTATCTGGCACAGTGGGGCAATGTATCTGGCACTGTGGGGCAATGTAACTGGCACTGTGGGGCATGTATCTGGCACTGTGGGGCAATGTATCTGGCACTGTGGGGCAATGTAACTGGCACTGTGGGGCAATGTATATGGCAATGTAACTGGCACTGTGGGGCAATGTATCTGGCAATGTAACTGGCACTGTGGGGCAATGTATCTGGCACTGTGGGGCATGTATCTGGCACTGTGGGGCATGTATCTGGCACAGTGGGGCAATGTATCTGGCACAGTGGGACAATGTAACTGGCACTGAGGGGCATGTATCTGGCACTGTGGGGCATGTATCTGGCACTGTGGGGCAATGTATCTGGCACAGTGGGGCATGTATCTGGCACTGTGGGGCAATGTATCTGGCACAGTGGGGCATGTATCTGGCACAGTGGGGCATGTATCTGGCACAGTGGGGCAATGTATCTGGCACAGTGGGGCAATGTATCTGGCACAGTGGGGCAATGTAACTGGCATTGTGGGGCAATGTAACTGGCACTGTGGGGCATGTATCTGGCACTGTGGGGCATGTATCTGGCACTGTGGGGCAATGTAACTGGCACTGTGGTGCAATGTATCTGGCAATGTAACTGGCACTGTGGGGCATGTATCTGGCAATGTAACTGGCACTGTGGGGCAATGTATCTGGCACTGTGGGGCATGTATCTGGCACTGTGGGGCATGTATCTGGCACTGTGGGGCATTGTATCTGGCACTGTGGGTCAATGTAACTGGCACTGTGGGCCATTTTCAGTGGCCACACCTCTTCTGGTGTGTGGCGACGCCCATTTTTTTTTTCGGTGCGCGCACATGCTTCTTTTGCTGGGTTTTTTTTTTTTTGGGGGGGGGGGGCATTTTCCATCTTGCCCTGGGCTCCAAAAACCCTAGCTACGCCTCTGCTCACCGGAGCACCGATCACCGGTTCCTGGGATTAGTAAGTATATTGTTTATGACATCGTTTTTTCCCCCACTTTTATTTTTTATTTTTGTAAATTTGTCCATATCACATTTCCCATAAAGTTTGGGGAAATGTGATCTGATTACTAAAAAACATGGTAATGAAAGAGTTTGGAGTGACTTTTCATGAAAACTGCTCCAATAGCCATTAAATAGCTTTTATTGAAAATAAAATAATGTTAAAAGGGTGTAACTAAAAACATCCTTCTTCACATTTTTTTTTAAATAATGTTATTAAGAAGGCCCCATAATGTTTCTTAGGATTGATAAAACCTTTGTTTACACAGACAGCTAGCCTACGAATTGTTAGCTTTGTTGTGTACTCCTATTATTCCTATTATTTTGTACTTCTAAAACAGCTAGGATGTCCAGTATGACACGCTGCATGAGGCTTGGAGACGCTGTGCGTAATCAGCTTATTACTAATGTTCTCCCTGTACGTTCTAAATCTGCTTTGTAATGATCTTCTTACCCTGCCTAAATAGGACAGGTTGCAGCTACACCTTACCAGATAAATAACAAAGCTGGCATTAAAATTAATGAAGCAGCAAATCCGGTTTTTCTCAACCCGATAAAACCCTGTATTAGCTGTTAGTTCCCTTTTGTTTGAAAGACAACTCTGGGTAAATACAGTCTTTCATTTAGACTGAAAAGAATTAATGATGTGTTTCATTTCAAGTGATGATATGTACATACTGCATGTCAAATAAAGCTTACATTGAAATAATCTTGTGACTTAATTCAGTTCCTTGCCATGGTATCACGAGGCACTGATAAGGAAAGAATTATCTTTAGTTTTTTTTATTTATCATTGTGTAGGCTTTCTCCCTTCAATACATTTATCACCAGCCTAATCACCAGTGTTATAAAAAGTAACAAAATCACAAGCTCAATCTTCACCGCCATTACACATAAACAAATCATTCATGTACCAGCCATAGAGGACCAGGTTAGCCCCATAGTCACCACTCAAAATAAACTTGGACTCACGGTTATCCACAAAGAGTGGCATAACTAGGGGCAAACCAGGTCCCCATGGCTATTCCCATCACCTGTAAGAAAAACCTAAAATAATTAATGAGAGAATATAAAATCAAGTGGTCTATTTACTAAGCCTTTGAGAGAGATAAAGTGGAGAGAGATAAGCTACCAACCAAATAGCACATGTACATTTTTAAACACAGCCTGTAGCATGGCAGTTAGGAGCTGATTAGCTGGTAATTTATCTCCGTCCACTTTATCTCTCTCCAAGGCTTGGTTTATAGACCCCTGGGAGTCTAGTTGGACTAAATCAAGTGTCCAGGTTTCTTTTTTTTCTCATTGGACAAATCTTGGAATTCACCTCTCAAGCACGGCCCATTAATGGGGGTTCAATGCTGATGCGACTGTCGGGAAAGCGCAGCAGAGGTTGTTCTTCCTCAGGCAACTAAGGAAGTTTAACATCCCGCAGAAGCTTCTGCTCCTCTTCTACTCTGCGATTGTGCAGTCGGTACTGTGCTCTTCGATACTGGTATGGTACAGCTCCACCAGCACAAGGGACAGATGCAAGCTCCAAAAGGTGGTCAGAACCACAGAGAAGATCATCGGGCCGACCTTCCCTTGGTCCAGGACCTGTACCTGTCCAGAGCAAAAAAGCGGGCAACGAAGATAGTAAAGAACCAGCTACACCCCGGCCACAGTATGTTCAACTTGCTGCCTTCAGGCAGGCGTTACAGGGCCGTCCCAGCTGGGTCCACCAGTAGCCTCCAAAGTTTCTTTTCCCAAGCGGTCCACCCGCTGAACTCCTGAACATTGACTAGACTACACGTACATGTAACTCACTTGTGTCCCTACGGTATACCTATCTGTGTGACTTTTCTTGCCCCCCCCCCCCACCTGCTTATCTGTTACCTACTTGGCTGTTGTATAGCAAACTGAAGACAAATTCCTAGTATACGCAAGGATACCTGGCCAATAAAGCTGATTCTGATTCTTGAATGACCCCCACCCCCACCCCGCCCCACACGCATACATATTGATGAATACATTTAATTACAATGACTACAACCAACCAGCTCCTAACTGCCATGTTACAGGCTGTGTTTGAAAAATGATTAGCTGGTACTTTATCTCTCCTCACTTTATCACTCTCTAAAGCTTAGTACATAGTGTTAGGGTCTCCTGCCCTGTGCTGCCACGTCGTCATGGCAACCGGGAGACAAGTGCTAGCGGAGTGACCTGAGCGCAGCTGATACTCCGGTTCGGGTCTTTTGCTGTGCAGTGGTTATAGGCTCTGTGCATGGCAGGGGATCCGGTGCTGGTTTTTGTGCTCACAGTCTGTGAGGTCTGAGTGGGGCGTGGACAGCACCTGCTTTATAAGGCCTCTTCTCAGGGTAAGCAGATGCTGCTGAATCTTTGTTGGTTAGTCAGTTTCTGAAAGTTAGCCAGTACTGTGTAGCTTTGTATTTGTTTGTTGCTTACTGCAAATAGGCCTGGGGATTTGGTATTACACTCTGCCAATCCAGACCTAGCAGTAAGACTGGAGTCAGTCGTTTAGCTTGCTGGGGTTCTGTTACTACTCTGTGAACTTAGCAAGTTTGCGGCTGTATTCTAAGACTTGCCTGTCTAATCCTGTCTCACTTTGCTAGGTGTCAGGGGTCAGTTTAGTGGCAGTAAGCTGAACCTGTGCACTGCAAGTGAGAATTAGGATTGTGGAGACTCTCCTTGTGTCTATCATTCCATCTCTGACCAAGGAGTTTACTGCCACACCCGTTGGTAACCCTTTAGGGTTTTGCTGTTGCCCTTAGCAACAGCATTTCGGGTTCTCTACGTATTAAAACACAACATCTTGCTTTTCTCATCTGAGCAGTTCTAATACAAGGGAGATACCCAGTTCCTTAGCCTCTGGGCTTCTCTGTTCACTTTGTGTGTATTTTGTTACCCTATCACCTTCTGTGTACGTTATGTCATATTCCCCAGTCTGTCTGTAAGTCCATTTGTTTTGCATAACAGTTCAAACACCAGTACATTCCTGCAGGCACTGGAGTGCATAACAGTCCTGACACCAGTACTTTCCTGCAGGCACTGGTGTGCATAACATATTCAGCAGCCTAATACTCCTGTTGAAATTTTGTGGGAATATGGAGCATACCCCTCAAAATACGTTGCAACAGGTGGTCGATCAGGTGCAGGTCCTGACTCGACAATTTAATGATTTGTCCATTAAAATGCACACCTCCCAGGCTGCTGGCGGAGCTCCCGCAGCAGCAGCACCTGCAGGGGTTAAGGAGCCGAAAGTAAATCTCCCGGATCGTTTTTCTGGAGATCGCTCGCAGTTCTTTTGTTTCAAGGAGAGCTGCAAGCTATACTTCCGGCTTAGGCCTCAGTCTTCTGGGTCGGAGATTCAGCGGGTGGGCATAGTGATATCCTTGCTACAAGGAGACCCACAGGTCTGGGCATATGGGTTGCAGCCTGACTGTCCGTCGCTTAAAAGTGTTGATGCTTTTTTTACGGCACTGGGCATGTTGTATGATGACCCTGACAAGACGGCCTCAGCCGAGGCTCAGATTTCGATCCTTAAGCAAGGGCGAAGGCCAGTTGAGGTTTACTGTACGGAGTTTCGGAGGTTGGCCCATGATACCCAGTGGAATGACCCAGCCCTGAGACACCAGTACCGAAGAGGTCTTTCTAACCAGATAAAGGACCAACTGGTACAATATCCCTTGCCTGATAGCTTGGATCAGCTCATGCAGTTATCCATCCGGGTGGATAGACGGCTGAGAGAGCGTAGGCTTGAAAGGGAGACTGAGATTTCCTTCCTTCCCAAGGGATCCTCAGACTCTGAGGAATTTTCCGAGGAGCCTATGCAGATTGGGGCTACCCGCCTCTCCTCGCGTGAGAAGACGCGGAGGAGACAGCAGGGGTTGTGTTTGTACTGTGGGAATAAAGGTCATGTGGTAGTATCATGCCCAGAAAAGCCGGAAAACTTCAGGGCCTGAGGGTGATGGGAAATATCCTGTCAGGCCAGAAGTCAGAATTTCCCAAGAAGACTTTTATCATTCCGGTGACCTTGAAGATCCTCGGTCAAACTGTCAAGACTGAGGCCTTTGTGGACAGTGGGGCCGACGGGGTTTTTATGGACCGCCAATTCGCCCTGAAACACTCTGTTCCCTTAGTACCCTTGGCATCGGAAATTGAGATTTGTGGGTTAAATGGGGAACCATTATCCCAAGGTAAAATTACCTCTTGCACTAGCCAGATTTCTTTGTTTATTGGAGCCACACACTCTGAAAAATTGTCCTTTTATGTGACTGTCTGTACTTTTGCCCCATTGGTGTTGGGGTTACCCTGGTTAAGGGCCCACAATCCTCAATTTGACTGGGTCTCTGGGGAGATTCTTAGTTGGGGTACTGATTGTTTCAGGAGTTGCTTGAGCCTTCCAGTCAGGCTCTCGCAGCTAAGTTTGCCAGGATTGCCAGGGTGTTATGCAGATTTTGCGGACGTGTTCTCCAAAAAAGTTTCAGAGGTACTACCTCCCCATCGCCCCTATGACTGTGCCATTGATTTGTTGCCAAATGCTAAGCATCCCAAGAGCAGGTTGTACTCCCTGTCACGTCCTGAGACTCAGGCTATGGCAGAGTACATTCAGGAGAACTTGGCTAAGGGATTTATCAGACCTTCACAGTCTCCAGTTGGGTCGGGGTTCTTCTTCGTGGGTAAAAAGGACGGTTCGTTGCGACCCTGCATCGACTTCAGGGAATTGAACCGTATCACGATTAAAAACTCATACCCACTGCCTCTCATTTCGGTCTTGTTTGACCAGCTTCGTACTGCCACCATTTTTTCTAAGATTGACCTACGCGGTGCGTACAATCTAATCCGAATAAGAGAGGGGGATGAATGGAAGACTGCCTTTAATACCCACTCAGGGCATTATGAATATTTGGTGATGCCTTTTGGGCTCTGTAATGCCCCGGCAGTCTTCCAGGATTTCATGAATGATGTGCTCAGGGAATATTTGGATAGATTCTTAGTTGTATACTTAGATGACATCCTAATCTTCTCCCATTCCCTGGAGGAACATCGGAAGCATGTACGCTTAGTCCTCCAGAAACTCAGAGACCACCGGCTTGGGGCGAAGCTGGAGAAGTGCGAATTTGAAGTTCAGCAAATCGCATTTCTAGGATATATTATCTCCCCAGAAGGTTTCCAAATGGAGAGTTCCAAGGTACAGGCAGTCCTGGATTGGGTGCAGCCCACTAGTTTGAAGGCGCTTCAGCGTTTCCTGGGCTTTGCGAATTTTTATAGACGATTTATCGCTGGATTTTCGTCTATAGTGGCGCCCTTGGTGGCACTCACTAAGAAAGGGGCGGATGTTGCTCACTGGTCTTGTGAGGCTAAAGCGGCTTTTGCCCGTCTCAAAAGGGCATTTGTTTCGGCCAAGGTGCTGCGACACCCAGATCCAGAGCGTCCTTTTGTGGTGGAGGTGGATGCCTCTGAGATGGGTATTGGGGCAGTGCTTTCTCAGATGGGAGTGTCTGATAATCGCCTTCATCCCTGTGCTTACTTTTCCCGTAAATTTTCGCCTGCCGAGATGAATTATGACGTGGGTAACCGGGAATTGTTGGCTATTAAGGATGCACTCGAGGAGTGGAGACACTGGCTTGAGGGGGCTAAGTTTGTGGTCTCAATTCTCACTGACCATAAGAATCTGGCATATTTAGAGTCAGCGAAGCGTCTCAATGCCAGGCAGGCACGATGGGCTTTGTTTTTTGCTCGCTTTAATTTTTTGATAACATATCGCCCTGGGTCAAAAAACATCAAGGCTGATGCGCTCTCGCGGAGTTTTGCTCCAATCCAGGAGACCACCGAGGAGCCGTTGCCCATTGTTTCCCCATCATGTATTAAAGTGGGCATTACCCAGGACCTCTTATCATTAGTCCTTAGAGCACAGGAGCAGGCTCCTCCAGACCTTCCGGTAGGTCTTTTGTTTGTGCCTCCTAGGTTAAGACAGCGAGTGTTCCTGGAATTCCATGCCAAGAAGTCTGCAGGTCACCCGGGTATTGCCAGAACTCGGGAGTTGCTATCTAGGGCGGTGTGGTGGCCCTCGGTGGCTAAGGATGTGGATCAGTGGGTTCGGGCATGTGACATCTGTGCCCGAAACAAGACTCCTAGAGGGGTTCCTGTTGGCCCATTACATCCACTCTCTATCCCATCTAAGCCATGGACCCACATTTCAATGGATTTTGTGGTGGACTTGCCCAAATCCTCGGGGATGGCAGCCATCTGGGTTGTCGTTGACAGGTTTTCGAAGATGGCGCACTTCGTTCCACTGGTTGGGCTGCCATCGGCCAGACGCCTGTCTGAATTATTTATGCTGCATGTTGTGCGTCTCCACGGGTTGCCACTTGATGTGGTCTCTGACCGCGGATCCCAGTTTGTGGCCAAATTCTGGAGGGCATTTTGTTCCGATCTCCAGATTTCTGTCAGCTTGTCGTCGGGCTACCATCCGCAGTCTAATGGGCAGACTGAAAGGGTGAACCAGTCCTTGGAGCAGTTCCTCAGGTGTTATGTCTCCAAGTGTCAGACTGACTGGGTTGCTCATCTGTCCATGGCGGAGTTTGCCTATAACAACGCGGCTCACTCTGCTACAGGGATCTCTCCCTTCCTTTGTGTGTATGGGCATCATCCTAAGGCCAATTCTTTTGACCCCCCTGGACTCCACGCCTGGTGGTTCCTCTGTGGTTTCGGTCCTTAGAGGTATTTGGCGGAAAGTGAAGAAAGCCCTTGTGTCTGTGTCATTAGTGACCAAAAGGGTTTTTGATAAGCGGAAAAGACCCTGCAGCTTCAAATTAGGAGACTTCGTCTGGTTGTCTACCAAGAATTTGAAGTTGAGACAGCCATCTCATAAGTTAGGCCCCCGGTTCATCGGCCCTTATAAGATCACCAGGGTTATCAATCCGGTGGCATTTCAGTTAGATCTGCCCCGTTCTTTGGGTATCAATAAAACATTTCATTGTTCCCTTTTAAAACGGGCGATTAGTAATCCTTCTTCCAGTGGAAGACCTTCCCCTCTTCTGATACGTGGCCAGAGGGAGTTTGTTGTTGAAAGGATTCTTGACTCCAAGGTGGTTCGGGGTCGGCTGTCATTTTTGGTGCACTGGAAGGGGTATGGCCCGGAGGAGCGGTCGTGGGTGCGCAGTTGTGATCTTCATGCCCCCAGACTGATACGCTCTTTCTTCTCGCAGTTCCCCGATAAACCCGGTGGTAGGGGTTCTTTGACCCCTCGTCAGAGGGGGGGTACTGTTAGGGTCTCCTGCCCTGTGCTGCCACGTCGTCATGGCAACCGGGAGACAAGTGCTAGCGGAGTGACCTGAGCGCAGCTGATACTCCGGTTCGGGTCTTTTGCTGTGCAGTGGTTATAGGCTCTGTGCATGGCAGGGGATCCGGTGCTGGTTTTTGTGCTCACAGTCTGTGAGGTCTGAGTGGGGCGTGGACAGCACCTGCTTTATAAGGCCTCTTCTCAGGGTAAGCAGATGCTGCTGAATCTTTGTTGGTTAGTCAGTTTCTGAAAGTTAGCCAGTACTGTGTAGCTTTGTATTTGTTTGTTGCTTACTGCAAATAGGCCTGGGGATTTGGTATTACACTCTGCCAATCCAGACCTAGCAGTAAGACTGGAGTCAGTCGTTTAGCTTGCTGGGGTTCTGTTACTACTCTGTGAACTTAGCAAGTTTGCGGCTGTATTCTAAGACTTGCCTGTCTAATCCTGTCTCACTTTGCTAGGTGTCAGGGGTCAGTTTAGTGGCAGTAAGCTGAACCTGTGCACTGCAAGTGAGAATTAGGATTGTGGAGACTCTCCTTGTGTCTATCATTCCATCTCTGACCAAGGAGTTTACTGCCACACCCGTTGGTAACCCTTTAGGGTTTTGCTGTTGCCCTTAGCAACAGCATTTCGGGTTCTCTACGTATTAAAACACAACATCTTGCTTTTCTCATCTGAGCAGTTCTAATACAAGGGAGATACCCAGTTCCTTAGCCTCTGGGCTTCTCTGTTCACTTTGTGTGTATTTTGTTACCCTATCACCTTCTGTGTACGTTATGTCATATTCCCCAGTCTGTCTGTAAGTCCATTTGTTTTGCATAACAGTTCAAACACCAGTACATTCCTGCAGGCACTGGAGTGCATAACAGTCCTGACACCAGTACTTTCCTGCAGGCACTGGTGTGCATAACACATAGACCCCGTTATATGATTATAATACCAATTGGTTGACCCACCATGGGTCGACACCTGAAACAGGTCGACATGGAAAAAGGTCGACGTGAGTTTTTTTTTAATATTTTTGTGTGTCATTTTCTCCGTAATATGACCGGGAACCCCAATTAGTGCACCGTGTCCCCTCGGATGGCTCACTTCGCTCAGGTTACCGTTCCAAAATGTAGTCCACGTGGATCGTAAAGTATGAAAAAGTTACAAAATGAAAGATTTTTTTTTAAAAACTCATGTCGACCTTTTTCCACGTCGACCTTGTTCATGTTGACCTTTTGTCCATGTCGACCTATTTCAGGTGTCGACCTAAGGTGTGTCAACCAATTGGTGTTGACCTAAGTTGTGTCGACCTTATTGGTGTCGACCTGGAGTCCGGGTACCATGTTTAGTATTGTCAATAATTAGGAATACTTGTGGTAAGGGATTTTTTGAGGCAAATTCTGCATCAAAAGTGGTATAAATATATAGAGTAGAAAGAGGTATAAATAAATGTAATATTCTCCATGGTAAATAACATATTTATATGTGTGTGTGTGTGTGTGTGTGTGTGTGTGTGTGTGTGTGTGTGTGTGTGTGTGTGTATATATATATACAACTTGTCTGTCCCTTTCAAGAATGTCCTTCAATGTCACAGAAGGGAATATACTGACTTATACCGTTGTTTATGGCGATTTCCAATGAACAGACATTTTTGGCTAGAAGTCTGTCAATTTATGAATCGCCATTTAGTGATCCCTTTCCCACTAACCCCAGAATGAGCCATATTTGGAATACTGCCTGAAGGGTCTCAAATTCAAAAAGGCCCCCAAAACCTATTTAGAACAAAATTATTTGAGATTTTTTATATGGAATGGGTAGAGGCGACATTGCGGAAGGAAAAACGAGTGAAACAATTGTTTGAGACTTTGGAAAGTTTCACTGACATACTTACACCACAAATTGAAGGACAAATTCAAAAGTATTTCTATTCAACACAATGGTTTGAGACAAAATGACTCCTACAGGATGATCCTGTGCCATTGAATGAGTAACAGAAAGGAAAGGAGGAGAGCTATCCATACACACTAAAAGATCATGCTCAAATAAGTTGATGTATATAAATCATAAAGACATAACATCCTCAACTTGCACAAAACAATGAAAAATAAAGTGAAAAAAAATAATATTTTAAAATATTGTTACCATGTAATGTCTGGATGTATATCAGGGGCGTTTCAACAGAGGAGGAGGCGCGTGTGCACATCCAGGTGGCCCCCTCCTCGTACGGCGCTGTAGACTCTGGCATTCTGCTGGAGTTATTGCACATGCGCAGATCTCTGGATAAATGGCGCCCGCCATGATCCAGAGTCCAATTTGGCTACTATGCATGCGCGGCGGCGATTTTTGCTGCAATTGCAGCGCTCGACACTGGACTCCAGAAAGGTAAGCATTAAAATGGGTGCAGTGAGTGCAGTGTGGGGTGTGGGCCCTTCCTCCCTATCCCAGGGGCCCGTGTGCACCGCACCCATTGCACCCATTATAGGAAACACCAAAGATGTATATGTTGGGCGGGATGTACTAAGCGGAAAATGCGGTAAACCCCCTGTTTACCGCATTTTTCTGATGTACTAACCCACGTCCGGCTAGTCAGTGCCGCGGCAGGGTTCGCCAGGTAGTCCATAGAAGCCTATTGGCTTCTTTCCGCGGCGCTGTGTGAGGGATCCCTCCCAGCATGCCCTGCGGCCGCCACCGTCACCCCGCGCATGCGAAGACTGACTTCTGGGGTTGAATCCCGGAAGTCAGGCTGCCGCTGTCTTATCGGTAGAGCTGTCCTCCACAATGCTGATCGCATATGTTAGTACATATGCGATCAGCATCGTGGCGCAGGGCGGCGATGTACATTAGTACATCCCGCCCTTTATACCACTTTCACACCGCCTGAGGCAGGTTGCACCCGGGAGCCTGACACGGGTGCTTCCCGCGTGTAACCCGCCTCAAGCCCCTCGCCCCGGTTGTCCCTAACCTGCGCAGCGAAAAAACCTAGCCTGCAATCAGGTCTGAATTACCACCCATGTGCACTGCAGGGGGAGCAGATATAACATGTGCAGAGAGAGTTAGATTTGGGTGTGGTGTGTTCAATCTGCAATCTAAACTGCACTGTAAAAATAAAGCAGCCAGTATTTACCCTGCACAGAAACAAAATAACCCACCCAAATCTAACTCTCTCTGCACATGTTATATTTGCCTCCCCTGCAGTGCACATGGTTTTGCCCAACTGCTAACAAATTTGTTGCTGCTATCAACTCTGAATTACCCCCCAAATCGCTCTCATATTTCCATCCGTCCCACCTGCTGTGCAGCATATTACCATGGTGTACACGGCCTAATTCAGACCTGAACGCTGTTGTGTGAATTTGTTCAGCGGACGATTATCAAATGAATGCGCATACGTACGCATCGTACTGTGCTGGTCCAGTGTAGCTCCGCCCCATCCATTTTGTATAGCTCCGCATCATTTTCATGACAGAGATCTGGCAGTCACAAGAGAGTTGAGCGTGTGCTGCTAGCTTATATTGAAAAGTCTCTGCCAAAATGGCCGCCACCTCAGAGGAGACAGTTATTAAAGATACTAGAGGAGCTTCCTCTAGTATCTTTAATAACTATCTTCTCTGAGGCGTCGGCCATTTTTGGAGGGACGTTTACAATAGAAGCTTGCAGCGTCCTCTCCCCCTCCTTTGGCAGAACTCGGTAATGAAAAGTGTGCGGAGCATCGCAGCGGGCGGATGGCGGCATGAGCGGCCTGGGCCCTCTCCTGTCTGTTAGAGAGGCCAGGCCTGGGACATCTTTGCCTGTAGCACCCCCTTATGGCGGGTCTGCAGGGTGTAGTATGGTATGCCGGCAGCCGGGATCCCGGCGGCCAGCATACCGGCACCGTGATCCCATGAAAGGATCCCTACCTCTCTTTGATTACCTCGATGTGATGGCCACTGACGTCAGTGAGAGCAATCCTTAACGTTACAGATAATACACGACACCATGTAGTTAAGAATCACTCTGTTTATTTAATAAATTACAGCGTACTATATAGAAAAGAAACATGGGTGTATACAATATGTGCAAGCATATGATTGGATAAATAGAAGTAGCATACGACATTACATGCGGGATATTTTAGTAACACACAGAAGTAACAGTTTTGATCTAGTATGTAATTGTCCTTGAAGATAAGACACACACAAGCCTTATATTATATGAACAGACAAAGGCATCTTGTAGAGAGTGCGTACGTGTCTATTCAAACACATAACAATTCATATAGCATGTTTAACCCTTCAATCCCCTCTTAGAATCATGATTGTTATATGACATGATTCTTAAGTGAGGCTCCTTTCTTGTTCCTCCAGTTCTTGAGATATTGGGCATAATCGTCGGGTCCCTTACTATCAGAGGAGGTGACAGGACTGGGGGTTATATCATAGTACATCAGGGCCTTATCAATGCCTTTGGAGGTAAGTTTCTTTCCACAGGGAATTACACAATAAACTATAATGCCTAAAAGAATTAAAGTTACAAGTATGAATATGCTTATTTGCACAAGAGCCTGTTTCCAATTTTCAAACCACCCAAAATATTGGCTCCATGGGTTATCAATACCTGAATTTTTCTTGAGTTCTATGGATAAGGTTTCTAACTTGTTTATGGCTAAAGTAACCTTACCATTGGGACCAGTGTTGTCAGGAATATATGTACAACAGCCTTCCACCTTACTAATGTAAACACATGTACCGCCTTTTTCTGCTAGAATCATGTCAAGGGCCATTCTATTTTGAAATGTCATTTGGGAAGTGGCTTCTAGCTGTTCAGCTATACCTTTAAGAGCATCTTTGGTATCATTAACAAATCTTTGTTGATTATAATATATATAATTAATCCAGGCTACGTTTTTATTTACAGTTACTATAGGGAACAATGACTCAAAACCCGCAGCCACCTCATCTCTAGCTTTGAACTCATTTGGAACACCTCTTGGGACCCCTATAGCATCAATGTACACGTGGGGGTCAAAGCTACCTCCTGGGAGTGCTCTTTTCTTTCGATTAGCAGGAGTATTAGAGGGAGGATTGGGGTCATCGGTGATCATTAGGAGTGGCATTATGACTTTGGCCAGGGCACACTCACCATACCATGGTGTGTCTAATTTAGTTCTAAGCTTCATATCCCCACATATATAATAAATGTCGCCTAGTGATCTAGTTTGGTTGACTAAAACAGTTGTTCTTTTATTTGCACAATACCCTGGTGGGAAGGTTTTTAAATTTCTCCCTGGGGTGATGTTAGATGTATAACAGGTATAGTTTCCAGGATATATGGTTATGGTATTTCCTGGGTTGGGATTTTTTGACAATATGGGATATTCCCTTTTCCACATTTCGCACTGACTGTCATTTGTTTTGGTGTCATTAAAAAGGCTGAAAAAACAATTTTCCTGTTCTAGGGGTATATTAAGGGGCACTGTACCTAGGTGGGGCCTAGATTTGCCACAGACATAACAGTTGCTTTTATTGTGTTTGTTAGCACTATACTTCATCCATTCCAACCAAAAATTAATGTCAGAGAAACCAGTTTCAATAGCTAGGGTGTCTTCAAAGGTAGGGTTAGTAATAGCCACCATATCTTTAGAAGTGGCAATATGGGGCTTTAAAGGTTTGTTTTGGGGAGCAATTTTAGGCTGGTATTTTGGGTTTTTGTACATATCCCATAAATAAAACCTTTGTCTTGCACTATAGTACCCTGCTTGCCACCATATACCAACTACATAAGTTGCATTATCCCGGTTGCTGGGATGCACTATGTTTAGCCTGAACCGATATGAGTCTGGGCCCTCTTCCATTTTATGAATAGACAATCTTTGAAGTAGGTTCAGATGTTGACCATATCTGTTTCTGGCAGCTGATGGGCGATATCCCCAATCTGTTCCTGTATTCCACCCCACAGCTTCCCAGGAATTACAATTAGATCCATAATATCTAATGTCATAGTACCATTCGTCAGTAACACAAATATATACTGTCTCAGACATTCCTGATTTCCTCCTTTGTTGTATATAATATTTGTCATCAGCAATTTTGGGGAACATAAAATAGTCAAGGATATATGTGGCTACGTGTGTGTTAGAGGAATTGTACCACAAGGTGGGGACCCCATCTGTTTGTGTGATGCTGACTTCACATATTGTGAGGTGAATGAGGGCCAGTAGGGCTATCGAGATAGTCCCCAGGATAGAGATAGGGGGCAGGTTCTTCATCGTTTTCTGTTCTTCTGTCTTCGCTAGGTGGGAGGTCAGGGCTGTCTGCCCCGGTTCGTACCTCACTGGAATCACTTGCTTCCCTCTCTAGGTCTGGTCTAGGAACCTTTTTTACTCGGGATGCATGGATCCAGGTAGGACTTTCCTCTGTCAGGACTGCTGTTCGGGTAACTGCTACGACCTCTGTCTCTGGACCATAGGTGAAGTCTCCTGGGCTCTTGTTCCTGGGGAGCACCTTCACCACGACTCTGTCTCCGACTTTAAAGGGGTGTGTAGGTTCCTGTGGATTCAAAGGGTTTTTACAAACAACCTCATGTTCAATTTCATTCAGTTTTGTTATCAGGGACCTGACATACTCTTCTCTGATGAGTTCTAGATCTCCTTCCTGTATTACTAGTGGTTTCTTAGCCCAGGGTGTAGGAAAAGGCCTACCCATTAGTATTTCAAATGGGGAGTAACCCAGAGTCTTTTGTGGGGTCATTCTGATCTCTGCTAGGATAATAGGAAGGACCTTCTTCCATTTATGGAAGGTACCCCCTGTGGCCTTCCTAAGCTTGTCTTTGAGGGTCCTATTCATGCGTTCTACGACCCCTGAACTCTGCGGGTGATACGGGATGTGGAATTTCCATTCCACCTGCAGGGCCTTTACCAAGGCCTGTGTAATTTTTGCTGTAAAGGCGGAGCCTTTATCACTATTGATTTGCAATGGGCACCCCCATCTGGGGATGATTTCCTGAGTTAGGATCCTAGCAACTGTCTTTGCATCCTCAGATTTAGTGGGGAATACCTCTGGCCATCGAGAGAACATGTCTACAATGACCAGGGCATACTCCTGTTTACCAGTACCTGGGATATGGGTGAAGTCAATTTGCAGGTGTGTAAAGGGTGTGGTGGGGTATTCAAGATGCTGATGTTTTGCCTTGTCAGGGTTGTTGGGGTTGTTTCGCAGACAAGTGATGCATCTACTGACATACTGATCTACTAATGACTTGGCATCCGTGACATAGAAATCATTACGTAAGAGTAAGGTAGTTGTTGCCTTACTGTGGTGTCCTATGCCATGGTAGTGGGCAATAAACAAGGGTGCACTGGACTGGGGTATACAAGGTTTCCCCTCTTTGCAGATTAATCCTGTTTTAGGATTCTTCTGCAAAACTGGGTAAGTCCAGTCAGCTAGGTCGGCTTTGGAGGCTGAGGCCTGTAACTGGGTGATCAGGTAGTGGTTGTCGAGAGCTGGGGGGGTCATGATGGACATGTGGGCCTGAGTGATGGGCTGTGAGGCCGCATGTTTGGCAGCAGAGTCAGCAAGAGCATTTCCAAGGGAGACTGCATCCTTCCCCCCTGTGTGTGCCCTGCAATGGAGGATTGCAATGTCAGAGGGCAGGGTTATGGCATGCAGAAGGTCAGAGATGAGTTGGGCATGTGATATGCCTTTTCCATCAGCTCCAAGGAAACCACGGCGTCGCCAAATGACCCCATGGTCATGCACGACGCCGTACGCGTATTTGGAGTCAGTGTAGATGGTGACTGGTTTATTCTGGTAAAGGTGACAAGCCCTTGTGAGAGCAATGAGCTCTGCAGCCTGTGCTGACTGGTAAGGAATGGGCTGTGCTTCCAGAATAATGTCAGGGAGAGTGACAATAGCATAACCCGCTTGGTACGTGGTGTCATTGGGTCTGCTACAGGAACCATCTACAAAAATGACATCCGCGTCGGGGACAGGGACAGGGGACATGTCCAGTCTGGGGGATGTTTCTGACTCAATGGAAGCTGAGCAGTCATGGGGTTCAGGAGGGTGGTCTTCAGGACCTTTGAGCCCCAGTAGAGCGTTGAGAATGGGTGCAGGACCTGAAGAGTTGGTGGCATACTTAATGGTGAGGGAGGGGTTGTTTAAAAGGAGAACCTCATATCCACTGAGGCGCTGAGCTGACATGTGTTGTGTGTGTAACCCTTTTAAAATGGTTAGAACATCATGAGTGGTGTGAAGTATTGTTGTGTGGCCTAGGGTGAGTGTGGTGGCCATTTCAGTTACCATTGCACAGGCTGCAAGTGCCCTGAGGCAAGCAGGCATACCTTGCACTGTGACAGGCATTACTTTGGAAAAAAATGCCACTGGGCGCAACTTTCCTTCATGAAACTGTGTGAGCACCCCCGCCATGGTTTTACAATTGTCCCTTGCAAACAAATGAAAAGGTAGTACATAGTTGGGGAGGCCAAGTGCCGGACTTTTCATTAACATACACTTTAAGCTTTCATATGCAGTTAACATTTCTTGTGACCATTGTACAATATTAGGTTTGTCTTTCAGTGTGGCTTGTCTCAAAATGTTATCATAATAGGAACAATCAGATATCCACTGTCTGCAGTAATTTACCATACCCAGAAAAGACAGCAGTTCCCTCTGGGTAGTTGGGGTGACCAGGCCCAATACAGACTGAATGCGCTGTGGACTGACTTTCCTTTCCCCCTGAGTGAGCACAAAACCCAAGTAATCCACATGCTTCTTACACCATTGCATTTTTGTTTTGGACACCTTGTGTCCACATTCACAGAGCCAGTTTAACAGTGATATACCATCCTCCCGGCAGGCCTCCTCAGTTTGACTACAGAGCAGCAGATCATCTGCATACTGTAGCAGGACTGAACCATGGTGAGGGTGCCAGGGCCCCAATGTGGCCTGGAGTACAATGCTATACACAACAGGTGCGTCAATGAAGCCCTGGGGTAAACGACACCAGGTGAGTTGCTTGCCCTCAAAAGAAAATGCAAAAAGTAACTGTGTCTGTGCATCCACTGGAATGCTAAAAAATGCATTTTTTAAATCAATTACCGAAAAAAATGCAGCATCTGCAGGGATAGCTGAAATGAGTGAGTTAATGTCAGGTACAATGGGTGCTATAGGCACAATGAGTTGGTTAATTGCCCTAAGGTCTTGTACAAACCTTACACTGCCATCTGACTTAGCAACTGGGTTGACTGGTGTGCAGTAAGGTGAAATTACGTGTCTGAGAATGCCTTGTTGGAGAAACTGTTGTATCATTGGTCTAAGACCTTCAATCTTCTCTTGTGACAAGGGGTATTGCTTTTGATAGACAGGTTGTGTGTCAGGTTTCAGGGTTGCTCTATATGGTGTGCAAGGAATGAGGCCAGTGTCATAGGGACCCTCCGACCATAGAGCAGGGTTTACTTTGTCAAAATCAGGTGTAATGTCTGTTGCTTCCCACACCGGTAGGTGTGGGGACTCAACCTCCAGGCCACTGCCAGTGGGTGAAGGGAGAATGGAGATTTCGAGCCTGCTAAGAAGATCCCTTCCCAGAAGATTAATTGGACATTCAGGTATTACAGTGAAATTGTGTTTACCCATATATGTGCCTCCCGTGGTTCTGACACTAAGGGCATCTGTCAGGTAAGCATCTGTGGGTATCCCATTGATTCCCATTGAAGGAGCAGTCTTTACCAAATGACCATCGTACAGGTCGACACACAAAACACTAGTAGTTGCCCCGCTATCTACCAGGAAAGGGATTGCTCTCTTTCCTATAATCAAGGTTAGTAGCGGTGGGTCCTTCCAGTGTCTGGTGAGCTGGGCAAAGGCTGGGATACCCTCCTCCGGGCCCCGTCAGTGGGAGGGGTCCTGCCAGTCAACTCGGAATCGGACATGATCCTGAAAGGGGTTGTTGTGTGACTGTCGGGGATGATCCCGGGAGGGAGCCGGAGCTTGGGGCTGTCGGTGGTTTTGTGAGGGACAAGGGCAATCCCTTGCCCAGTGATCGTCCCTTCCACAGTTGAAGCAGGAGGTTTGTTTCCTGCTGGCAGAGTCAGGGGGGTGGGGTGGCCTGGCTTGTGGGTTTTGATATCGGGCTGGATTACGGGGTGGGCCAGTGGAGTGCTGCTGGCGTCTATCTCCCCGACCTCTCTGATTTTGGTAATTATGAGTTGGGGCATTCTGCAAGGGTTTTTTAACATCAAAGCATCCTGCAGCTTCCTTTTCATATAAGTGCTTTTCAAATTCCTTAATATTATCAGAGGTCCAGGAAGAAACACCTTGCTTAACTGGGACCATAACAGATGGCAACAAGTTATTTACAAAGGTAGAAATTAGTAAATGGTCTGTATCTACAAGAGTGAGACCTGCATCTTCAGACCAACACTTTTTAAACCTCTTCCAGAACTCAGTGACAGTTTCAGTGGGCTTTTGTTTACATGCTACGGCAATGGGAAGAGAAGCCCGGGTTTTAAAAATCTCTTTCATATGGGTCTCAATTTCCTTCCACATCTCCGTTACACCGTCCCCAGTATTGAGAGGGTAGCGAACGGCATCGTTAAGGGTGGTAGGAGTGTTTATGGTGGGAATCTTTTTCCAATCCCACCCGTTGTAATGGTCTATAACCCCATCTATGATCAGCTTCATATCTTCTTGAGTATAGCTGCGTCCTGTGCAAGCCTTTTTCAAGTAAGCTATGCAGCCGTCAGGTGCAACAGTGGGTTTGGGACAGTTCTTAACAATTCTGTCTAAATCCTCTATTTCAATGGGTTTCTTTAACAACTGATCCCCTACTGTCATGAAGGGCAGGTGGGTGGCGACACCGAGGAAACCAGTGCCGGATCGCGTTGTGGAGGGGGTGAGAGGGTTGTCAGTAGCAATAGTTAAGTCAGCGTTGCGGCGGGAGACGGTTTGTCTGTTAGGAGTAGGGGCACTAGGGGCGGGGGTGGTTACGTCTATGTGGAGGGTACTGTCAGGGGGGGCTATTCCTCCTGAGCCTCCTTCTCCTTCCCCTTCCCCTCCTCCCCCTCCCCTTTGCATCGGCATTCGTGACAAAGCAACTGAGCCTCCTTCTCCTTCCCCTTCCCCTCCTCCCCCTCCCCTTTGCATCGGCATTCGTGACAAAGCAACTGCAGCTAAAAGATCTGTGTCTTTTAAGGAGGGGTATAGGGGACTGTAGGGCGGAGGAGAAGAGTTTTTCAGAAACTTGTTGCTTCTAAATTCCTCAGCTTTGTGTAGTCGGGAAGTTACAGATTTTATTCTACGCTGTTTCTGCTTGATATTTTTGTCATACCAATGAGGTGCTATCGTGAGCCATTGCTCTCCTCCAGCGCGCATATATGTCATGTCCCATTGTGGGTCATGATCATACCACGGCCAGGCTTCCTTGTCTCCCAGACAAAGCCCTTTGATCATGTCCATATAAAATGGATAATTAATACCATCACGGGGGAATGGGCTGGGGCTGCCAACTTTCTCTGTCCACCCCGCTAAGTTATCTACCCAAGGGTTAACTAGATAATAATCTGTGGTGGAGTTACGGGCTACATACTCCTTACATGTCTCTCCTGGTAAAGGTGGAGGATAAATGACTGTCTTACTCTGACCCCCTCCCATAGTAAAGAATACAATCTACACCAGCTTTCTACGCAATTTCTACAACAACTTATAACAACTGTCTATGCAATATCACAACAAAAATGCAGTTTACAAAAAAAAACATTCTATGCAATTTCACAACAAAAATACGTTCTATGCAATTTCACAACAAAAAATGCAATTTAAAAACTTTCTATGCATGCATTAGCTAACACCAGTTAATTAGTCATTGACAATATCACAATATTATCTGTATAATGAGAACATGAAATCTTTTGACGGGTACGCTTACCATTCGTACAAGATGTCAGAAAAATACAGCGTTTTAAACAGGAAGCAAGAAAAGAGTTTTGAGTAAAGATATCTGGCAGACGAAAACTTACCAGCCGTCTGAACCAAATATAAGAACTTATCTCACTACAACATACAAGAATATATATATAGACGATCAGATCGAGGTATAATCTACGTTATGTATAGACCCCAGGTCTATATATTTTTTTAAGTATCCCAGATACTAACGTCTTTGGAGAATTGCGCTTGGACTCCTGGTCCTTTCTCAGACGTATCTTTAAGTCCCAGACATTAAAGATTCTATGGTATCCCTGATACCTGTTTTATGTTTTTTTACATAAAACTTCGTAATATTAAGTCCCGGACTTAAATATTACCTTGTCACGTGTTCCCGGAACACTGACACGGATTCAGCTTCAGTGTATGACCGCAATCCTGTATGGCAAAGATAGACAATAAATTCTCTATTCTTACCATTCAGGGACGATCACTGAATCCCGGACGAGCCCCCAGCTGAAAGGATCCCTACCTCTCTTTGATTACCTCGATGTGATGGCCACTGACGTCAGTGAGAGCAATCCTTAACGTTACAGATAATACACGACACCATGTAGTTAAGAATCACTCTGTTTATTTAATAAATTACAGCGTACTATATAGAAAAGAAACATGGGTGTATACAATATGTGCAAGCATATGATTGGATAAATAGAAGTAGCATACGACATTACATGCGGGATATTTTAGTAACACACAGAAGTAACAGTTTTGATCTAGTATGTAATTGTCCTTGAAGATAAGACACACACAAGCCTTATATTATATGAACAGACAAAGGCATCTTGTAGAGAGTGCGTACGTGTCTATTCAAACACATAACAATTCATATAGCATGTTTAACCCTTCATCCCACCACCGCAATACTGACAGCTGGGCGAGCGCAAATGAGCACCTTGCGGGTACGGTGGTGCGCTACGTGCGCCTTGCTATTTATTCTCCCTCCAGGAGGGTGGTGGACCCCCAAGAGGGAAATAGTTGTCATATGCCGGGTGTCGGGATTACGGCTCCGGTATACTGAGCGCCGGCATACCGAAAAACACCCACTGCACAGACTGGAAAAATCATTCAATGGTGAGTGAGTTGCAAACGGATTTGCAGATGTCCGCTGTCTGGAGAAGTTTACGCACGGCGTACATATGCATTCGCACACTTGCACGGGGCAGGTTTTCACTCTCTAGTGGCGGCAGCAATCTGATCGTAGACCACTGCAAATCAGGTCTGAATTAGGCCCAGAGTAACTTGCTCTGTCTTGCTTTACTCCCAACTCAGAATCAGGCCCCGAGAACAGATTTAGGAAACGTGACAATCACATATGGTGGTGATAGCAGCAAAACTACCAACCCATACGTATAGAATTATAGGTAGCTGTGGGTTAAGCAGGATCTGGCTGGGAATGTATCCTGCTTGCTAATTATGACTAAATAAAGCCAAGTGCCAAGTGGCTTTGTTCACTGTCTGTGAGAATTTTAATACCTTAAAAAAGGAAAACTGTTTCTGATAGCTTGTATAGTAATCCGTTTGATGAAAGGATTATGTTTACTAATCTGTAACTACACAGGGTGATAACAGTCCCATACCTGACAGTTTGAGCAAACCATAGTATGATACTATTTTATGACCTGTATCCAGTGGCGCTGACTGACAGGGTGGGGGTGGGTACTCTTTACCTAGGGCCGGGCCTGTTGTAGGGTCCCGGATCCTGCTACACCCCCCCCCCCCCCTGCCACCCTCCCCCCATTGCACAGGTACATTATGCAGGGAGAGAGGACTGGCTGCAGCAGCCTCTCTACCAGCACAGCACATGGTACACATTGCTGTGTGCTGTGCTGGGGAGAGAGGCAAAAGCAGTCAGTCCTCTCTCCCATTGCGTGAAGTGCGGGAGGATCGATCGTACCTGCCTGCCATTTCCTCCTCCGCTGCTGCCGCCGCCACCCACGATCACTGCAACTAGGTCTGGAACCCCCAGTGCTTCGTAGCTGCACATACATTCACTAGTAAGAGGGTCTTGCCACACCTCCCCTCATTTGCCATGCTCCCTCCCTTGACCGGGGCACGGCAATACTGTCGCCGCCCCTGCCTGTACCTGGCCCTTGGTATTTGGGGAGAGATATATAAATAGTACTTACTGCAGTTCCAGTTCCTTCCCACCAAGAGTATGAGTAAGGAGTCTACAGCTTCAGGATATGGTCCTCAGAAGCAAATGCTGAATACTGTGGAATTGGTGTTAGTATAAGAAGTACATTCCATATGCTGCATCCTGTGTTTACAGACCAGGTCCCTAGCAATGGCGCAGTCAGCCAGGGCCATCTTAATATATGGGAACACTAGGTAGCTGCACAGGGTCCCATGGTTCTAGGGCTCTTCAAGCAGGGTGCGGGCTTCAGTGGCAAACGCAGGATTTCTAGAGGGGGGTTTCCAAAAGCATGTCCACAATCTCCCTCTCTGCGGAACATCTGAGCAAGTGCGGGAGTCTGGGGGAGCGGTAATTAAATATGACATCATCAGGAACTGGGTTCCTGAACCTGTCCTGGGCCAAAATGTATTTTCCTTAAGATACGGGGGGGGGTAATTCAGACCTGATCGTAGCAGCAAATTTGTTAGCAGTTGGGCAAAACCATGTGCATTGCAGGGGAGGCAGATATAACATGTGCAGAGAGAGTTAGATTTGGGTGGGGTGTGTTCAAACTGAAAACTAAATTGCAGTGTAAAAATAAAGCAGCCAGTATTTACCCTGCACAGAAACAAAATAACCCACCCAAATCTAACTCTGCAAATGTTATATCTGCCATACCTGCAGTGCCAGTGTCGGACTGGGGCATGAAGAGCCCACCAGGGAAATGCAATCACAGGGGCCCACTAAAGGGGCATTGCCATATGCTGGAAGGGGTGTGGCCAAGTGACCAGAGAGGAGTGACCAGCCGTTATAGGTGCCACCTAGCATAGTATATAAAGAAAAAGAGCTATACCTCGCTGCCCACTTCAAACTGTTGTGTATGTGCCTGGGTTACACCAGGAAGGAGCAGTAGTATATGTGCCTAGGTTACACCAGGAGAGAGCAGTAGTATATGTGCCTGGGTTACACCAGGAGAGAGCAGTAGTATATGTGCCTGGGTTACACCAGGAAGGAGCAGTAGTATATGTGCCTAGGTTACACCAGGAGAGAGCAGTAGTATATGTGCCTGGGTTACACCAGGATAAAGCAGTAGTATATGTGCCTGGGTTACACCAGGATAAAGCAGTAGTATATGTGCCTAGGTTACACCAGGAGAGAGCAGTAGTATATGTGCCTGGGTTACACCAGGAGAGAGCAGTAGTATATGTGCCTAGGTTACACCAGGAGAGAGCAGTAGTATATGTGCCTGGGTTACACCAGGAGAGAGCAGTAGTATATGTGCCTGGGTTACACCAGGAAGGAGCAGTAGTATATGTGCCTAGGTTACACCAGGAGAGAGCAGTAGTATATGTGCCTGGGTTACTCCGGGAGAGAGCAGTAGTATATGCACCTGGGTTAAACCGGGAGAGAGCAGTAGTATATGCATCTGGGTTACACCGTGAGAGAGCAGTAGTATATGTGTTTGGGTTACACCAGGAGAGAGCAGTAGTATATGTGCCTGGGTTACACCAGGAGAAAGCAGTAGTATATGTGCCTGGGTTACACCAGGAGAAAGCAGTAGTATATGTGCCTAGGTTACACCAGGAGAGAGCAGTAGTATATGTGCCTGGGTTACACCAGGAGAGAGCAGTAGTATATGTGCCTAGGTTACACCAGGAGAGAGCAGTAGTATATGTGCCTGGGTTACACCAGGAGAGAGCAGTAGTATATGTGCCTGGGTTACACCAGGAAGGAGCAGTAGTATATGTGCCTAGGTTACACCAGGAGAGAGCAGTAGTATATGTGCCTGGGTTACACCGGGAGAGTGCAGTAGTATATGCGCCTGGGTTACACCGCGAGAGAGCAGTAGTATATGCGCCTGGGTTACACCGCGAGAGAGCAGTAGTATATGCGCCTGGGTTACACCGGGAGAGAGCAGTAGTATATGCGCCTGGGTCACACCGGGAGAGAGCAGTAGTATATGCGCCTAGGTTACACCAGGAGAGAGCAGTGGTATATGTGCCTGGGTTACACCAGGAGAGAGCAGTAGTATATGTGCCTGGGTTACACCAGGAGAGAGCAGTAGTATATGTGCCTGGGTTACACCAGGAGAGAGTAGTGGTATATGTGCCTGGGTTACACCAGGAGAGAGCAGTGGTATATGTGCCTGGGTTACACCAGGAGAGAGCAGTGGTATATGTGCCTGGGTTACACCAGGAGAGAGCAGTGGTATATGTGCCTGGGTTACACCAGGAGAGAGCAGTAGTATATGTGCCTGGGTTACACCTAGGGTTGCCACCTCATCCCTTTAATCCTGGAGACCTGTGATTTACACAGGTTTTGTGACTGATTAAAACCAGGTGGAATGCAGGCTTGAATTTAATCAGCCACAGAACCTGTATTATTCATAGGTCTCCAGGATTAAAGGGATGAGGTGGCATCCCTAGTTACACCAGGAGAGAGCAGTAGTATATGTGCCTGGGTTACTCCGGGAGAGAGCAGTAGTATATGCACCTGGGTTAAACCAGGAGAGAGCAGTTGTATATGTGCCTGGGTTACACCAGGAGAGAGCAGTAGTATATGTGCCTGGGTTACACCAGGAGAGAGCAGTAGTATATGTGCCTGGGTTACATCGGGAGAGAGCAGTAGTATATGCGCCTAGGTTACACCAGGAGAGAGCAGTAGTATATGTGCCTGGGTTACACCAGGAGAGAGCAGTAGTATATGTGCCTGGGTTACACCAGGAGAGAGCAGTAGTATATGTGCCTGGGTTACACCTAGGGTTGCCACCTCATCCCTTTAATCCTGGAGACCTGTGATTTACACAGATTTTGTGACTGATTAAAACCAGGTGGAATGCAGGCTTGAATTTAATCAGCCACAGAACCTGTATTATTCATAGGTCTCCAGGATTAAAGGGATGAGGTGGCATCCCTAGTTACACCAGGAGAGAGCAGTAGTATATGTGCCTGGGTTACTCCGGGAGAGAGCAGTAGTATATGCACCTGGGTTAAACCGGGAGAGAGCAGTAGTATATGCATCTGGGTTACACCGTGAGAGAGCAGTAGTATATGTGTTTGGGTTACACTGGGAGAGAGCAGTAGTATATGTGCCTGGGTTACACTGGGAGAGAGCAGTAGTATATGCACCTGGGTTACATCGGGAGAGAGCAGTAGTATATGCGCATGGGTTACACCAGGAGAGAGCAGTAGTATATGTGCCTGGGTTATACCGGGAGAGAGCAGTAGATACACATAAAGAGCCCAGTATAGTTGCAGATACAAATAATGACCCCAGTAGTGCAGTGCCAGATACACATACACCCCCAATAGTGCCAGATACACATACGCCTCCAGTAGTGCAGTGCCAAATACACTGATGCCCCCAGTAGTGCACTGCCAGATACACAGATGCCCACAGCAGTGCCAGAGACACATACACCCCCAATAGTGCAAGATACACATATGACTCCAGTAGTGCAGTGCCAGATACACAGATGTCCCCAGTAGTGCAGTGCCAGATACACAGTTGCCACTAGCAGTGCCAGATACCCAGGTGCCCGCAGGAGTGCAGTGCCAGATACCCCCAGTAGTGCCAGATACACATATTCCCCCAGTAGTGCAGTGCCAGGTACGCATATGCCACCAGCAGTGCCAGGTACACAGGTATTGCACACACAGTGCCAGATGCCCCCACAGTGCTGCTCACCTCCGCCGCGACCTGTGCTCTGTGTCACAACTGAGGATTTTGACTGACAGGAGAAAGCCTCAGTTGTAGGGGCTGAGAGGAACTTAAACCGGGGAGGTTTAATCAGACCCCTGGACATGTAAGTGTTAAAATGAAACCCGAAGGTGTGACCATGACAACCAGGTAAAAGTCAAAATAAAAGTTTATTAACAGACTCCGTGTAAACAAACAGCATTCAAGGTAAATAATGGCAATGATAATTAATATGATTCCTGGAGCACTCTGGTCATGAAATGGTTACACAGGACACTGGTAGGTAAGAACAGCTGTTAAAGTCCTTAGATGGAATAACCTTACCAGGCCTGGCTGTAGTAGTGAAGATATCCAAAGAACATGCCAGTAGATGGAACAGATGAAATTGGTAACTTGAATCAGCTGTTGTATTTGCTGGATAGAACCAGCCAGTGTTTTGTAGGAGCTGGAATCTGTTTGGAAGCTGGCTGCTTGGAAGCAGAAAGTAGATAGCTGGAAACTGGACAGCCACGGAAGACTGTAGAGTCAGGCTGCACCGCAAGATGGAAAGCAGGTGCGGGTCTCTTTGTGGATGCTGGAGACAGGAACTGGAACCTGGAGAAACAAACCACAGGAGAGAGAGACTGGAACAAGGTATGACATTCAAAGCACTGACATCTATCTGGCCCAGACACAGGATACTTATACCTGCTGCTATGCAGGCATTGGCTGGGCAATTATGCAGATTCCAGAGACGGTGGATTGGAGGAATTGGAGCATGTGATCAAATCCAACATGGCTGCGCCCATGCTGGAACCTGGAGGGAAAACTGGTTTGAAATGAAATGTGCAAACATAGTGATAATGGCGGCGCCGGCCGCGGAGGACAGGAGACGCCAGATGACTGTTATATGCTGAGACACTTGGAGGGCAGCAGAGGCCGCGGCAGGCATGATACACGATTCTGAGAACCTGCAGCAATAACACAGTAACGGTGGCGGAGGCCGCGGAGGACGGGAGACGCCATGTTGGATTCAAACATGGCGCCGCTGTGGTAGTGTCTCAGAATGACAGGAGGGTTGTGCAGAGTGTTGACACAGATGAGATCCGGACTTGGAACGCTGGGCCAGTCTCAGAAGACACCTAAACGGCAGGTAATGGCGTCCAGATACCCGGATCGTGACAGCCCCCCCCCCCTTTAGGAGTGGCCCCAGGACACTTCTTACGCTTTAAAGGAAACTTTGAGTGGAAATTTCGGACCAAGGCAGGAGCATGGACGTCTGAGGCATTGGTCCAAGAGCGTTCTTCAGGACCATAGCCCTTCCAGTCAATGAGATACTGTAACTGACCGTAACGGAAACGTGAGTCCAAAATCTTGGCCACCTCGTACTCGACTCCCCGTTGAGTCTGAACTTTGGGAGCTGGAGGAAGTGTGGAATGAAACCGATTCAGGATCAGCGGTTTCAACAAGGAAACATGAAATGTCCTTGGTATTTTCAAGAAGGGTGGTAACTGTAATCTGTAGGCAACAGGATTGATGACTTGTTCAATCCTGAAGGGACCGATGTAGCGAGGTGCAAATTTCATGCTGGGAACTCTCAACCTCAAATTCTTCGAGGACAACCACACACGATCACCCACCTTGAGAGCAGGAACCGCTCTACGCTTCCTATCTGCAAACTTCTTATTCCTGGATGAGGCTTTAAGCAGGGCTGCGCGGATGTTCTTCCAGTTATTTGAAAACTGACGCAAGGTGACATCCACTGCTGGAACAGAAGTTGCGGGAAGCGGTTTAAATTCTGGGACTTTAGGGTGGAATCCATAATAAATGAAGAATGGTGTCGAAGAAGATGAGGAATGGTATTGATTGTTGTGGCTGAACTCGGCCCAAGGAAGGAGTTGAACCCAGTCATCTTGAGAGGAAGACACATATATATGGAGGAAGGCCTCCAAGTCCTGATTCACCCTCTCGGTTTGACCATTGGTCTGAGGATGGTAAGCTGTGGAAAACTTTAACTTGACTTGGAGGGCTTGACACAAACTTCGCCAAAATTTGGCTACAAATTGTACTCCACGATCCGAGATGATCTCTTCAGGAAGACCGTGAAGTCGGAAGATCTCTTGTATAAACACTTGAGCCAACTTGGAATGTGACGGAAGACCGGTGAGAGGGATGAAATGTGCCATCTTGGTGAACCGGTCAACTACCACCCAGATGGTATTAAACTTGTTGCAGATAGGTAGATCGGTAACAAAGTCCATCGACAAATGGGTCCATGGTCGACGGGGAACAGATAATGGAACCAGTTGCCCCGCAGGCGACTGGCGGGAGACTTTGTGTTGGGCACACTTTGGGCAGGAGGCAATAAATTCCATAACGTCCTTCTTCAGAGTTGGCCACCAGTAGGACCTAGAGATAAATTCAAGGGTTTTCTGAATGCCTGTATGTCCAGCAAAACGGGAAGCATGGGCCCAATGCATGAGCTTCTTCCTTAGAACTGGCTTAACAAAACTTTTCCCTGGTGGGGGCGTAGAGTCCATCCCTACCGTGGAGAATGCCAACGGATTAATAATAGGATGCTTGTCTGCAGACTCGGACTCATTTTCTTGCTCCCATGAGCGGGAAAGGGCATCGGCCTTACGATTCTGAGAACCCGGACAGAACTGGAATTTAAAGTCAAACCTAGAGAAGAAAAGTGCCCATGTGGCCTGACGAGGGTTCAGACATTGTGCTCCTTTGAGATATAAAAGATTTTTGTGGTCAGTAAGTATGGTGATTGAATGAGAAGCTCCCTCCAACAGGTATCTCCACTCCTCCAGAGCGAGCTTGATGGCTAGCAACTCCTGATCGCCAATGGCATAGTTGCGCTCAGCTGGAGAGAACTTCCGGGAGAAGAAACTGCAAGGATGTAGATGTCCATCTTTGGCCCTCTGGGATAACACCGCTCCTACTCCAACGGAGGAGGCATCTACCTCTAAGATAAAAGGAGAGTCGGTGTCGGGCTGTTTCAGAACTGGTGCAGAGATGAACCGTTGCTTCAGAAGGTGAAAGGCCTGCGTAGCTTCTTCGGACCACTTGGACGGATTAGCACCTTTCTTGGTTAATGCAGTGATAGGCGCCACAATGGTGGAAAAGTCTCGTATAAACTTTCTATAATAATTGGCGAACCCTAAGAACCTCTGGACCCCTTTGAGGGTTAAGGGTATAGGCCAATTCTGGATTGCTTGGAGTTTCTCAGGATCCATCTCTAGTCCAGAACCGGACACAATGTAACCTAGAAACGGAATGGTTTTAACTTCAAACACACACTTCTCCAATTTACAATAGAGGTGATTGACACGGAGACGGGAAAGAACCTCCTTTACCCAGAAACGATGATCTTCTAGATTATTAGCAAAGATGAGGATGTCATCTAGATAAACCACGACATGGCGGTATAAGATGTCCCTGAAGATCTCATTCACGAAGTGCTGGAAGACTGCTGGAGCGTCGCTCAATCCGAAGGGCATGACGAGGTACTCATAATGTCCGTCACGGGTGTTAAAGGCGGTCTTCCACTCGTCACCCTCACGGATTCGGATGAGATTGTAGGCACCCCTCAAGTCCAGCTTTGTAAAAATGGTTGCACCACTAACTCTATCAAAGAGCTCTGTAATCAGGGGTAAAGGGTATCGGTTCTTGACGGTAATGTCGTTCAGACCTCTGTAGTCGATGCACGGACGCAGACCACCGTCTTTCTTCTTAACGAAGAAGAAGCCTGCGCCGGCTGGAGAAGAAGATGGTCGGATGAAACCCTTCGCCAGGTTCTCTTTGATGTACTCTTCCATGGAGTGTGTCTCAGGCAGAGACAACGGATAAGTTCGGCCTCGCGGTGGAACCTTCCCTGGAATGAGGTCGATTGGGCAGTCCCATTCTCTATGAGGAGGAAGGATATCAGCAGAGGCTTTACTGAACACGTCCGTGAAGTCTTGATATGGAGGAGGTGGAACATCAGATGACCTGGGGAAGGAAGAACAAACAGGAAGAACTTTGGCTAAACAAGTCTCAGCACAGGAGGGACCCCATGCCAGTATTTGCGTAGTCGTCCAGTCAATCGATGGGTTGTGGAGACGGAGCCATGGAAGGCCTTAAACCACTGGATGTGTGGCTCTTGGAATCACTAGAAAAGAAATATACTCAGAATGAAGAACTCCCACTCTCAGACGAACTGGAAGAGTCCTTAAGGAAATGACTGCATCAAAGATCTTGCTGCCATCCACGGCAGTCAAAGAGATGGACGAGGACAGTCTCTCGGTGGGTAGGGACCACCGTTTAACATAAGCTACGGTTATGAAATTCCCAGCTGCTCCGGAATCAAGGAGGGCAATGACGTTCCTGTAACGTTGAGCAATTTGGAGCGACACCGGGAGGTTACAATCATGAGGAGAAGGAGAGGAGATCATTACTCCTAGCCGGCCCTCTCCTTGGCGAGCTAGGGTCTGGAGTTTTCTCGAACGTTTGGGACAGGCGTTGATAGTGTGCGACGGAGCTGCACAGTAGAGACATAAAGACTCGGAGAGGCGTCTTCGGCGCTCAGCGGGAGATAGACAGGAACGACCAATTTGCATAGGCTCATCCTTGGATGGAGATGGTTGACGAGGAGGAGGAGCAGAAGATTTAGGAACGGATGATCTTCCTCGCTCGGTTGCTCTCTCCCTGAACCATAGATCAACCTTCGTGCATAGTGAAATTAGCTCATCCAACTTAAAAGGCAAGTCTCTGGTAGCTAACTCATCTTTAATGCGTTCTGACAAGCCATGCCAGAATGCAGCATACAGGGCCTTGTCGTTCCAGGCCAGTTCAGATGCCAGGATTTTGAACTGTATAAGATACTGTCCCACAGTACGTGTTCCCTGGCGTAGACGGAGAATCTCAGATGAAGCAGAGGATACCCGGCCTGGCTCGTCGAAGATGCGCCTGAATGATGCTACAAAGTCAGTATAGGAGGACAGCAGGGGATCAGATTTCTCCCATAACGGTGATGCCCAATCAAGGGCTGAGCCACTGAAAAAAGAAATAATATAAGCAACTTTGGTACGGTCACTGGGGAAGTTGCCAGGTTGAAACTCAAAATGGATTTCGCATTGGTTGAGAAATCCCCTGCAGAACTTTGGAGATCCGTCAAATTTTGCTGGCGTTGGAAGATGAAGACGTGGTATGGAAATGGGTAAGGTGGGTGGGGTTACAGCTGGAGTCACTGTGGTGGACGCACCAGACGTGCCAGGTCCATGGAGGGTCGTCTGAATCCCATCCAGCCGAGTAGAGAGATCCTGGAGACAGCGGATGGTGTGACCGGATGGTGTGACCTTGTGCAGCCTCCTGATGTTCGAGTCTGGCTGCCAGTTCTTGCATAGGTCTAGCCGCTTGATCCTGGTCTCCGGCTGGATTCATATGGTCAGTGCTTACTGTCACAACTGAGGATTTTGACTGACAGGAGAAAGCCTCAGTTGTAGGGGCTGAGAGGAACTTAAACCGGGGAGGTTTAATCAGACCCCTGTACATGTAAGTGTTAAAATGAAACCCGAAGGTGTGACCATGACAACCAGGTAAAAGTCAAAATAAAAGTTTCTTAACAGACTCCGTGTAAACAAACAGCATTCAAGGTAAATAATGGCAATGATAATTAATATGATTCCTGGAGCACTCTGGTCATGAAATGGTTACACAGGACACTGGTAGGTAAGAACAGCTGTTAAAGTCCTTAGATGGAATAACCTTACCAGGCCTGGCTGTAGTAGTGAAGATATCCAAAGAACATGCCAGTAGATGGAACAGATAAAATTGGTAACTTGAATCAGCTGTTGTATTTGCTGGATAGAACCAGCCAGGTGGTAAGGCACGGAGTGGATGCGGAATGGAATCAGCCAGATGGTAAAGTCACTGAATGAATGCTGGGTGGAACCAGAGAGGTGATGAAACAGAATAGCTGATAGCTGATTACCGGTGGTAGTGGATACTGCTGGTAAGATAGGATCCGCTGGATCAGCACCAGTGTTTTGTAGGAGCTGGAATCTGTTTGGAAGCTGGCTGCTTGGAAGCAGAAAGTAGATAGCTGGAAACTGGACAGCCACGGAAGACTGTAGAGTCAGGCTGCACCGCAAGATGGAAAGCAGGTGCGGGTCTCTTTGTGGATGCTGGAGACAGGAACTGGAACCTGGAGAAACAAACCACAGGAGAGAGAGACTGGAACAAGGTATGACATTCAAAGCACTGACATCTATCTGGCCCAGACACAGGATACTTATACCTGCTGCTATGCAGGCATTGGCTGGGCAATTATGCAGATTCCAGAGACGGTGGATTGGAGGAATTGGAGCATGTGATCAAATCCAACATGGCTGGAACCTGGAGGGAAAACTGGTTTGAAATGAAATGTGCAAACATAGTGATAATGGCGGCGCCGGCCGCGGAGGACAGGAGACGCCAGATGACTGTTATATGCTGAGACACTTGGAGGGCAGCAGAGGCCGCGGCAGGCATGATACACGATTCTGAGAACCTGCAGCAATAACACAGTAACGGTGGCGGAGGCCGCGGAGGACGGGAGACGCCATGTTGGATTCAAACATGGCGCCGCTGTGGTAGTGTCTCAGAATGACAGGAGGGATGTGCAGAGTGTTGACACAGATGAGATCCGGACTTGGAACGCTGGGCCAGTCTCAAAAGAAACCTAAAAGGCAGGTAATGGCGTCCAGATACCCGGATCGTGACACTCTGCTGCTGGTCCTGGGGCTGGGGAGGAGAGCACAGCGCGTGCCTCTCCTTCCCTCAGTCCAACTTTGCATCTTCAATCACCGCCTGCCGCTCGGGATCACCTGCTGCTCCCGCTGCTGGTCCTGGGGCTGGGGGCTGGGGAGGAGAGCGCAGCGCACGATTTCCCTCCCCTCAGCCGAACTCTGCGACCTGCTCCTGTGGCTGGGACGGGAGCTGGGGAGGAGAGCGCAGCCCCGCCCTCACACAAAAGAGGGCATGGCTAATGCTCGGCAGGGCCTACTGGTGGGTTCACCGGCTCCCCAGTGGCCCAATCCGAGCCTGTGCAGTGCACATGGATTTGCCCAACTGCTAACAAATTTGCTGCTACGATCAGGTCTGAATTATCCCCAAGGTTTTATATTAAAGTCCATTTTGAGTGACTTTTTTTATATAAACTATCATCTTTCTATAACTTTTGTCAAAGTCAGAAAAATATCTCTATGCACACTACCATATTTGCACCTCACACAGGTCCGTGCTGCGCATGCGTACGCTCTCCCGTACGTGCGCATACTCACAGTCGCGGGCACCCGCAGGCGCATGGTATGCGTATTTACGGTAGAGTTTATGTGGTTGTAGCGTGCGACTCAATCGTAACATATTTTCAGTAATAATGTATTTTGTAGATCATGGTCCCTTTGATAGATTCTGAAAGTTTGGTTAATATAGAATGTTCATGAACAGAGGAATCCCTCTTTGTTTGATACGAAGGGTCAGACAGGAGTAATACAGTGGTGTTTAGTATCCATCGGAAGAATATTTAATTAGAAATATTCCGGTGTTGGTTTGAAGCAGATCAATCGCTCGTGCGAATAGTTATGGACATAAGAAGTTTATGAACATTTACTTTATTTGCACTTTATTACCCATGCGGCGGGAAACCCAGTTTCCCTCCCACCTGAGCAGTTGGAAATAGTCACAGCCCACCTGTATGAATCAACCTATGACCTTTTGTTATAATACGAAGCCGAATTCCTATGTCCAATGAACAATGGGATTGTAGGGACCATTGAATTGTATTGTGTGTGGGGCATAAATAGGCAGGCCGACCGTATCCAGTTCTCTCTCTTCAACGGTTCTCATTGCTGATAATCGGGAGCTGGATATCGAGGCGCATGCGATCGTTCCCCTTGTGCGTAAGTTTTCTCCGTAATCATATTGTCTTACTGTGAGCCATCTCTCTCTCTCTATCTCTCTCTCTCTCTCTATCTCTCTAGTATTTTCCCTTTAATTGTATTGTATTGTATTTCCTGTGTAGTTTATCTGGTTAGTTGGTTTATGTTATATTGTAGTGTATGCTTTGTACTGTGATTCTTTTTGCAAGTATAATAGTCATAATACATATAATAGGTTTCGGACCCTAAGCCCAGGTATCTGTGTATTCTTTATAGTGTTAAGTATTCTCTGAGCGTCGGTGACGCTCAAGCAGCTTTGTAGTTAATTAGGTTACACCAGGTTGCACTTACACTCTGTCTCTACACTAAGGTATACTGTGTATCTCACTGTTAAAGGTATAGATATAAAGGTTTAAACGTTGTAAGCGTCTGCACCGCTGGTGATCTCCTCGTGGTCCCGAGCGTACGCTACGCTATAGCGAATCATTACGTTAGTCGGCAGCCAATAGCGTGCCTGCCTGTGATCACTGGGCCGTAAGCGAACGTGACGCTTGAGCGTCTCGACTACGGTTGAGCGATCGCTACACAACTTGCGTACCCTTACGGTACTTCTTACGTAGATAGCGTATAGTGTTCTTAGACCTCTTAAAGTGATTTATATACGATAAATATTCAGCTTTATCAATTGGCGGCTCGCCCGTCCTTCACATATCTGCACTAGGTAGATCAGCAGACATTATCCCTCAGCAAAGGGCGGGAGGTTGTATCCCTCGTAGTGCTGACAGGATAAGCGTCTGCTTCGCTTAAGTAAAGAGTGCTGAAGGAATCCGGGAACCAGAGGTAAGAACAAAACGCTAGTGTCTTTTAAAACTGTTTATTTTTCTGTCTTGCGTACACACGCACGCACACATATATATATCTGCATTTCCTTTTCTTTTTCATTTTCGTATATCACTCTCCTGTCTGCCAGTTTTTATAGTTGATAGAAGTGCTAAAAGAGAGTTGCCGTTATTTCATAGTTTAAGAGTAAAGGTAATATAGTTAAAAGATAGACAAACACACAGTTTTGCCTGGGAGATAAGGCGAAGTCAGTGTGTTGTGTGGTAGATGATCAAGGATCATCTACATTGATAAAAGTATAAATTGTGTTACGGTGGATCTTTGCTTTGCGTATACGTGTCTCTAACAAAGACTTGCGTACGCAATCCAAAGGCCGACGCACGCAGCGTACGTTACGCAACGGAGCGTCCGGTTACGCCCACGTAGCTCAAGTCACGATAAGTTGATTTTTAACGCAAAGCGATAAATAACGCAAAGCGATAAATAACGCGAGGCGAGAAATAACGCAAGTCTATTTTTGGGTGTCCGAAATTTAGTTAACAGATCCTGCTCCTAATTGGTAACACACCTGATCTGAAGAAAAATTTCTGCGCAGAAATAGAAATAGAAACAAAAGTGTACATGTGATGAGTGAGTGTTTTTACAATTTTTAAAGGTTGAACCACAAGAAAAGTCGAGTACTCGTGAGGTACATGCGTGTAAGTGACGTGCACGGTGGCTAGGGAGGCATCTCTGGTTAAATATACAATTTTGAGCATTAGAGTATAGCAGACCAGGAGGTCATACTGTAACAAGACCAGGAGGTCGTACTGTAACAAGACCAGGAGGTCATAACAGACCAGGAGGTCCAGGTACAGCCGACAAGGAAGTCCGCTATACAGTTCACAGGCACAACACCGAAAAGGGTTGGTGCAACACCCATATAGGCCATATAAGCTCTGGCTGAAGGAATTCGCAGTCGTAAGTTTCGATTCCATTGGTCTTTCCGTACATAAGCTTAGTTGTTTGTGTACTGAACGACTGGACCGCACGTAAGTGTGTGCAGTAGTTAGTAATCTGACCTAATACCATTAGAGTAAAGGGGTCACAAACGCTATCTGTACACTCTAACGTGATTTGTGTAATTTTTTTATTTTAAGGGAAGTTCGCTGCTCACTCAGGAACTATCCAACAACCAATAGTTACTGGAAAGAGTAAGTGTTCTTCGGATAACCCTCGCAGGTTCCAGTAAATAGAGGTTCAGGTCGCAGGGGCCCTAGGTCGAGTACGCCAGCACCATATCGGTGTGATCAGGTCGTATTGGTCGGCGTGGGCGAGTGAGTGGGGTACTCGGTAAACCGCCACCGTCAGCCTATTGTTGGCATTTGGTTTTTCGTAAGGGTTGGCTAAATAAAGCAACACTTTCGAACTATGGGGGCCACTTGTTCAGGTAGGGGGCGATCAACCTCGGTTCGGGTTGATTCAGTGGTCCGACCAATTGGGTCGGCCAGGTATATAATGTGTGAGAAATATGGAAGTCACACAGAAACTTTATGTGATGAATGGGAGAGAATGACTGTACATGACGGGGAGAAATTCCCAAGAATAGGGAGCTTCAGCTCAGAAGTGTTACAAAATTTAAGGAGGAGGATATGTCTCATAAAATCAACAAAGAGACGAATCCAGCATTATGATTATTTACAGTTGTGGCAACAGGAAGGTGAGATACAGAGAGGTTTGGCGCAGGCGGCGGGATCTGGCTCTAACAGAAAACTGATTGCCACGGCCCCGCCGCCACCATACATATCAGGAGAGAAGTTGATTGCGGAGAAAGACGCACTAAGGTGTAACACAAAATCACTTAGTAACTGTGTAAATGTTAATGATAATGTTAACCCATTAACCCATGCAAGTATTAACCCGTGCAAGTTGTACCCTGTTTTGAACTTTCCTCAGGAGTGTGATCAAGAGGACGAATCGGCAACGATTTCAGCGCTCTCTCTAGCAGCCACCATAGCAGAGACCACAGTAGGCACAGCTCCACCCACGAGATTAGTAAAGGTCCCTAGCGGAGGGATAGGTGAGGTCGTATCAACTGGTAAGTACGGCACCATGCATTATGCTGAAACTATTTCACCACAGCCTGTAGAATCTACACAGAATGAGGTTGTTAGAATTACACCTGTCAGAGTAATAGCAGTGCCAAATGGGAAAACAGACGCATCAGGAGCCACTCCCATTAGGAACATTGCCATGTACACCCCATTTTCCCGAATGGAATTAAGGACCATAGTGTCTGAATTTCCTGACCCTAGAAAAGACTTAGTTGCCAGTCAAAAATACATCAGAGACTTAGGTAACACTGTAGAGCCCAACAATAAAGACTGGCAGATATTGCTGAGAGCATGTTTACCCTCAAATGTCGACGCAACTCAATTTTTAGCTGATTGCGGACTAGGTCATGATGTACCTCTTACAGATGTGTACAACCAAGATAATGTGAAAAGAATAAACTTGCAGCTAAAAGAGTATTTCCCAGCGGTAGCTAAATGGAATAAGATATTCTCCATTAAACAGAAGGAGTCAGAGACAGCTGCAGAGTATTTTCACAGAGCATTATTAGAAATGGCAAAATACACAGGCATAGAGGACATTAAAACAGACACAAACCATCGGGAAGTAGCAGTATCGGTACTGATGGATGGTTTAAAAGAGTCATTGAAGACTAGGGTACAGACCACACAACCATGTTGGCGAGGTCTGTCTGTGGCTACTTTGAGAGAGGCTGCTATTGATCACGACAGAAACATCACCAGACACAGGGAACAACAAGGTGACAAATTAATGTCAGTAAGTATACAGGCTCTGACCACAAGGCAGCCTTTGTTTGTATCACCAAATCCTGTGGGTAAGTCAAGTATGGTTACTTGTTATTCTTGTCACAAACAGGGACACATGGCACGAGATTGTAGAGTAAAGAATCCACGAAACTCATACCAAACCCCTAGACAACGACACGACACACGACATTGGGAGCAAGGTCCGCAGAAACGGAGTTATGAGCCACATACAGGGGAAACAAAAAGATATCCCCCAAACAGAGACTGGCATGCCTCTGGTAGTTCCCAACTATCTCCCTCACAAGTAGTTGCTGCCAGCGGGATTCAGGGAGGTCACCATACCCAATAGGGGTGTGGCCATACCTGTAATCTGCAGCCAGTAAAATTAATTGCCAATCTTGGAAGTGAACCCGAGATCGCAATTAATGTAGCTGGTAAAACTTTAAACTTTCTTGTAGACACAGGGGCGGCCAAGTCAGTGATAAATTCGACAGTGGGCATGAGAACCACTGGTAGGACAATTCCAGCCATGGGAGTAACAGGAGTAGTCCAGCACTACCCTGTTAGCAAACCAGCCGAGATTACAATAGGGCCTTTGCATACCAAGCATTCCTTTTTGCTGGCTGCATCGGCACCAACCAATCTCCTGGGAAGAGACTTACTGTGTAAAATGGGGTGCGTCATTTATTGTACTCCTGAAGGTGTATTCTTGGACATACCTGAGAAACACGCTCAGGAAGTGCGAGACATGTTAGACTCCCCATCAAAATTAATGTCACATACCATTATGACAAATAGGAATCCATCCCAAATAGAAGAGATGACATCTCAGATACCAGAGTCACTTTGGACAAAAGACGGACAAGACACTGGATTAATGGCAAACGTAGCTCCAGTAGTTGTACAAGTAAAAGATGGTAGGATAGCTCCAAAAATCCCACAGTACCTTCTGAAGCCAGAGGTGGAGTTAGGAGTTTACCCAGTAATAGAGCGCTTGCTACAACAGGGCATTCTGGTAAGAACGTCCAGCACTGCCAATAGTCCCATCTTCCCTGTTAAAAAGAGTGGGGGGAGGGGTTACAGACTAGTGCAGGATCTAAGGGGGATTAACAAAATAGTTGAGAGTCAGTTCCCCGTAGTGCCAAATCCAGCTGTCATCCTAATGCAAATCCCTCCCACTGCCAAATTTTTCACTGTTATTGACCTCTGCTCCGCTTTCTTTTCGGTACCTCTGCACCCTGACAGCCAATATTTGTTTGCATTCACATATAGAGGAGTCCAATACACGTGGACTCGATTACCCCAAGGTTTCATAGATAGTCCAAGTATATTTTCTCAGGCTTCGCATGATTGTTTACAGTCTTTCCAACCAGACAGTGGATCAGTATTGATACAGTATGTGGACGATTTATTACTGTGTTCAGATTCACTGGAAGCATCTCTGAAGGATACAAAACAGCTCCTGTTTCATCTTTCAGACACCGGACACAAGGTGTCCAAAGACAAGTTACAATTATGCCAAACTAAGGTAAAATATTTGGGACACTGTCTAACACAAGGACTGAGACACCTGACCGCTGATAGAATCCAAGCAATTAGAGACATGACTCTGCCACAAACCCAGCAACAGATCAGAACGTTTTTAGGAATGTGTGGGTATTGCCGTAATTGGATCCCAGGGTTTTCCATTTTGGCGTTACCTTTGCAGGAAATGGTCTCCTCAAACAAACCTGATAGGATTTCGCATACAGACGAGTCCGAAACAGCATTTGAGAGACTCAAACAGTGCCTAACGCAGGCACCAGCACTAGGTATGCCCGACTATGGGAAACCCTTTGAACTATACGGAACAGAAAGTGCTGGTTGCGCGGCAGGTGTACTAACCCAAAAACACGGTGATGCCAGCAGGCCAGTTGCATACTACAGCGCTCAGCTAGACACGGTAGCGCGATCCCTCCCCACATGCTTGCGAAGCGTTGCTGCAATAGCATTGCTAGTGACAAAAAGCGAAGACGTCGTGCTAGGCCACAACCTCACAATCCATACGCCACATGCAGTATCAGCCTTATTGAATTCTGCCCAAACCAGACACGTCTCATCAGCGAGATTTACAAGATGGGAATTGGCACTAATGGCCCCCGTAAACATCACCATAAGGAGATGCAGTGCATTAAATCCTGCAACGTATCTCCCAGGTGTGCCTGGTCAGGCACAAAGGGTGGAAGGTGAGAGTGATGGGGAAGGAGGATTTAATACAAAGGAGGATACACATGATTGTATGGAATATTTGACCCAAAATTTTACCGCAAGGCCTGACATCAGTGACAACCCACTGGAAGATGCAGAACTCACGTTCTACACGGACGGTAGTTGTCATAGACAGTCAGACTCGGGAGACTTGTGTACTGGATACGCAGTCGTAGATGACCAAGACACCATAGAAGCGGAACCGCTAGGCCCACCTCACTCAGCCCAGGTTGCTGAACTGGTCGCCCTAACCAGAGCATGTGAATTGGCTAAGGGTAAGTCAGCCAATATCTACACCGATTCTAGATACGCATTCGGGGTAGTCCATGATTTCGGAGCCCTATGGCGCCTCAGAAATTTCATGACGGCAGCTGGTACACCGGTAGCGCATGCAGCTCACATAAAAAGGCTTCTAACAGCGATACAGGAACCCGACAGAGTGGCTGTTATCAAATGTAAAGCACACACTTATAGCCAAGACCCGGTATCACTTGGTAACAGCCGAGCAGACGAAGCTGCTAAGTTAGCAGCTGCTACCCCCATACAGACAGACACCACACAATTGATGGTATTTAATACCATTAACACACAGAAGTTGTGTGAAATGCAAAATTTGTGTTCCACACAGGAAAAGGCAGTCTGGAAGGCAAAGGGATGTGGCCAGGAGTCTTCAGGACTCTGGACGGATGGACATGGTAAACCAGTGGCCCCCAGAGCATATCTTCCATGTCTGGCTGAAGCAGCTCACGGGCTGACTCATCTAGGCAAGGAAGGAATGTGCAAATTGGTGAGAGCATACTGGTGCGCCCCAGGATTCTCCTCTCATGCGAGTAAAAGAGCAATGTCATGCCTTACCTGTTTGAGAAAGAATATTGGAAAGGCAATACCTACAGAACCATCCCATATCCCACCTGCCGGCGGCCCTTTCCAGGTAATACAAATTGACTTTATACAATTACCCCCTTGTCGGAATTTGAAATATGTACTTGTTTGTATAGATGTTTTCTCAAATTGGGTCGAAGCATTTCCTGCGGCTACAAATACCGCTATGTTTACTGCTAAGAAAATTGTGCAGGAATTTGTATGTAGATATGGTATCCCTAGAATAATCGAAAGTGATAGGGGTACCCATTTTACAGGTGATGTCTTTCAAGGAATGTGTAAGTTGATGGGAATTGATAGCAAGCTGCACACTCCGTACCGTCCACAGGCGAGTGCGAAGGTCGAAAGAGTGAACAGCACTATTAAAAATAAATTGAGTAAAGTGATGGCAGAGACAGGATTGACATGGCCAGAATCTTTACCCATTGTACTGTACAGCATCAGAACCACTCCCAGGTCCCCTCTTAATCTGTCCCCTTTTGAAATCTTGTTTGGTCGACAACCGCATGCCATGATTAACCCTCAGGATGATTTGAAATGTAACAATGAAGTAACTGTAAAGTACTTGATTAACATGAGTAAACAGTTAAGGAATCAAAATGATAGTCTGAAGTTGGTGATTCCTGATCTACCTGATAGTAATTGTCATGACATTGAACCTGGGGATTATGTAATGATACGGAATTTTCTACGCTCAGGTTGCCTTATTGACAGATGGGAAGGACCATACCAGGTCTTATTGACTAGCACTACAGCACTGAAGGTTGCTGAGAGAGAGACTTGGGTCCATTCATCCCACTGCAAGAAGGTTGCTGATCCAGAGAAGTCCTGTGATAAGGAACAGACGGTAGAGGTTGTATCACTGGAGTGTCTGTTCCAGGAGGACTGAGGCGGCACCTGAGCCTTGAAGACCGAGAGCTGTTGTCGACTCCCCACTCCCTTTTATTGTTTTTCTCCACTTCCCATCCCCTCTCCCTCAAATTTATTTTTCCTCCTTCTCATTCTTCTCCGTTTCCTCCTATAAGATGGACTTGCCCCAAGAGACTGTGATCCGGATTTTCCTGTTGACCATGATGTTGACCAGAGCAGTCTGTTCCGGCGAGAGTACCATGGAGGTCGATAGAGGTTCTGGAATGGGTTCTGATGATAAAGATGGAGGCGTAGTTTTCCAAGATCAACCTAACCAACAAGCAAAGGCGAGTATCAGAAAACGATCCGATAGCATTGACCATAGAAGGAATTGTGACGGATTGTTAGCTGAAGAAAACTGTATCTGTAGGCTCTGTAACAATGTCATTGAAGATGGGTGCATTAAGAAATGCCAATCCAGTTTTAATATCCATATGGACCGGCATCCATTGAGTGACTATCACTCCTTAGTGGGTAATGTGTTAAACAAAACAGATTGTTGGGTATGCTCTCAAGTACCTCAAGGTCATAGCAAATCAGGGCTAGTGCCATTTCCTTTAACGATAGGGGAGGTACTTGAGTTAAATGGTGGGAGACCGGTGGACAGGAGGTTTAATATCTCCAGCCCTCCTAGTTTGAAGCTCCACCAATACCATGTGGATAGGTCCCTATTATGTTTCAACATCTCCAATCCCAGAAAGCCGGGAAATTGGGAAGTGTCATGGAGTAACCACACCATGACCTTTTCGCATAGAGCAGATAGAATGCCTACAGATACAGAGCTTGTACGCCACATAGCCAGTAGAGGAAAATCTTTCCGGTATAGGTACACCTTAGGAAATAGGATTACGAGAGTTGGAGAAGTATCACCAGGATACTGTGCACATATCGTACAACCTGATACGTGTACTAAACAGATGGAAGAATTAGGGTTAGGAGATTTCACATGGAAGGTGTGTAATATGGTTATGTCCTACTCCGTCCCATATGTTCTCCCCGATGATGCATATTTCATATGCGGGAGAAAGGCGTACAAGTGGCTTGCCCCAAACTCTGAAGGATTGTGTTATATTGGAAAAGTACTGCCTGAAGTAATGACTGTATCACATGACAAAATGAAAGACATACATCGTGGTGCCCAAGCTCCTTATACTCACACCCACTACGAGCACGTTGTTAAAAGGCACCTGATAGAGAAGACAGAGCATCCGGTCTCTGATCTGATAAGTGAATCCACCGGGATTCAATTCTTAATCGCGTTAGATTTCACCCGCACCGCTAGAGGAGTGCTAAATTATAAATACATATCGGCGCTCGCAAATTTGTTAGACAATATCACTGAAATGTATGATGACACGTTTAGATATACGGGAAGGGAACTTCAAGCTTATAAAACAGAACTGGTGCAGCATAGAATGGTTCTTAATTACCTCACAGCAGTGACAGGCGGATATTGTGTTACATTAGCAACACAGTACGGCGTGAAGTGTTGCACGTATATCACGAATAGCACCGAGGATCCGGTCGAGGTCATAGACCAAAAGATGGACGATATTCTCCAATTGAAGTGGGAATTTCGCCGAAAACACAATCTCACTCTTGCTGCTGTAGGTAATGAGCTGACTGGTTGGGTGTCATGGTTGAACCCGCGAAATTGGTTCTCCGGTTTGGGAGACTGGGCTCAAGGAGTCATAATGGATGTTGGGAAGTTTCTCCTATGTATCTTAGGTGTTATCATAACGATCGGTTTGATATTTAGATGCGGTCAGGCTTTAATGAGGTGCAATCGTCGTACTAAGGTAATGAGTTTGAGGAGTGAGGAAACTGTAATTAACCTGGATTTGATTTATGACCCAATGATAGAAACAATGATGTGATGAAAATGCGATTTCTACGGTCCGTTTCTTTCACCTGTTTTTCTGCTTTTCTCCAAGATAAAAAGACCCACTTGGACGAGGAAGTCGACGAGACGCTATACAGACAACAGATAGACCAAAGAAGAAGTTTTGACCACTTGAGATATGGACACTTGATGAACTTTGCCATGGATCCCCAGTTTCCCTAGAATTCTTAAACTTACGCTAGCCCAACATTTTTTTGTAAATCTAATGGCATTGACAAAGCTTTTTGCTCACCCCTAATGGGCAACACAGCGCAAAGAAGACGACTTTCAACTGATACCGAACAAAACTTCAACCGACAGATGTACATTAACCTGACATAGAATACCACCGCATTTACCGTAATTATGTCTTTTCTTCATTTCTACAACCCTCAGGTAATGACACACATAGTATAGGGAATACAGGCACAGATATCAGCAATCACATGACCCCCCCGTTCATGTATCATCAACTAAAATGTGCTCCCCATTTTGTTCAAAATCCGAAAAGAGCTCGGTAAAGTTTGACAGCCCATCCACAGACCCGTACCACGGGATAAGAAGGAATTCAAATGTATACTTCGCAATACCTCGAAGCTTGATTTACAACACGTACGGCACGATGATACATGACCCCCCAAACACGGATTCATACACACATGCTTCTGCTATCTCACTAGGTCATACCCTCTTCACACCTACTCCTCTCTCCTCCCTTACCCAACCATGGAAATGAATTAACCCCTAACATATATTTTTCTCCTTTTGAAATGTTTTCAGGAAGTGGCAGTTATTATTGACTGCCAAAGGGTGGACTGTCAAAGTCAGAAAAATATCTCTATGCACACTACCATATTTGCACCTCACACAGGTCCGTGCTGCGCATGCGTACGCTCTCCCGTACGTGCGCATACTCACAGTCGCGGGCACCCGCAGGCGCATGGTATGCGTATTTACGGTAGAGTTTATGTGGTTGTAGCGTGCGACTCAATCGTAACATATTTTCAGTAATAATGTATTTTGTAGATCATGGTCCCTTTGATAGATTCTGAAAGTTTGGTTAATATAGAATGTTCATGAACAGAGGAATCCCTCTTTGTTTGATACGAAGGGTCAGACAGGAGTAATACAGTGGTGTTTAGTATCCATCGGAAGAATATTTAATTAGAAATATTCCGGTGTTGGTTTGAAGCAGATCAATCGCTCGTGCGAATAGTTATGGACATAAGAAGTTTATGAACATTTACTTTATTTGCACTTTATTACCCATGCGGCGGGAAACCCAGTTTCCCTCCCACCTGAGCAGTTGGAAATAGTCACAGCCCACCTGTATGAATCAACCTATGACCTTTTGTTATAATACGAAGCCGAATTCCTATGTCCAATGAACAATGGGATTGTAGGGACCATTGAATTGTATTGTGTGTGGGGCATAAATAGGCAGGCCGACCGTATCCAGTTCTCTCTCTTCAACGGTTCTCATTGCTGATAATCGGGAGCTGGATATCGAGGCGCATGCGATCGTTCCCCTTGTGCGTAAGTTTTCTCCGTAATCATATTGTCTTACTGTGAGCCATCTCTCTCTCTCTATCTCTCTCTCTCTCTCTATCTCTCTAGTATTTTCCCTTTAATTGTATTGTATTGTATTTCCTGTGTAGTTTATCTGGTTAGTTGGTTTATGTTATATTGTAGTGTATGCTTTGTACTGTGATTCTTTTTGCAAGTATAATAGTCATAATACATATAATAGGTTTCGGACCCTAAGCCCAGGTATCTGTGTATTCTTTATAGTGTTAAGTATTCTCTGAGCGTCGGTGACGCTCAAGCAGCTTTGTAGTTAATTAGGTTACACCCGGTTGCACTTACACTCTGTCTCTACACTAAGGTATACTGTGTATCTCACTGTTAAAGGTATAGATATAAAGGTTTAAACGTTGTAAGCGTCTGCACCGCTGGTGATCTCCTCGTGGTCCCGAGCGTACGCTACGCTATAGCGAATCATTACGTTAGTCGGCAGCCAATAGCGTGCCTGCCTGTGATCACTGGGCCGTAAGCGAACGTGACGCTTGAGCGTCTCGACTACGGTTGAGCGATCGCTACACAACTTGCGTACCCTTACGGTACTTCTTACGTAGATAGCGTATAGTGTTCTTAGACCTCTTAAAGTGATTTATATACGATAAATATTCAGCTTTATCACTTTTTTAATAGCTCCAACCCCAGACTCGTAGTTCCTGGACATATTTTCCCAAAACAATAGTACTGGTGTAACTGGCACTGCTGGGGGCATTGTGTATCTGTCACTGCTGGGGACATTGTGTAACTGGCACTGCTGGGGACATTGTGTAACTGGCACTGCTGGGGGCATTGTGTAATTGGCACTGCTGGGGGCATTGTGTAATTGGCACTGCTGGGGGCATTGTGTATCTGGCAATACTGGGGGCACTGTGTAACTGGCACTACTGGGGGTATTATGTGTATCTGGCACTAGTGTTGGCATCATGTGTATATATGGCAGTACTTGGGGCATTATGTGTTTAAAAAAAAAGTTTATGTACCAATTGATGCCCCTCCCGTTTGGTAGCTCCACCCACATCACCACTCACCTCTGCTCCGCCCACAGTTCCTGAACCTATATTCCTACAACAATAGCACTGGTCTTAATAAAATCGCAAATGGATGTTAGCATGTAGATCACAAGTCGCCAGTTTCAATTATTTAAACATTGGTACATGTCTAGTTCAAACATCGATTGTATGTTATAAGATCCCTATGCATTTAGGTTCCTAATACAATTGCAAACGAATCTTTAGCATGCAGATCACAAGTCACTAACTAGCCACATTGGTTTTTAAACTATGACCTAAATTGCTATTTTCCAGTTATTCAAACATCACTGCATGGTACATTGGCCCTCATTCCAAGTTGATCGCTAGCTGCCATTGTTCGCTGTGTAGCAATCATTTAAAAAAACTGCAAAACTATGCATGCATATGGGCCGCAATGCACACGTGCGGCGTACAGATACAAAGAGCATCAGTGTTTTGCATTGCTTCTAGCGACGATTCCATTCGCACAGCCGATCGCAAGGAGATTGACAGGAAGAAGGCGTTTATAGGTGTCAACTGACCGTTTTCTGGGAGTGTTTGGAAAAACGCAGGCGTGTCCAGGCATTTGCAGGGCGGGTAGCTGGCTTCAATTCCAGGACCTTCGTCGCAGCAATCATCGCACAGAATAAGTAACTACAGGGCTGGTCTTGTTTTGTACAAAATGTTTTTGTACCGCTCGGCTGCACAGGCGTTCACACTCTTGCAAAGCGAAAATACACTCCCCCGTGGGCGGCAACTATGCGTTTGCGCGGCTGCTAAAAGTAGCTAGCGAGCGATCAACTCGGAATGAGAGCCATTATTCAGACATTGATGTATGTTAAAAAGGACCCTATACATTGGGGTTCAAATGTAGCCAGTTACAAATGCATGCAAACATATAAACAGCAGATCACAGTAGCTAGAAGACCAGTAATAGGTTCACACAATTTTTGTTGCCACAAAAGCCCAAAAGTCAGGCTGAGCAGTGAGCACACATGTAATAAGTGTAATAACAATCAGCAAGATTCTAATCTGTGCAAATAGCGGCCCTGTGAGTGGGTTATGTACTGTATATAGTATTGTACAGCGCTCAGGGTCCAGGTCCTTTCTGCTGTCCGCTGTCATGTAGGAGTGGACGGCGGGTGAGAGCAGAGCCAGCACCAGTGTACGGGTGTCCTATCCTTGTAAGTGGTATTAACCCATTGCTGATACATATAGCATTGTAGGGACCTGAATTCGCCTCAAGGAGGACTGTACATGCACATGAAAGAAGATACCTGTAAATCTCAGGAGTGTGAGTTTCTTTAAACCCCCTCCTGCCTAGCGCAGCTTCCCCCTGCGGCGAGGAGTCAGTGTCAGTTGTTGCTGAACAACATTTCACCACGTGGGTTTGATCAGAGCCGGCCCTAACCAATATGATGCCCTAGGCAAGATTTTGGCTGGTGCCCCCTAGCACCGCCGCTAGTTCTGCAAGAGATGCCTGGCCTGAGTCAGCTGGCAGCTCTGCTAACGTTGGGTGCCTTTGTTTATGAAAATGCATCTTATTTGCATTACTATGTGGCTAGGATGCACAAGCAGCTTCTGCTGATTAAAATGATATACAGCATGCCTATATTCTGTGTGCGACTACGGCTGTATCTGCATATGAAATGCTACATTACAGTGATTTCCAGGAATACACACAGAATATAGGCAGGCCGCATATCATTTTAATCAGCAGACTCTGCTGGTGCCCCTAAGCATACCAAATGCCCTAGGCAATTGCCTAGTTTGCCTATGCCTAAGGCTGGCTCTGGGTTTGATCACCTGTAAGCCTCAAGGCCACACGGTGAAACATCATTCTGCCTTTTCCCATTTCAAGGGAATTATATTATCAAATATGTCACAACAAGAGTTTTTCTGTCAGTAATTGATTCACTTAGACATATATCTGTTGATGTGACTGCATTAGCCTTTTGAATATATATGGGTATATGATATATTGGAAAGGGAATTGGCCAGCTCCATTCCCAATAGCACCCTCTGAAACATTATTTTTCTATCTACCATTTGGTTCTTGCTAACAAGGAACCGTTTAAAAGGCGCTGCTCATCTAACATTGGCGGAAGAGAAGGGCATTTCTTTTGCTTGATATATGTGTATATGTCTTAAAAAGTGAACTCTTTCTTAATGTTATTCTTCAGAATATAGAAATAAATTAATGTAAGGGGTAGACTGTGCTATAATCTGGTTTATTGGGGGTAATTCCAAGTCGATCGCAGCAGGAATTCTGCAGCAATTGGGCAAAACCATGTGCAATGCAGGGGAGGCAGATATATCATGTGCAGAGAGAGTTAGATTTGGGTGTGGTGTGTTCAATCTGCAATCTAATTTGCAGTGTAAAAATAAAGCAGCCAGTATTTACCCTGCACAGAAATAAAATAACCCACCCAAATCTAACTCTCTCTGCAAATGTTATATCTGCCCCCCCTGCAGTGCACATGGTTTTGCCCAACTGCTTAAACATTTCCTGCTGCGATCAACTTGGAATTACCCCCTATGTCTTTACATCCCAGTTTTTTAAGGAGAACTTTAGTAAAAGTTGTGTAGTTATGTTTTAAAACAATTATCATACAATTTCTTCTATCTAACAAAAGAGAGCCCCACAAAGGAACATTGGCCCTCATTCCGAGTTGTTCGCTCGCAAGCTGCTTTTAGCAGCATTGCACACGCTAAGCCGCTGCCTACTGGGAGTGAATCTTAGCTTAGCAGAATAGCGAACGAAAGATTCACAATATTGCAAAAAGATTTCTCTGTGCAGTTTCTGAGTAGCTCGAGACTTACTCTTCCAGTGCAATCAGTTCAGTGCTTGTTGTTCCTGGTTTGACGTCACAAACACACCCAGCGTTCGCCCAGACACTCACCCGTTTCTCCAGCCACTCCCTCGTTTTTCCCAGAAACGGCAGCGTTTTTTCACACACTCCCATAAAACGGCCAGTTTCCGCCCAGAAACACCCACTTCCTGTCAATCACACTCCGATCACCAGAACGAAGAAAAAACCTCGTAATGCCGTGAGTAAAATACCAAACTTCTTAACAAATTTACTTGGCGCAGTCACAGTGCGAACATTGCGCATGCGCAGTTTGCGGAAAATCGCTGCAATGCGATGAAAAAGAACGAGCGAACAACTCGGAATGAGGGCCATTGTTTCTATAACTGGCTGTGCCACTTACTATCCTTGCTGAGTAAACTGTATTCTATTCCTGGGAGCACCTCCAGCCAAATAATACAGGAAAATGTTCTTGCAATCCTGTCTTTACTGTTGGTTTTTACTCACTTATTCTTTAACGTCCAGTCCAGTGTGGGATATTGCATCGTCTTTTTAGAATATGGAACAGAATCTGGCAGGAAAAAAAAGAACAAAAACCGAAACCCTCTCATCTCTAATTTGTACACAGTCAAAAATGTGTTCTGTAAACAATGACAGGACAAAAAACCAATGGTCACGGAATCCCCATCATATTGTATAACTGTCAGGGCTAATACTAGGATTTTTGTCACCTAGGGCAATTTGGCGCAATCCCCCCTCCCTCCATAGTGAAATATTAAAGACTAGGAAATGTGTTTCTACAGTATGTACTTATATCTCCCACCTGCCTACCTATATTCCTGCACTCAGTCACAGCCCTCTCCACACGTGTACAGCCCCCTGCACCCATACCTACGTACCCTTTCACTAACACGCACATACACCTGCACCCGCATGTACATACCCCTGCACTCATATGTACATACTCCTACACTCACATGTACATACCCCTGCACTCATATGTACATACCACTGCCCCCACATGTATATCCCCCTGCCCTCACATGTACATACTCCTATACTCACGTGTACATACCATTGCACTCACATGTACATACACTTGCTCTAACATGGGGATGCAGTCAGTTTACCTCCAATCAAAATCCAGACGTTCAAAATCCCGACACCAATTGACCGATGGTCAAAATCCCGACATGGACAAAATACCGACATTTAAAATACAGACATGGTCAAAATACCGACAGGTCAAAATACTGACATGAGTTTTTCATGATTTTTTTCATTGAAAATTACTTGTTCACACTTTACCATCCCAGTGGACCTGGAGGGGGAATATAATAGTTTGCTGAGCGCAGCGAGGCACCGTGCCCAAAGCATGGCGAGCGCAGCGAGCCATGCAAGGGGATGCGGTACACTTTATATGGTGTCCATGTTGACTTATGTTGACGTACACACAAAAAACAACAAAAACCCATGTCGGTATTTTGACCTGTCGGCATTGTACATGTCAATATTTTGACCTTGTCGGTATTTTATATGTCGGTATTTTGTCCGTGTCGGGATTTTGACCTTGTTGGGATTTTGACCATCGGTCAATTGGTGTCGGGATTTTGAACATCAGCATTTTGATTGGAGGTATTTCATACCGATCCCCTCACATGTATATACTCCTTCACTCACATGTACACGTGGCACCCCAGAAAATGGTGTGTGCATGTTCCCCTTTAAAAGCTTGTTTACAGTATCCGCAGCAGTGAAGGTGAAGCACTGGCACAGTAGGGGTTCAGCACAGACCCTGGTCCGATCACATGGTCCTGATGCTGATTGGGGATTGGACAACGGAGGAGCCTTGTGGGGGGGAGAAGAAGAAGGATTCGAGGGGAAGTGTTGCGACTCAGAGGTTCTGGACACGCTGTCACGATCCGGGTATCTGGACGCCATTACTTACCCTTCAGATGCCTCCTAAGGCGGGCTCAGCGTTCCAGGACCGGATTCCGCTGTTCCTGAGTTTCCACATACAGAGTAGTCTTTTCATCAGCCGCGGCCTCCGCTGTGCCCGCGTGGTTAAATGTGCATCTATCAGCCTGGCGTCTCCTGTCTCCGGTGGCCGGCGCCGCCATTACTGTTTCCCAGACCACATGGATTACAAACCAAACTTCCCTCCAAGTGTCTGCATGGGCGCAGCCATCTTGGATTCTGTCATCTGATCATTTCCACCAATCTGCTGTCTGTGTTGTTGATTTGCATAATTGCCTAGCCAACCCCTTCCTTGCTGCAGGTATAAGTAAGCTGTACCTGAGCAAGGAAGACGTCAGTGCTTTGGTTGTCAAACCTAGTTCCTGTTTGTCTCTCTTCTATGATTGTCTTCCAGGTTCCAGCTCCTGTCTCAAGACTTCCACCATAGAGACCCGCACCAGCATTCCACCTGCGGTGTAGCCTGACTCTCCAATCCATTGTGGATTCATCTGTTTCCAGCTACAACACTACCTGCTTCCAGCCTCAGCTTCCAGCAGAGTACAGCTTCCCTTAAAGGGCCGGTGTCCTTTCTACACTTTACCACTCTCCACCGGAATTATTATTTCTCCGCTCTCAAGTCCTACATTTCAGTTCACATTTCATCGCTCCCAAAGTTCATTTATTATTTAACTGGTTCCAGCCAGTATCCACTCCGTGCTAACAACAGTCTGGTTCCAGCCAGTATCCACAGCAGCTGTTTTACCTTCAGCAACCCAGCCCTTCCTGGAACACCAGCTGGTACAATCCTGGGTTATCTCCATTGCTACAGCCGGGCCTGGTAAGGACTTTCCATCTAGAAGATCATAAGAACTATCTCACACTACCAGTGCCCTGTGGCTCCTGCCATGCTGTAGTACTCAGGAACTGTATTTATTCTTTGCTGACTTTTACGTTTTCTTTTATTGCTGCTGTGATGCGGAGTTGTCATAATAAACATCATTGACTTTTATCTAAGTTGTCGTGGTCACGCCTTCGGGCAGTTATTATTCATGTTACTTACATGTCCAGGGGTCTGATACAACCTCCCAGGTTCCGGTACATCTCAGCCCCTACAACTGAGGCTGCCTCCCGTCAGCTCAGGCCCTCAGTTGTGACAGTAAGCACTGACCTAATGAATCCAGCCGGAGACCAGGATCAAGCGGCCAGGCCGATGCAAGAACTGGCAGCCCGACTAGAACATCAGGAGGCTGCACAGGGCCACATCATCCGCTGTCTCCAGGATCTCTCTACTCGGCTGGATGGGATTCAGACAACTCTCCGTGGATCAGGCGCGTCTGGTGCGTCAACCACAGTGACTCCAGCTATAACCCCACCCACCTTACCCATTTCTGCTCCACGTCTTCATCTTCCAACGCCAGCAAAATTTGACGGATCTCCAAGATTCTGCAGGGGATTTCTCAACCAGTGTGAGATTCAGTTTGAGCTACAACCTGGCAATTTTCCCAGTGACCGTACAAAAATTGCCTACATTATTTCTCTTCTCAGTGGCTCAGCCCTTGATTGGGCATCACCGTTATGGGAGAGGTCCGACACCCTGCTATCTTCTTACACTGCATTTGTGTCAACATTCAGGCGCATCTTCGACGAGCCAGGCCGGGTAACTTCAGCTTCGTCTGAGATTCTCCGTTTACGCCAGGAATCACGTACTGTAGGACAATATCTTATACAGTTCCAGATCCTGGCATCCGAACTGGCATGGAACGACGAGGCCCTGTATGCTGCATTCTGGCATGGTTTATCCGAGCGTATTAAAGATGAGTTAGCTACCAGAGACTTACCCTCCAAGTTAGATGAGCTAATCTCACTTTGTACGAAAGTTGACTTACGTTTCAGAGAGAGAGCAACTGAGCGTGGAAGATCATCTGCTCCAAAATCTTCTGCTCCTCCTCCTCGCCAACTGTCACCATCTAAAGATGAGCCCATGCAAATTGGCCGTTCCCGTTTAACTCCTGCTGAGCGCCGAAGACGTCTCTCCGAGTTTCTCTGTCTGTATTGTGCAGCTCCGTCTCACACCATTAATGCCTGTCCCAAACGTCCGGGAAACTCCAAATCCTAGCTCGCCAAGGAGAGGGCCGGCTAGGAGTAATGATCTCCTCTCCATCTCCTCAAGATTGTAACTTCCCAGTCTCGCTTCAAGTTGCTCAACGTTATCAGAACGTCATTGCCCTCCTGGATTCCGGAGCAGCTGGGAACTTTATTACTGAAGCCTATGTTAAACGGTGGTCCCTACCCACCGAGAGACTTCCTTCGTCCTTTTCCTTAACTGCTGTGGATGGCAGTAAAATTTTTGATACAGTTATTTCTCTAAGGACTCTACCAGTTCGTCTGAGAGTGGGAGTTCTTCATTCCGAACTTATTTCATTTTTAGTGATTCCAAGAGCCACACATCCTGTGGTCCTGGGCCTTCCATGGCTCCGTCTTCACAATCCTACAATTGATTGGACGACTACGCAAATCCTGGCATGGGGTTCCTCCTGTACTAAGACATGTTTGTTTAAAGTGTTGCCTGTCTGTTCTTCCTCCCCCAGGTCGTCTGATGTTCCACCTCCTCCATATCAAGATTTCACGGATGTGTTCAGTAAAGCTTCTGCTGATATCCTTCCTCCTCATAGAGAATGGGACTGCCCGATTGATCTCGTTCCAGGGAAGGTTCCACCTCGAGGCCGAACTTATCCGTTGTCTCTCCCCGAGACACATTCTATGGAGGAATACATTAAAGAGAACCTAGCAAAGGGGTTCATTCGACCTTCTTCTTCTCCAGCCAGCGCAGGCTTCTTTTTTGTAAAGAAGAAAGATGGTGGTCTGCGGCCGTGCATCGACTACAGAGGTTTGAACGACATTACCATCAAGAACCGCTATCCTTTACCCCTGATTACTGAGCTCTTTGACAGAGTTAGCGGAGCTACCATCTTTACAAAGCTGGACCTGAGAGGTGCATACAATCTCATCCGGATCCGTGAGGGTGACGAGTGGAAGACCGCATTTAACACCCGTGACGGACATTATGAGTACCTCGTCATGCCCTTCGGATTGAGCAATGCTCCAGCTGTCTTCCAGCATTTCGTCAATGAGATCTTCAGAGACATTCTATACCGTCATGTCGTGGTCTATCTAGATGATATCCTCATTTTTGCCAACGATTTAGAGGAACATCGTTTCTGGGTAAAGGAGGTTCTGTCCCGTCTCCGTGTCAATCATCTCTACTGCAAATTAGAGAAATGCGTCTTTGAAGTCAAGTCCATTCCGTTTCTAGGGTACATTGTGTCCGGTTCCGGACTAGAGATGGATCCTGAGAAACTACAAGCAATCCAGAATTGGCCGGTACCCTTAACCCTCAAAGGGGTCCAGAGGTTCTTAGGGTTCGCCAATTATTACCGAAAGTTTATACGAGACTTTTCCACCATTGTGGCGCCTATTACTGCTTTCACCAAGAAGGGTGCTAACCCGTCCAAGTGGTCTGAAGAAGCCATGCAAGCTTTTCATCTTTTAAAACAGAGGTTCATCTCTGCACCTGTCCTGAAACAGCCTGACATCGACTCTCCTTTCATCTTAGAGGTGGATGCCTCCTCCGTTGGAGTAGGAGCGGTGTTATCTCAGAGGGCTAAAGATGGTCATTTACATCCTTGCAGTTTCTTCTCACGGAAGTTCTCCCCAGCGGAGCGCAACTATGCCATTGGCGACCAGGAGTTGCTAGCCATCAAGCTCGCTCTAGAGGAGTGGAGATATCTGTTGGAGGGAGCTTCTCATTCAATCACCATCCTTACAGACCACAAGAACCTTCTATATCTAAAAGGCGCACAATGTCTCAACCCTCGTCAGGCCAGATGGGCACTTTTCTTTTCCAGGTTCGACTTTAAACTCCAGTTCTGTCCGGGCTCTCAGAATCGCAAGGCCGATGCCCTTTCCCGCTCATGGGAGCAAGAAAATGAGTCAGAGTCTTCAGACAAGCATCCTATTATAAATCCGTTGGCATTCTCCACGGTAGGGATGGACTCTACGCCCCCATCAGGGAAAAGTTTTGTGAAGCCGACACTAAGGAAGAAGCTCATGCATTGGGCCCATGCTTCCCGTTTTGCCGGACATACAGGTATCCAAAAAACCCTGGAGTTTATCTCTAGGTCCTATTGGTGGCCAACTCTGAAAAAGGACGTTTTGGAGTTTATTGCATCTTGCCCAAAGTGTGCTCAACATAAAGTATCCCGCCAGTCGCCTGCGGGGCAACTGGTTCCACTATCTGTTCCCCGTCGACCATGGACCCATTTGTCGATGGATTTTATTACAGATTTGCCCATGTGCAACAAGTTCAATACCATCTGGGTGGTAGTTGACCGGTTCACCAAGATGGCACACTTCATTCCTCTCACCGGTCTTCCGTCAGCTTCCAAGTTGGCTCAAGTATTCATACAAGAGATCTTCCGACTCCACGGTCTTCCAGAAGAAATTATCTCAGATCGAGGAGTTCAATTCACAGCCAAATTCTGGCGAAGTTTATGTCAAGTCCTCCAAGTCAAGTTAAAGTTTTCCACGGCTTACCATCCTCAGACCAATGGTCAAACTGAGAGGGTGAATCAGGACTTGGAGGCCTTCCTCCGCATCTATGTGTCCTCCTCTCAAGATGACTGGGTTCAATTACTTCCCTGGGCCGAGTTCTGTCATAACAACCAGTATCATTCTTCATCTTCCTCAACACCATTCTTCACCAACTTTGGATTCCACCCTAAAGTCCCTGAGTTCCAACCGCTTCCAGCAACTTCTGTTCCCGCAGTGGATATCACCTTGCATCAGTTTGCCAATATCTGGAAGAGCGTACGATCAGCTCTGCTCAAGGCATCGTTCAGGTACAAGAAGTTTGCGGATAAGAAGCGTCGAGCAGTTCCTGCTCTCAAGGTCGGTGATCGGGTATGGTTATCCACGAAGAATTTGAGGTTAAGAGTTCCCAGTATGAAGTTTGCACCTCGCTACATCGGTCCTTTTAAAATTGATCAAGTCATCAATCCTGTTGCTTACAGACTCCAGTTGCCTCCCTTCTTAAAAATACCCAGGACATTCCATGTTTCCCTGTTGAAACCGCTAATCTTGAATCGGTTTCATTCCTCACTTCCACCAACTCCGAAAGTCCAAACTCAACGAGGCGTTGAGTATGAAGTGGCCAAGATCCTGGACTCACGTCACCGTTACGGTCAACTTCAGTATCTCATTGACTGGAAGGGCTATGGTCCTGAAGAACGCTCTTGGACCAATGCCTCTGAAGTCCATGCTCCTGCCTTGGTCCGAAATTTCCACGCAAAGTTTCCTTTAAAGCCTAAGAAGTGTCCTGGGGCCACTCCTAAAGGGGGGGGTGCTGTCACGATCCGGGTATCTGGACGCCATTACTTACCCTTCAGATGCCTCCTAAGGCGGGCTCAGCGTTCCAGGACCGGATTCCGCTGTTCCTGAGTTTCCACATACAGAGTGGTCTTTTCATCAGCCGCGGCCTCCGCTGTGCCCGCGTGGTTAAATGTGCATCTATCAGCCTGGCGTCTCCTGTCTCCGGTGGCCGGCGCCGCCATTACTGTTTCCCAGACCACATGGATTACAAACCAAACTTCCCTCCAAGTGTCTGCATGGGCGCAGCCATCTTGGATTCTGTCATCTGATCATTTCCACCAATCTGCTGTCTGTGTTGTTGATTTGCATAATTGCCTAGCCAACCCCTTCCTTGCTGCAGGTATAAGTAAGCTGTACCTGAGCAAGGAAGACGTCAGTGCTTTGGTTGTCAAACCTAGTTCCTGTTTGTCTCTCTTCTATGATTGTCTTCCAGGTTCCAGCTCCTGTCTCAAGACTTCCACCATAGAGACCCGCACCAGCATTCCACCTGCGGTGTAGCCTGACTCTCCAATCCATTGTGGATTCATCTGTTTCCAGCTACAACACTACCTGCTTCCAGCCTCAGCTTCCAGCAGAGTACAGCTTCCCTTAAAGGGCCGGTGTCCTTTCTACACTTTACCACTCTCCACCGGAATTATTATTTCTCCGCTCTCAAGTCCTACATTTCAGTTCACATTTCATCGCTCCCAAAGTTCATTTATTATTTAACTGGTTCCAGCCAGTATCCACTCCGTGCTAACAACAGTCTGGTTCCAGCCAGTATCCACAGCAGCTGTTTTACCTTCAGCAACCCAGCCCTTCCTGGAACACCAGCTGGTACAATCCTGGGTTATCTCCATTGCTACAGCCGGGCCTGGTAAGGACTTTCCATCTAGAAGATCATAAGAACTATCTCACACTACCAGTGCCCTGTGGCTCCTGCCATGCTGTAGTACTCAGGAACTGTATTTATTCTTTGCTGACTTTTACGTTTTCTTTTATTGCTGCTGTGATGCGGAGTTGTCATAATAAACATCATTGACTTTTATCTAAGTTGTCGTGGTCACGCCTTCGGGCAGTTATTATTCATGTTACTTACATGTCCAGGGGTCTGATACAACCTCCCAGGTTCCGGTACATCTCAGCCCCTACAACTGAGGCTGCCTCCCGTCAGCTCAGGCCCTCAGTTGTGACACACGCTGAGTGAGGAGCAGAGCGGGAGTTGACCACCAGATGCCAACCGCATGGTCACGCTGGGTGGTGAGAGCAGCGTTGCAGAACAGAAGCAGTGGGTTGCTACCGGGAAGCAGAGAACCGGGTGAGCGATTATGAGACATCGCCGCCAGAAACCGGACACCGCCCGGCCTAGTGAAAGGCGTGGACGCCGCAGCCATCTTGTAGAGGGAGGAACCGCTGAAACAGGTGCAGCTGGTGAGTACCTCTACTACAGAAGTTCTGAGTGAGTACACAGAGACTGCTATTGTCACAAACCACGGGCAAACCAAACACCCAACCCCAGTATCCAGTGTGTCACACGCTGTGCATTATAAAGGGTGCAGACAGCATAGGGCCACATCTTACAAGTCAGACCTTGTTAGAAAATAGCAAAGACAACCACCTCATGCTTAAACACTCTTAGGAAATAAGAGATTGAGTTATTCATGCAAGTGAAAGTGAGTTACTCTATCTAGAGACAAAGGGGGTCATTCCGACCTCATCGGTGCTGTGTGTTTTCACACAGCAGCTGATCAGGTCGAAACTGCTTTTGGCCGCTGTTTTGTGGGCGCGGTACGGCTGACGCAAGCGTGGCCGGACCATGTGGTGGGGTGTGCCGCAGCAGCTGTGTGACATCACACGCAGCCACTGCGACCCAGGTACAAAAGCATTGCCGCTGTGCGATGCTTTTGTACTTGTGCGCGGAGGGGGCGGCCTGACATGTGGGGCAGGCTAGCCCTGTGCTGGGCGTCCCCCCGCATGTCAGGGAAGATGATCGTAGCTGTGCTAAATTTAGCATAGCTACGATCAGGTCGGAATGACCCCCAATGACTGAGTTTATTTGCCCAAGAAACTCTTATTACCAAGTGAGCTGCGGAAATGTAGAGACATTACAATCCCTTGACTAGCTACATCTTCTTTTGGAATAAGACTGAGATACATTGACATTCTTACAACCCAGGATTACTTGTGTATCTGTGTGCTATTTCGCCATCGCAACACAGTAGCACCACAGGATTCAAAAGGAGCTCCAACATTATTTGCCGATGAAGATTATTATATCTTGGTTAGGGAAAGCTAGAAAGTTAGCAACTGTTATTGAAAAGTGTGTTTCTCTAACGTCCTAGTGGATGCTGGGGACTCTGTAAGGACCATGGGGATAGACGGGCTCCGCAGGAGACATGGGCACTTTAAGAAAGAATTTAGGTTCTGGTGTGCACTGGCTCCTCCCTCTATGCCCCTCCTCCAGACCTCAGTTTGATACTGTGCCCAGACGAGCTGGGTGCTTTTCAGTGAGCTCTCCTGAGTTCGCTGAGAGAAAGAATTTTGTTAGGTTTTTTATTTTCAGGGAGCTCTGCTGGCAACAGACTCCCTGCATCGTGGGACAGAGGGGAGAGAAGCAGCCCTACTCTCTGAAGCTAGGTCCTGCTTCTTAGGCTACTGGACACCATTAGCTCCAGAGGGATCGTACGCAGGATCTCACCCTCGCCGTCCGATCCCAGAGCCGCGCCGCCGTCCCCCTCGCAGAGCCGGAAGACAGAAGCCGGGTGAGTATGAGAAGCAAGAAGACTTCAAATCGGCGGCAGAAGACTCCGTTCTTCACTGAGGTAACGCACAGCACTGCAGTTGTGCGCCATTGCTCCCACAAACCTCACATACTCCGGTCACTGTAAGGGTGCAGGGCGCAGGGGGGGGGGGGGGGGGCGCCCTGGGCAGCATTTGGAACTTCTTTTTGGCAAAAGTAAACATATACACAGTTGGGCACTGTATATATGTATGAGCCCCCGCCAAGAAAATGCATATTTAAGCGGGACAGAAGCCCGCCGTCGAGGGGGCGGGGCTTCTTCCTCAGCACTCACCAGCGCCACTTTTTTTCCACAGCTCCGCTGAGAGGAAGCTCCCCAGGCTAAACCCCTGCAGATTCCCGGTAGAAGAGGGTAAAAAGAGAGGGGGGGCACATAAATTAGGCGCAAAAACACAATATAAACAGCAGCTACTGGGTTAACATTAAGTTACTGTGTTATTCCTGAGTTATAGCGCTGGGGTGTGTGCTGGCATACTCTCTCTCTCTGTCTCTCCAAAGGGCCTTGTGGGGGAACTGTCTTCAAAAAGGGCATTTCCTGTGTGTGTGGTGTGTCAGTACGCTTGTGTCGACATGTCTGATGAGGAAGGCTATGTGGAAGCAGAGCGGGAGCAAATGAATGTGGTGTCTCCGCCGACGGCGCCGACACCTGATTGGATGGATATGTGGAAGGTTTTAAATGATAATGTTAATTCCTTACATAACAGGTTAGAAAAAGCTGAAGCCTCAGGACAGTCAGGGTCCCAACCCATGCCTGATCCTATGTCGCAGAGGCCGACAGGGTCTCAGAAGCGCCCACTATCCCAAATTGTTGACACGGATACCGACATGGATTCTGACTCCAGTGTCGATTACGATGATGCAAAATTACAGCCAAAATTGGCTAAATCCATCCGTTATATGATTATAGCAATTAAGGATGTGTTGCACATCACAGAGGAAACCCCAGTCCCTGACAGGATGGTACATATGTATGGGGAAAAGAAGCCACAGGTAACCTTTCCCCCCTCACACGAGTTAAATGAGTTATGTGAAAAGGCTTGGGAATCTCCAGATAAAAAACTGCAGATTTCCAAAAGGATTCTTATGGCGTATCCTTTCCCGCCAACGGACAGGTTACGCTGGGAATCCTCCCCTAGGGTGGACAAAGCTTTAACACGCTTATCCAAGAAGGTAGCCCTGCCGTCACAGGATATGGCTACCCTCAAAGATGCTGCGGATAGAAAACAGGAGGGTACCCTGAAGTCCATTTATACACATTCAGGTACCTTACTGAGGCCGACGATCGCGTCGGCCTGGGTGTGTAGTGCTGTAGCAGCGTGGACGGACACCCTGTCTGAGGAACTTGATACCTTAGACAAGGATACTATATTATTGACCCTGGGGCATATTAAAGACGCTGTCCTATATATGAGAGATGCTCAAAGAGACATTAGTCTACTGGGTTCTAGAATAAATGCTATGTCGATTTCTGCCAGAAGGGTCCTGTGGACTCAGCAATGGACAGGTGATGCCGACTCAAAAAGGCATATGGAGGTTTTACCTTACAAGGGTGAGGAATTGTTTGGGGAGGGTCTCTCGGACCTGGTCTCCACAGCTACTGCTGGAAAGTCAAATTTTTTGCCATATGTTTCCTCACAGCCTAAGAGAGCACCGTATTATCAAATGCAGTCCTTTCGATCACAGAAAAACAAGAAAGTCCGAGGTGAATCCTTTCTTGCCAGAGGCAGGGGCAGAGGAAAGAAGCTGCACAACACAGCTAGTTCCCAGGAACAGAAGTCCTCCCCGGCCTCTACAAAATCCACCGCATGACGCTGGGGCTCCACAAGCGGAGCTAGGCCCGGTCGGGGCACGTCTTCGAAATTTCAGCCACAAGTGGGTTCACTCCCAGTTGGATCCCTGGGCAATAGATATTGTGTCTCAGGGATACAAGCTGGAATTCGAGGAGATGCCTCCGCACTGATACCTCAAATCGGCCCTGCTAGCTTCCCCCCACGAGAGGGAAATAGTGTTAACTGCAATTCACAAATTGTATCTTCAACAAGTGGTGGTCAAGGTTCCCCTCCTTCAACAAGGAAGGGGTTATTATTCGACCATGTTTGTAGTCCCGAAACCGGACGGTTCGGTCAGACCCATATTGAATTTAAAATCCCTGAACATATACCTGAAAAGGTTCAAGTTCAAGATGGAATCGCTGAGAGCGGTCATCGCAAGCCTGGAAGGGGGGGATTTTATGGTGTCTCTGGACATAAAGGATGCATACCTTCATGTCCCCATTTATCCACCTCATCAGGCGTACCTCAGATTTGTGGTACAGGATTGTCATTACCAATTTCAGACGTTGCCGTTTGGTCTCTCCACGGCACCGAGAATATTTACCAAGGTAATGGCGGAGATGATGGTACTCCTGCGGAAGCAAGGAGTCACAATTATCCCATACTTGGACGATCTCCTCATAAAAGCGAGATCAAGAGAGCAGTTGCTGATCAGCGTAGCACTTTCTCTGGAAGTGTTACGGCAACACGGCTGGATTCTAAATATTCCAAAGTCGCAGTTGGTTCCTACGACTCGTCTGCCTTTCCTGGGCATGATTCTAGACACAGACCAGAAAAGGGTTTATCTTCCGATGGAGAAAGCTCAGGAACTCATGACACTGGTCAGGAATCTATTAAAATCAAAACAGGTGTCAGTGCATCACTGCACTCGTGTCCTGGGAAAGATGGTGGCATCATACGAGGCCATTCCCTTCGGCAGGTTCCATGCGAGGACTTTTCAATGGGACTTACTGGACAAGTGGTCCGGATCACATCTTCAGATGCATCGGTTAATCACCCTATCCCCCAGGGCCAGGGTATCACTCCTGTGGTGGCTGCAGAGCGCTCACCTTCTCGAGGGCCGCAGATTCGGCATTCAGGACTGGGTCCTGGTGACCACGGACGCAAGCCTCCGAGGCTGGGGTGCAGTCACACAGGGAAGAAATTTCCAAGGTCTGTGGTCAAGTCAAGAGACTTGCCTTCACATCAACATCCTGGAACTAAGGGCCATATACAACGCCCTACGTCAAGCGGAGACCCTGCTTCGCGACCAACCGGTTCTGATTTAGTCAGACAACATCACCGCAGTGGCTCATGTAAACCGCCAAGGCGGCACAAGGAGCAGAGTGGCGATGGCGGAAGCCACCAGAATTCTTCGCTGGGCGGAGAATCACGTAAGCGCACTGTCAGCAGTGTTCATCCCGGGAGTGGACAACTGGGAAGCAGACTTCCTCAGCAGACACGACCTCCACCCGGGAGAGTGGGGACTTCATCAGGAAGTCTTCGCACAGATTACAAGTCGGTGGGAACTGCCACAGGTGGATATGATGGCATCCCGCCTCAACAAAAAGCTACAGAGGTATTGCGCCAGGTCAAGAGACCCTCAGGCGATAGCTGTAGACGCCCTGGTGACACCGTGGGTGTTCCAGTCGGTCTATGTATTTCCTCCTCTTCCTCTCATACCCAAGGTGCTGAGGATAATAAGAAAAAGAGGAGTGAGAACAATACTCATTGTTCCAGATTGGCCAAGAAGGACTTGGTATCCAGATCGGCAAGAAATGCTCACAGAGGACCCGTGGCCTCTTCCTCTAAGACAGGACTTGTTGCAACAGGGGCCCTGTCTGTTCCAAGACTTACCACGGCTGCGTTTGACGGCATGGCGGTTGAACGCCGGATCCTAGCAGAGAAAGGCATTCCGGATGAGGTCATTCCTACGCTGATAAAGGCTTGGAAGGACGTGACAGCTCAACATTATCACCGTATATGGCGAAAATATGTTGCTTGGTGTGAGGCCAGGAATGCTCCTACGGAGGAATTCCAGCTGTGCCGTTTCCTTCACTTCCTACCGTCCGGAGTGAATTTGGACCTAAATTTGGGTTCCATTAAGGTCCAGATTTCGTCCCTATCCATTTTCTTTCAAAAAGAGTTGGCTTCTCTACCTGAAGTTCAGACGTTTGTAAAGGGAGTGCTGCATATTCAGCCCCCTTTTGTGCCTCCAGTGGCACCTTGGGATCTTAACGTGGTGTTGAGTTTCCTGAAATCCCACTGGTTTGAACCACTCAAAACAGTGGAGTTAAAATATATCTCACGTGGAAGGTGGTCATGCTATTAGCCTTGGCTTCGGCTAGGCGTGTGTCAGAGTTGGCGGCTTTGTCACATAAAAGCCCCTATCTGGTTTTCCATGCGGATAGAGCAGAATTGCGGACCCGTCCACAATTTCTGCTGAAAGTGGTTTCATCTTTTCATATAAACCAACCTATTGTGGTGCCTGTGGCTACTACTGACTTGGAGGATTCCGAGTTACTTGATGTGGTCACGGCTTTGAAGGTTTATGTAGCCAGAACGGCTAGGGTCAGGAAAACAGAGTCTTTGTTTATCCTGTATGCTTCCAACAAGCTTGGTGCTCCTGCTTCAAAGCAAACTATTGCTCGCTGGATCTGTAACACGATTCAGCAGGCTCATTCTGCGGCTGGATTGCCGCTGCCAAAATCAGTTAAGGCCCATTCCACTAGGAAGGTGGGCTCTTCTTGGGCGGCTGCCCGAGGGGTCTCGGCATTACAGCTTTGCCGTGCGGCTACTTCGTCAGGTTCAAACACTTTTGCAAAGTTCTACAAGTTTGATACCCTGGCTGAGGAGGACCTTGTGTTTGCTCAATCGGTGCTGCAGAGTCATCCGCACTCTCCCACCCGTTTGGGAGCTTTGGTATAATCCCCATGGTCCTTATGGAGTCCCCAGCATCCACTAGGACGTTAGAGAAAATAAGATTTTACTTACCGGTAAATCTATTTCTCGTAGTCCGTAGTGGATACTGGGCACCCGTCCCAAGTGCGGAATTCTTCTGCAATACTTGTATATAGTTATTGCTTCAATAAGGGTTATGTTATGGTTGCATCAGGGTTGACCTGATGCTCTGTTGTTTATCATACTGTTAACTGGTTGTTTTCACTTGTTATACGGTGTGATTGGTGTGGCTGGTATGAATCTTGCCCTGGATTACCAAAATCCTTTCCTTGTACTGTCAGCTCTTCTGGGCACAGTTTCTCTAACTGAGGTCTGGAGGAGGGGCATAGAGGGAGGAGCCAGTGCACACCAGAACCTAAATTCTTTCTTAAAGTGCCCATGTTTCCTGCGGAGCCAGTCTATCCCCATGGTCCTTACGGAGTCCCCAGCATCCACTGCGGACTACGAGAAATAGATTTACCGGTAAGTAAAATCTTATTTTTTCATTATTCTTCTCATTCTCACATTAGAGATTGTGATTATAATATGCCAATATCTGGGATTCAATTGATCATCTTTTGCATTTTTGAATGGTCCAAGGTGATGTGAACTGTAGTCAATTGTCATCTTCTTTTTATGCCCTATTCTTCTTGTGATTATTTAATATTTTGTGCCAATTAACCAATCATCATCCTCAATCCAGAGTTCATTGCGGTTCAATAAATAGACATCCTGTTAGAATTGCTGACTCACTGCTGTTTTTGTATCAATCTATCCTACCTCTCTGAGCAAGGTACTACAGAACAAAAGGAGTGATTCAGAGCTGAATCTCTGACATGTGGGGGGCCGCCCAGCAGAGGGCTAGTCCGCCCTGCATGTCAGACCCTACCCCCACGCACAGGTGCAAAAGCAGTGCGCAGCAGCAATGCTTTCGCACCCGCCGAGTAGCTCCCTGCCTGCGCAGTCTAGCTGTGCTGGCAGGCGGCTACCCACCATGTTTTGGGTTGCAGCGGCTGCGTGTGACATCATGCAGCCGCCGCGGACCACCCCAGCAACGGTGTTCTAGCGCCATTGGTACGGCCCCTTCCACCTCACGACCGCCTCTGCCTGTCAATCAGGCAACAGCAATCACACAAGTGAGATACTTCCGCTCAAGTAAAAGGGCTTCAGGCTACGATCGCTGCCGTTGCAGCGATCGGGTCTGAATTAGGCCCAAAGTATGGGGAGAAACATTTCAGGGGAAAGGTCTGTCATATAGCCAACCAACACCTGTGATACTTCTCTAAACCACTTACCCGCCAACCACGGGGTGTTACATATTTACATACCCCTGCACCCACATGTACATACCCCTGCACCCACATGTACACCCCACGGCACTCACATGTACATCCAGGGCTGTTTCTAATCAATCTGGCTCCCAGTGCGCCCCCCCTTGACGTAAAAATGTACCCCCCCATTGACATAAAAACAATGTGTGTGTGTGTGTGTGTGTGTGTGTGTGTGTCCCATATAGAGATAAAAAATACAAATATGCGCGTGCCTTCAACGCGCACGCTCCCGACAAGCGGCGTGGCCTTACTAAAATGGGTGTGGTCTCACTAAAATTGGCATGGCTCACCTGAAAAGACTACCTTACACCCCAGTTTTTGACCCTGTTCCAACAGATCACAGGCACCACAGGGGGGGGGGGGAAGAATTCCACCATATTAAGCCACACACCGCAATGCCCTTGATACATTATGCCCTACCTTCTAATTACTTGTAAATTACCTGCTCATTGCCAAGGGTTTCACGCGCTGGGTGTCATGCTGGTTGCCAGGGGTTTTATGCTCTGGGATTCATGCTGGTTGTCAGGGGTTTTATGCTCTGGGACGTGTGTTATGATCGTTGCCAGGGCAGTGTAAATTACACAGCCCTGGCAACTCTCATTACACAGCCCTGGCAACTGGCATTACACAGCCCTGGCAACTGGCATTACACAGCCCTGGCAACTGGCATTACACAGTCCTGGCAACTGGCATTACACAGCCCTGGCAACTGGCATTACACAGTCCTGGCAACTGGCATTACACAGTCCTGGCAACTCGCATTACACAGCCCTGGCAACTGGCATTACACAGCCCTGGCAACTGGCATTACACAGCCCTGGCAACTGGCATTACACAGCCCTGGCAACTGGCATTACACAGCCCTGGCAACTGGCATTACACAGCCCTGGCAACTGGCATTACACAGCCCCGGCAACTGGCATTACACAGCCCCGGCAACTGGCATTACACAGCCCCGGCAACTGGCATTACACAGCCCCGGCAACTCGCATTACACAGCCCCGGCAACTGGCATTACACAGCCCCGGCAACTGGCATTACACAGCCCCGGCAACTCGCATTACACAGCTATGTCCTAGTGTCCTAGCTCCCCCTCCTCCCTGTCATTAGTACTCCACTCGGGGGCGGAGTTTCGTGTAATGATGCGTTTGCATCGTGACGTCACGACGCAATCGCGTCATTATGCAAAACTCCACCCCCCGAGCAGAACAGCCTATATTTCTAGTAAAGGTTGTTTTATAATATTCTCACATGTGCGCTCTCCATTACTATCATAATTCCTGAGAAATCTGACCCCGTGGCCTGGAGTCTGGAGATGCAGCACTGATTGATCTCACTTGGAAAGGGCTCAAGCAAACAGAGACCTAAAGCACAGAACTGATATTGTGGATTGAGGTTTGCAGGGATAGGCTGACTCTATTCCAAAGGGCCTTAGGTCTCCTTGCTTAGCTCCTTGCTCTCCTTAGGGCCCCTCCTTTGAGGTAAAAATGTACGCATAACACTTAAGGTCACTGGGAGAGATGTCAGTCCCCTTTACACAGCAGATAAGCAGTCGCTGACTATCAAGATTTCCTTTAATGCATTTAAGAGTCAAAATAGCTATCTCTCCTTTCCTCCTTTTGCTCTGAGTGGTTCTGCACCGGTTAACCTCTGATAATTGAGACTTTCCTGACTGGAAATAGGTTGGTTAAGTACTTATATCTAAAATCTATATATATTAAAGGCAAATACCATTGACTCATCCCAAAATCTCCTGAGCCATAAGGCTGGACCTCCTTGCCAGTGGCAGTTGCAGAGCATTCCACTATTCAATTAGGGGAGCCACACCCAGTGATGTTTGACAGTGGTTAGGGGTGGCAGTTGATGTGGCTCCTCTATTTGCATAATAGACTACTCTGCAACTGCCACTGGCAAGGAAGTCCAAGAACAGAACATTGTGTCCTCCCCCCTCCACAACTTGGATGCGCTGTCTTAACTCTCCTCTGTGAAGGAGGAATTCCCAATAATTGTATACTGTATGGGTTATACATGGAGCTCCATAACGGTGAACTTTATGACCCTTCTCATCTGTCCTATACTTGAGCATTGTCAGGAGAATCTGAGCAGGCCGGCAATACAAATCCCCGGGAAGCCCTTCCCCCAATTAATTAGGTTCTCAAGTTGCAGGGTAAAAGAGCCTGGGGGCTGGCTGTCCCCAGGGGATCCCAGGCAGTAAGGTGACATAGACCAAGAGGAGAGGTGGAACGCCAGCAGGAGAGGGATAAGAGAGGCCTTTGAGGAGCAGGAAGGAGCTCAGACAGTTATGACCGCACCTATAGGTTGACAGAGGAGCCACAGCTAGGGGTAAGAAACCTGTGTTTTATTTCATTCCCCTCCACTGCATACTCTGCATGCTGCTGGAGGTTATTCAAGAGATGGGTATTAGTAGATGACACTCCTTAGGCTACACTGGTGGCTGGTGTAAAAAGACTAAATGGGCCCATACATCCGGTGCCAATCTCCCGACCCGCTGGCACCGCCGAACCACTGACTGGATCAGCCATCGGGAGATCGGGGAAGCTATGCATGTTAAAAAATGCATAATTTGTAAGATGAATTATTGTATGGGGCATAATATAGTGTCAGGGGCATATCTGGGGTGTAAGGTAGTCTTTTCCTGTGAGACTAGGCCCCTCTTATCAAGGCCACACCCCTTTTTCGTGCAAAAATAATTTTATTTTCAAAATGCCACCGGGGAGGCTCATTTTTTTTACTGTTCGCATTGGGAGCTAAATTGTCTAGTAAAGGCCCTGAGGGTGGTGTGCACTTTCCTTTGTGCAGAAAAGACTAGCTAAACATTAGAGATGAGCGCCTGAAATTTTTCGGGTTTTGTGTTTTGGTTTTGGGTTCGGTTCCGCGGCCGTGTTTTGGGTTCGAACGCGTTTTGGCAAAACCTCACCGAATTTTTTTTGTCGGATTCGGGTGTGTTTTGGATTCGGGTGTTTTTTTCAAAAAACACTAAAAAACAGCTTAAATCATAGAATTTGGGGGTCATTTTGATCCCAAAGTATTATTAACCTCAAAAACCATAATTTACACTCATTTTCAGTCTATTCTGAATACCTCACACCTCACAATATTATTTTTAGTCCTAAAATTTGCACCGAGGTCGCTGTGTGAGTAAGATAAGCGACCCTAGTGGCCGACACAAACACCGGGCCCATCTAGGAGTGGCACTGCAGTGTCACGCAGGATGTCCCTTCCAAAAAACCCTCCCCAAACAGCACATGACGCAAAGAAAAAAAGAGGCGCAATGAGGTAGCTGTGTGAGTAAGATTAGCGACCCTAGTGGCCGACACAAACACCGGGCCCATCTAGGAGTGGCACTGCAGTGTCACGCAGGATGGCCCTTCCAAAAAACCCTCCCCAAACAGCACATGACGCAAAGAAAAAAAGAGGCGCAATGAGGTAGCTGTGTGAGTAAGATTAGCGACCCTAGTGGCCGACACAAACACCGGGCCCATCTAGGAGTGGCACTGCAGTGTCACGCAGGATGTCCCTTCCAAAAAACCCTCCCCAAACAGCACATGACGCAAAGAAAAAAAGAGGCGCAATGAGGTAGCTGTGTGAGTAAGATTAGCGACCCTAGTGGCCGACACAAACACCGGGCCCATCTAGGAGTGGCACTGCAGTGTCACGCAGGATGTCCCTTCCAAAAAACCCTCCCCAAACAGCACATGACGCAAAGAAAAAAAGAGGCGCAATGAGGTAGCTGACTGTGTGAGTAAGATTAGCGACCCTAGTGGCCGACACAAACACCGGGCCCATCTAGGAGTGGCACTGCAGTGTCACGCAGGATGTCCCTTCCAAAAAACCCTCCCCAATCAGCACATGATGCAAAGAAAAAGAAAAGAAAAAAGAGGTGCAAGATGGAATTGTCCTTGGGCCCTCCCACCCACCCTTATGTTGTATAAACAAAACAGGACATGCACACTTTAACCAACCCATCATTTCAGTGACAGGGTCTGCCACACGACTGTGACTGATATGACGGGTTGGTTTGGACCCCCCCCAAAAAAGAAGCAATTAATCTCTCCTTGCACAAACTGGCTCTACAGAGGCAAGATGTCCACCTCATCTTCACCCTCCGATATATCACCGTGTACATCCCCCTCCTCACAGATTATCAATTCGTCCCCACTGGAATCCACCATCTCAGCTCCCTGTGTACTTTGTGGAGGCAATTGCTGCTGGTCAATGTCTCCGCGGAGGAATTGATTATAATTCATTTTAATGAACATCATCTTCTCCACATTTTCTGGATGTAACCTCGTACGCCGATTGCTGACAAGGTGAGCGGCGGCACTAAACACTCTTTCGGAGTACACACTTGTGGGAGGGCAACTTAGGTAGAATAAAGCCAGTTTGTGCAAGGGCCTCCAAATTGCCTCTTTTTCCTGCCAGTATAAGTACGGACTGTGTGACGTGCCTACTTGGATGCGGTCACTCATATAATCCTCCACCATTCTATCAATGTTGAGAGAATCATATGCAGTGACAGTAGACGACATGTCCGTAATCGTTGTCAGGTCCTTCAGTCCGGACCAGATGTCAGCATCAGCAGTCGCTCCAGACTGCCCTGCATCACCGCCAGCGGGTGGGCTCGGAATTCTGAGCCTTTTCCTCGCACCCCCAGTTGCGGGAGAATGTGAAGGAGGAGATGTTGACAGGTCGCGTTCCGCTTGACTTGACAATTTTGTCACCAGCAGGTCTTTCAACCCCAGCAGACTTGTGTCTGCCGGAAAGAGAGATCCAAGGTAGGCTTTAAATCTAGGATCGAGCACGGTGGCCAAAATGTAGTGCTCTGATTTCAACAGATTGACCACCCGTGAATCCTTGTTAAGCGAATTAAGGGCTGCATCCACAAGTCCCACATGCCTAGCGGAATCGCTCCCTTTTAGCTCCTTCTTCAATGCCTCCAGCTTCTTCTGCAAAAGCCTGATGAGGGGAATGACCTGACTCAGGCTGGCAGTGTCTGAACTGACTTCACGTGTGGCAAGTTCAAAGGGCATCAGAACCTTGCACAACGTTAAAATCATTCTCCACTGCACTTGAGACAGGTGCATTCCACCTCCTATATCGTGCTCAATTGTATAGGCTTGAATGGCCTTTTGCTGCTCCTCCAACCTCTGAAGCATATAGAGGGTTGAATTCCACCTCGTTACCACTTCTTGCTTCAGATGATGGCAGGGCAGGTTCAGTAGTTTTTGGTGGTGCTCCAGTCTTCTGTACGTGGTGCCTGTACGCCGAAAGTGTCCCGCAATTTTTCTGGCCACCGACAGCATCTCTTGCACGCCCCTGTCGTTTTTAAAAAAATTCTGCACCACCAAATTCAAGGTATGTGCAAAACATGGGACGTGCTGGAATTTGCCCATATTTAATGCACACACAATATTGCTGGCGTTGTCCGATGCCACAAATCCACAGGAGAGTCCAATTGGGGTAAGCCATTCCGCGATGATCTTCCTCAGTTGCCGTAAGAGGTTTTCAGCTGTGTGCGTATTCTGGAAAGCGGTGATTCAAAGCGTAGCCTGCCTAGGAAAGAGTTGGCGTTTGCGAGATGCTGCTACTGGTGCCGCCGCTGCTGTTCTTGCGGCGGGAGTCCATACATCTACCCAGTGGGCTGTCACAGTCATATAGTCCTGACCCTGCCCTGCTCCACTTGTCCACATGTCCGTGGTTAAGTGGACATTGGGTACAACTGCATTTTTTAGGACACTGGTGAGTCTTTTTCTGACGTCCGTGTACATTCTCGGTATCGCCTGCCTAGAGAAGTGGAACCTAGATGGTATTTGGTAATGGGGGCACACTGCCTCAATAAATTGTCTAGTTCCCTGTGAACTAACGGCGGATACCGGACGCACGTCTAACACCAACATAGTTGTCAAGGCCTCAGTTATCCGCTATTGCAGTAGGATGACTGCTGTGATATTTCATCTTCCTCGCAAAGGACTGTTGAACAGTCAATTGCTTACTGGAAGTAGTACAAGTGGGCTTACGACTTCCCCTCTGGGATGACCATCGACTCACAGCGGCAACAACAGCAGCGCCAGCAGCAGTAGGCGTTACACGCAAGGATGCATCGGAGGAATCCCAGGCAGGAGAGGACTCGTCAGAATTGCCAGTGACATGGCCTGCAGGACTATTGGCATTCCTGGGGAAGGAGGAAATTGACACTGAGGGAGTTGGTGGGGTGGTTTGCGTGAGCTTGGTTACAAGAGGAAGGGATTTACTGGTCAGTGGACTGCTTCCGCTGTCACCCAAAGTTTTTGAACTTGTCACTGACTTATTATGAATGCGCTGCAGGTGACGTATAAGGGAGGATGTTCCGAGGTGGTTAACGTCCTTACCCCTACTTATTACAGCTTGACAAAGGGAACACACGGCTTGACACCTGTTGTCCGCATTTCTGGTGAAATACCTCCACACCGAAGAGCTGATTTTTTTGGTATTTTCACCTGGCATGTCAACGGCCATATTCCTCCCACGGACAACAGGTGTCTCCCCGGGTGCCTGACTTAAACAAACCACCTCACCATCAGAATCCTCCTGGTCAATTTCCTCCCCAGCGCCAGCAACACCCATATCCTCCTCATCCTGGTGTACTTCAACACTGACATCTTCAATCTGACTATCAGGAACTGGACTGCGGGTGCTCCTTCCAGCACTTGCAGGGGGCGTGCAAATGGTGGAAGGCGCATGCTCTTCACGTCCAGTGTTGGGAAGGTCAGGCATCGCAACCGACACAATTGGACTCTCCTTGTGGATTTGGGATTTCGAAGAATGCACAGTTCTTTGCTGTGCTGCTTTTGCCAGCTTGAGTCTTTTCATTTTTCTAGCGAGAGGCTGAGTGCTTCCATCCTCATGTGAAGCTGAACCACTAGCCATGAACATAGGCCAGGGCCTCAGCCGTTCCTTGCCACTCCGTGTGGTAAATGGCATATTGGCAAGTTTACGCTTCTCCTCCGACAATTTTATTTTAGGTTTTGGAGTCCTTTTTTTTCTGATATTTGGTGTTTTGGATTTGACATGCTCTGTACTATGACATTGGGCATCGGCCTTGGCAGACGACGTTGCTGGCATTTCATCGTCTCGGCCATGACTAGTGGCAGCAGCTTCAGCACGAGGTGGAAGTGGATCTTGATCTTTCCCTAATTTTGGAACCTCAACATTTTTGTTCTCCATATTTTAATAGGCACAACTAAAAGGCACCTCAGGTAGACAATGGAGATGGATACTAGTATACAATTATGGACTGCCTGCCGACTGCAGACACAGAGGTAGCCACAGCCGTGAACTACCGTACTGTACTGTGTCTGCAGCTAATATAGACTGGTTGATAAAGAGAAGATGTCTATGTAACTATGTATGTATAAAGAAGACTGAAAAAAATCCACGGTTAGGTGGTATACAATTATGGACGGACTGCCTGCCGAGTGCAGACACAGAGGTAGCCACAGCCGTGAACTACCGTACTGTACTGTGTCTGCAGCTAATATAGACTGGTTGATAAAGAGAAGATGTCTATGTAACTATGTATGTATAAAGAAGAATGAAAAAAAATCCACGGTTAGGTGGTATACAATTATGGACGGACTGCCTGCCGAGTGCAGACACAGAGGTAGCCACAGCCGTGAACTACCGTACTGTACTGTGTCTGCAGCTAATATAGACTGGTTGATAAAGAGAAGATGTCTATGTAACTATGTATGTATAAAGAAGAATGAAAAAAAACCACGGTTAGGTGGTATACAATTATGGACGAACTGCCTGCCGAGTGCAGACACAGAGGTAGCCACAGCCGTGAACTACCGTACTGTACTGTGTCTGCAGCTAATATAGACTGGTTGATAAAGAGAAGATGTCTATGTAACTATGTATGTATAAAGAAGAATGAAAAAAATCCACGGTTAGGTGGTATTACAATTATGGACGGACTGCCTGCCGAGTGCAGAGACACAGAGGTAGCCACAGCCGTGAACTACCGTACTGTGTCTGCTGCGACTGGATGATAAATGATATAAAAAATATATATATATCACTACTGCAGCCGGACAGGTATATATTATATATTATATAATGACGGACCTGCTGGACACTGTCTGTCAGCAGAATGAGTTTTATTTTTATAGAATAAAAAAAAAAAAAACACACAAGTGAAGTCACACGACGAGTGTTTAACTTTTTCAGGCAATCACAATATAAGTATACTACTAACTATACTGGTGGTCAGTGTGGTCAGGTCACTGGTCAGTCACACTGGCAGTGGCACTCCTGCAGCAAAAGTGTGCACTGTTTAATTTTAATATAATATGTACTCCTGGCTCCTGCTATAACCTATAACTGGCACTGCAGTAGTGCTCCCCAGTCTCCCCCACAATTATAAGCTGTGTGAGCTGAGCAGTCAGACAGATATATAATATATATAGATGATGCAGCACACTGGCCTGAGCCTGAGCAGTGCACACAGATATGGTATGTGACTGACTGAGTCACTGTGTGTATCGCTTTTTTCAGGCAGAGAACGGATATATTAAATAAACTGCACTGTGTGTCTGGTGGTCACTCACTATATAATATATTATGTACTCCTGGCTCCTGCTATAACCTATAACTGGCACTGCAGTAGTGCTCCCCAGTCTCCCCCACAATTATAAGCTGTGTGAGCTGAGCAGTCAGACAGATATATATAATATTATATATAGATAATAGATGATGCAGCACACTGGCCTGAGCCTGAGCAGTGCACACAGATATGGTATGTGACTGACTGAGTCACTGTGTGTATCGCTTTTTTCAGGCAGAGAACGGATATATTAAATAAACTGCACTGTGTGTCTGGTGGTCACTCACTATATAATATATTATGTACTCCTGGCTCCTGCTATAACCTATAACTGGCACTGCAGTAGTGCTCCCCAGTCTCCCCCACAATTATAAGCTGTGTGAGCTGAGCAGTCAGACAGATATATATAATATTATATATAGATAATAGATGATGCAGCACACTGGCCTGAGCCTGAGCAGTGCACACAGATATGGTATGTGACTGACTGAGTCACTGTGTGTATCGCTTTTTTCAGGCAGAGAACGGATATATTAAATAAACTGCACTGTGTGTCTGGTGGTCACTCACTATATAATATATTATGTACTCCTGGCTCCTGCTATAACCTATAACTGGCACTGCAGTAGTGCTCCCCAGTCTCCCCCACAATTATAAGCTGTGTGAGCTGAGCAGTCAGACAGATATATATAATATTATATATAGATAATAGATGATGCAGCACACTGGCCTGAGCCTGAGCAGTGCACACAGATATGGTATGTGACTGACTGAGTCACTGTGTGTATCGCTTTTTTCAGGCAGAGAACGGATATATTAAATAAACTGCACTGTGTGTCTGGTGGTCACTCACTATATAATATATTATGTACTCCTGGCTCCTGCTATAACCTATAACTGGCACTGCAGTAGTGCTCCCCAGTCTCCCCCACAATTATAAGCTGTGTGAGCTGAGCAGTCAGACAGATATATAATATATATAGATGATGCAGCACACTGGCCTGAGCCTGAGCAGTGCACACAGATATGGTATGTGACTGACTGAGTCACTGTGTGTATCGCTTTTTTCAGGCAGAGAACGGATATATTAAATAAACTGCACTGTGTGTCTGGTGGTCACTCACTATATAATATATTATGTACTCCTGGCTCCTGCTATAACCTATAACTGGCACTGCAGTAGTGCTCCCCAGTCTCCCCCACAATTATAAGCTGTGTGAGCTGAGCAGTCAGACAGATATATATAATATTATATATAGATAATAGATGATGCAGCACACTGGCCTGAGCCTGAGCAGTGCACACAGATATGGTATGTGACTGACTGAGTCACTGTGTGTATCGCTTTTTTCAGGCAGAGAACGGATATATTAAATAAACTGCACTGTGTGTCTGGTGGTCACTCACTATATAATATATTATGTACTCCTGGCTCCTGCTATAACCTATAACTGGCACTGCAGTAGTGCTCCCCAGCCTCCCCCACAATTATAAGCTGTGTGAGCTGAGCAGTCAGACAGATATATATAATATTATATATAGATAATAGATGATGCAGCACACTGGCCTGAGCCTGAGCAGTGCACACAGATATGGTATGTGACTGACTGAGTCACTGTGTGTATCGCTTTTTTCAGGCAGAGAACGGATATATTAAATAAACTGCACTGTGTGTCTGGTGGTCACTCACTATATAATATATTATGTACTCCTGGCTCCTGCTATAACCTATAACTGGCACTGCAGTAGTGCTCCCCAGTCTCCCCCACAATTATAAGCTGTGTGAGCTGAGCAGTCAGACAGATATATATAATATTATATATAGATAATAGATGATGCAGCACACTGGCCTGAGCCTGAGCAGTGCACACAGATATGGTATGTGACTGACTGAGTCACTGTGTGTATCGCTTTTTTCAGGCAGAGAACGGATATATTAAATAAACTGCACTGTGTGTCTGGTGGTCACTCACTATATAATATATTATGTACTCCTGGCTCCTGCTATAACCTATAACTGGCACTGCAGTAGTGCTCCCCAGTCTCCCCCACAATTATAAGCTGTGTGAGCTGAGCAGTCAGACAGATATATATAATATTATATATAGATAATAGATGATGCAGCACACTGGCCTGAGCCTGAGCAGTGCACACAGATATGGTATGTGACTGACTGAGTCACTGTGTGTATCGCTTTTTTCAGGCAGAGAACGGATATATTAAATAAACTGCACTGTGTGTCTGGTGGTCACTCACTATATAATATATTATGTACTCCTGGCTCCTGCTATAACCTATAACTGGCACTGCAGTAGTGCTCCCCAGTCTCCCCCACAATTATAAGCTGTGTGAGCTGAGCAGTCAGACAGATATATATAATATTATATAAATATAGATGATGCAGCACACTGGCCTGAGCCTGAGCAGTGCACACAGATATGGTATGTGACTGACTGAGTCACTGTGTGTATCGCTTTTTTCAGGCAGAGAACGGATATATTAAATAAACTGCACTGTGTGTCTGGTGGTCACTCACTATATAATATATTATGTACTCCTGGCTCCTGCTATAACCTATAACTGGCACTGCAGTAGTGCTCCCCAGTCTCCCCCACAATTATAAGCTGTGTGAGCTGAGCAGTCAGACAGATATATATAATATTATATATAGATAATAGATGATGCAGCACACTGGCCTGAGCCTGAGCAGTGCACACAGATATGGTATGTGACTGAGTCACTGTGTGCTGTGTATCGCTTTTTTCAGGCAGAGAACGGATTATAAAGTAAACTGCACTGTCCTCACTAGTAAACTCTCTCCACTCAGTCTCTACACTTCTACAGTAACAGTACTCCTCCTAGTCAGCTCCAGTAAATCTCTCTCAGTCTCTTATAATCTAAATGGAGAGGACGCCAGCCACGTCCTCTCCCTATCAATCTCAATGCACGTGTGAAAATGGCGGCGACGCGCGGCTCCTTATATAGAATCCGAGTCTCGCGATAGAATCCGAGCCTCGCGAGAATCCGACAGCGTCATGATGACGTTCGGGCGCGCTCGGGTTAACCGAGCAAGGCGGGAAGATCCGAGTCGCTCGGACCCGTGAAAAAAAACATGAAGTTCTGGCGGGTTCGGATTCAGAGAAACCGAACCCGCTCATCTCTACTAAACATCCTGGTAAATCATGGGTTGCAGGTATGCATTGGGTCTGTTTCACATGGTTGTGTTGTGTGGGAAGAAATCCTGCTCAGAATCAGTAATTGCGCAAAAAAAAAAATGCAAGTGCACTGCTCATTAATTTTAATATTGGGAATCTGTTTTCAAAGACAAATTGTTGTCAGTCATTGTGTCCGAGGGGAGAATTTACCTAAAGGCCTTCTTCACTAATCATACCCCAAACCTGATCCTTGTAAGTATCCACACATCAAGGGGTATATTCAATTGAAGTCGGATCCATTCTGATATTCATTTGTCGGTAAGGATCCGACTTGGGCTATTCAATGCTATCTCAATTCGGCTTTTAAAAAAGCTATATAGCCGCTGCTGTAGCGTTGCTCTCCCCCGCCTGCCCGCGGCTCTCCCCTGTCTCCCCACCCCCCACCCCGTCTCTGCCTCTCCCCGTCCCCGCATCACAGCTGCTGCTCACGGCAGCGTCTACCCGGCTCCAGCAAGCGAGGTCTCTCTTGTTGGAGCCGGGTGGACGCTGCTGTGAGCGGCGGCTGTGACACATCCTCCGGCGCTGCTCTCCCCATCTCCGGCGCGGCTCTCCCCGTCTCCGGGGCGGCTCTTCCCATCTCACTTCGACTTTTTTTAAAGTCGAATTGAGATGGTCAAAGGCCCCGTTTTTGACACAAGCACGCGGATTGGCAACTATTCCGCCGATCCACGTGCTTTTCGACAAGTCGAATTCCTCGACTTGTCGAAAAATTTGGGGTTAGATTTAATAGGTCGGAACCCCTTCCGACCTAAAAAAGTCGAAAACTGACATCTTTTCGACAGACGGCAGCTTTTGACTTCAATTGAATACACCCCCTAGTCTCAGGAAACCAGCACCGATTTAGGGGTATTACACTAACATATCTCCCAACTGTCCTGCATTCAGTGAGACAGTCCTGTTTTCCTGCGACTGTCCCACTGGGAGGCAGTCAATTGACCGCCGGACGGAATACTGATCCCGTCCAACCTGCAGCTGGCAGTGTCCCACGGCAGGGGGGGGGGGGAGATTGGGGGGAGCGCACACATCGCTGCTGTGCCTGGCAGCAGGAGAGGAGTAGAATAGATGACATGCGCACAGCATCTATTCACAGGCCCGGGGTGGGGGCTGGGGGCAGCCCAGCATCTTCCACAGTGATGCGATTGGGGAGTCGCTCGAGGCTATGCCCCATTCTTGAAGTCTCACCCCCTTTCTTGAAGCCCCACCCCCTTTCGGACGAATGGGCACCTTTGGGTCCCGCATTGCGAATCTATAAAGTTGGGCGGTATGTACTAACATCAGTGTGACGTCCGAACCTCGGCCGAATGAGCTACTGCGTATGTGCAGCTTCTCTAAGGCGGTATTAACCCTAGGCATACCTGTTACTGTGCATTCCCTGCTATGGTCATCATACACTGCTCCTGTCAGCTAACAAACCATTCCTGCAGAACCTATTGATTGCCACAGCTGTCACACCTGCTGACAATATGGCTACCAACAGCTTCTGCCAATGACTGGATCTCTCAGAATTCAGAGAAATGCAGTGGTTTGGGCAGACAGGACTGCTGTAACTACAGGCCAGAGCATTGGTATTTCCCTGACAAGGGTGAGAAATAGCATAGCACGAACGTATTGTTTAACGGAAAAACCTGGTAATCAGGAAAGTAGCACAGCGTGACTGCAGCCTTACACAGGGATCGTCTTCTGACATCATCAACAAGGAGCATGTCTCAAGCTTAAGGACCCAGAGATCTGCCAGGAGATACAGATGAGTGACTGAATGACGCACACGTGTTATCCTTCTCCGAAGGTGGTGAGCGCCAAAACTAATGATATCATAATATTAACGTTCTCTTTCTGTGGCCACTGCTTAGTAGAGATTACATACTTATTATATAATGCCCAGAGCAGCGTGGCGTGGATTTGCATTTCTGAGGGAATTTTTTTTTTACACTTCAAGTAATAAAGTCTACACATTGGCCCTCATTCCGAGTTGATTGCTCGCTAGCTGCTTTGAGCAGCAGTGCACACGCTAGGCCGCCGCCCTCTGGGAGTGTATCTTAGCTTAGCAGAAGTGCGACCGAAAGGTTAGCAGTTCTGCTACTAAATATTTTCATGCAGTTTCAGAGTGGCTCGAAACTTACTCCTTCCTTGCGATGACTGCAGTTAGTTTAGTTCCTGGTTTGACGAAACAAACACGCCCTGCGTTCGACCAGCCACTCCCCCGTTTCTCCAGCCACTCCTGCGTTTTCGGGTGGCACGCCTGCGTTTTTTAGCACACTCCCGGAAAACGGTCAGTTTCCGCCCAGAAACACCCCTTTCCTGTCAATCACACTACTATCACTCGAGCGACTGAAAAGCGTCGCTCGACCTTGTGTAAAACTGCATAGTTTTGTGTGAAAGTACTTAGCGCGTGCGCGCTGCGTACCATGCGCATGCGCAGAAATGCCGATTTTTAGCCTGATCGCTGCGCTGCAAAAATCGACAGCGAGCGATCAACTCGGAATGAGGGCTATTGCACGCTCTTACTAGAAATGAGAGACATCTTTATTGACTTGAAATACTAGGAATGATCTTGCAGCTAATTTTAGTAAAGCTGTCAGCACTGACTAATTCCAGTGTTACACCTTCAGCATTTGTTCACCAATGTTCAGGGCCATAGAGAGTTTAGCTGGGCACGGGTAATGTGGCCTAACCCTGAGAGGTGTGGCCATGCTTCCTTAAAAGAAACAAGGTGGGGGTGGGGGGGTGGAGTGATCCCCTCAGTCAGGGCAAATCCAGTGGTGGGCTGATCAGTGTGATCGCTTCTCCTTCCTCACAAAGGGCCTAATTCAGACCTGATCGTAGCACAGAACTGATATTGTGGATTGAGGTTTGCAGGGATAGGCTGACTCTATTCCAAAGGGCCTTAGGTCTCCTTGCTTAGCTCCTTGCTCTCCTTAGGGCCCCTCCTTTGAGGTCTCCTTGCTTAGCTCCTTGCTCTCCTTAGGGCCCCTCCTTTGAGGTCTCCTTGCTTAGCTCCTTGCTCTCCTTAGGGCCCCTCCTTTGAGGTCTCCTTGCTTAGCTCCTTGCTCTCCTTAGGGCCCCTCCTTTGAGGTAAAAATGTACGCATAACACTTAAGGTCACTGGGAGAGATGTCAGTCCCCTTTACACAGCAGATAAGCAGTCGCTGACTATCAAGATTTCCTTTAATGCATTTAAGAGTCAAAATAGCTATCTCTCCTTTCCTCCTTTTGCTCTGAGTGGTTCGGCACCGGTTAACCTCTGATAATTGAGACTTTCCTGACTGGAAATAGGTTGGGTAAGTACTTATATCTAAAATCTATATATATTAAAGGCAAATACCATTGACTCATCCCAAAATCTCCTGAGCCATAAGGCTGGACCTCCTTGCCAGTGGCAGTTGCAGAGCATTCACTATTCAATTAGGGGAGCCACACCCAGTGATGTTTGACAGTGGTTAGGGGTGGCAGTTGATGTGGCTCCTCTATTTGAATAATGGACTATTCTGCAACTGCCACTGGCAAGGAAGTCCAAGAACAGAACATTGTGTCCTCCCCCCTCCACAACTTGGGTGCGCTGTCTTAACTCTCCTCTGTGAAGGAGGAATTCCCAATAATTGTGTACTGTATGGGTTATACATGGAGCTCCATAACAGTGAACTTTATGACCCTTCTCATCTGTCCTATACTTGAGCATTGTCAGGAGAATCTGAGCAGGCCGGCAATACAAATCCCCGGGAAGCCCTTCCCCCAATTAATTAGGTTCTCAAGTTGCAGGGTAAAAGAGCCTGGGGGCTGGCTGTCCCCAGGGGATCCCAGGCAGTAAGGTGACATAGACCAAGAGGAGAGGTGGAACGCCAGCAGGAAAGGGATAAGAGAGGCCTTTGAGGAGCAGGAAGGAGCTCAGACAGTTATGACCGCACCTATAGGTTGACAGAGGAGCCACAGCTAGGGGTAAGAAACCTGTGTTTTATTTCATTCCCCTCCACTGCATACTCTGCATGCTGCTGGAGGTTATTCAAGAGATGGGTATTAGTAGATGACACTCCTTAGGCTACACTGGTGGCTGGTGTAAAAATACTAAATGGGCCCATACATCCGGTGCCAATCTCCCGACCCACTGGCACCGCCGAACCACTGATTGGATCAGCCATCGGGAGATCGGGGAAGCTATGCATGTTAAAAAATGCATAATTTGTAAGAGGAATTATTGTATGGGGCATAATATAGTGTCAGGGGCATATCTGGGGTGTAAGGTAGTCTTTTCTTGTGAGACCAGGCCCCTCTTATCAAGGCCACACCACTTTTTCGTGCAAAAATAATTTTATTTTCAAAATGCCACCGGGGAGGCTCATTTTTTTTTACTGTTCGCACTGGGAGCTAAATTGTCTAGTAAAGGCCCTGAGGGTGGTGTGCACTTTCCTTTGTGCAGGAAAGACTAGCTAAACATCCTGGTAGATCATGGGTTGCAGGTATGCATTGGGTCTGTTTCACATGGTTGTGTTGTGTGGGAAGAAATCCTGCTCAGAATCAGTAATTGCGCAAAAAAAAAAAATGCAAGTGCACTGCTCATTAATTTTAATATTGTGAATCTGTTTTCAAAGACAAATTGTTGTCAGTCATTGTGTCCGAGGGGAGAATATACCTAAAGGCCTTCTTCACTGATCATACCCCAAACCTGATCCTTGTAAGTATCCACACATCAAGGGGTATATTCAATTGAAGTCGGATCCATTCTGATATTCATTTGTCGGTAAGGATCTGACCTGGGCTATTCAATGCTATCTCAATTCGGCTTTTAAAAAAGCTATATAGCCGCTGCTGTAGCGTTGCTCTCCCCCGCCTGCCCGCGGCTCTCCCCTGTCTCCCCACCCCCCACCCCGTCTCTGCCTCTCCCCGTCCCCGCATCACAGCTGCCGCTCACGGCAGCGTCTACCCGGCTCCAGCAAGCGAGGTCTCTCTTGTTGGAGCCGGGTGGACGCTGCTGTGAGCGGCGGCTGTGACACATCCTCCGGCGCTGCTCTCCCCGTCTCCGGCGCTGCTCTCCCCGTCTCCGGCGCGGCTCTCCCCGTCTCCGGGGCGGCTCTCCCCATCTCACTTAGACTTTTTTTAAAGTCGAATTGAGATGGTCGAAAAGGAAGCCAAAACCTGTCGGTTTTGGCCCCGTTTTCGACACAAGCATGCGGATTGGCAGCTATTCCGCCGATCCACGTGCTTTTCGACAAGTCGAGGAATTCGACTTGTCGAAAAGCACGTGGATCGGCGGAATAGCTGGGTTAGATTGAATAGGTCGGAACCCCTTCCGACCTAAAAAAGTCGAAAACTGACGTCTTTTCGACAGACAGCAGCTTTCGACTTCAATTGAATACACCCCCTAGTCTCAGGAAACCAGCACCGATTTAGGGGTATTACACTAACACATCTCCCAACTGTCCTGCATTCAGTGAGACAGTCCTGTTTTCCTGGGACTGTCCCACTGGGAGGCAGTCAATTGACCGCCGGACGGGATACTGATCCCGTCCAACCTGCGGCTGGCAGTGTCCCACGGCAGGGGGGGGGATTGGGGGGAGCGCACACATCGCTGCTGTGCCTGGCAGCAGGAGAGGAGTAGAATAGATGACATGCGCACAGCATCTATTCACAGGCCCGGGGTGGGGGCTGGGGGCAGCCCAGCATCTTCCACAGTGATGCGATTGGGGAGTCGCTCGAGGCTATGCCCCATTCTTGAAGTCTCACCCCCTTTCTTGAAGCCCCACCCCCTTTCGGACGAATGGGCACCTTTGGGTCCCGCATTGCGAATCTATAAAGTTGGGCGGTATGTACTAACATCAGTGTGACGTCCGAACCTCGGCCGAATGAGCTACTGCGTATGTGCAGCTTCTCTAAGGCGGTATTAACCCTAGGCATACCTGTTACTGTGCATTCCCTGCTATGGTCATCATACACTGCTCCTGTCAGCTAACAAACCATTCCTGCAGAACCTATTGATTGCCACAGCTGTCACACCTGCTGACAAAATGGCTACCAACAGCTTCTGCCAATGACTGGATCTCTCAGAATTCAGAGAAATGCAGTGGTTTGGGCAGACAGGACTGCTGTAACTACAGGCCAGAGCATTGGTATTTCCCTGACAAGGGTGAGAAATAGCATAGCACGAACGTATTGTTTAACGGAAAAACCTGGTAATCAGGAAAGTAGCACAGCGTGACTGCAGCCTTACACAGGGATCGTCTTCTGACATAATTAACAAGGAGCATGTCTCAAGCTTAAGGACCCAGAGATCTGCCAGGAGATACAGATGAGTGACTGAATGACGCACACGTGTTATCCTTCTCCGAAGGTGGTGAGCGCCAAGACTAATGATATCATAATATCAACGTTCTCTTTCTGTGGCCACTGCTTAGTAGAGATTACATACTTATTATATAATGCCCAGAGCAGCGTGGCGTGGATTTGCATTTCTGAGGGAATTTTTTTTTACACTTCAAGTAATAAAGTCTACACATTGGCCCTCATTCCGAGTTGATCGCTCGCTAGCTGCTTTGAGCAGCAGTGCACACGCTAGGCCGCCGCCCTCTGGGAGTGTATCTTAGCTTAGCAGAAGTGCGACCGAAAGGTTAGCAGTTCTGCTACTAAATATTTTCATGCAGTTTCAGAGTGGCTCGAAACTTACTCCTTCCTTGCGATGACTGCAGTCAGTTTAGTTCCTGGTTTGACGTCACAAACACGCCCTGCGTTCGGCCAGCCACTCCCCCGTTTCTCCAGCCACTCCTGCGTTTTCGGGTGGCACACCTGCGTTTTTTAGCACACTCCCGGAAAACGGTCAGTTTCCGCCCAGAAACACTCCCCACGGGAGTACACGGAACACCACCGGTGGGCCCCATTGCCTGGGACCCCACCTCCTGCTCTGAGGATCAGGTTCCAGTCTGTGCACTTGAATTATACATCATACATATGTTACCTTATACTGGACTATGGTGTATTTTCTACACTGCATTGCTGTTATTAATCTGGCACATTATCTTGCATGCAGCAGCTTCATTTACCGCATATATTTATGAAGGGGCCCAGACGTTGCACTCTATAATGGTCTGTCAAACCAATGAGGTAGCAGGCCACACCCCCTCTGCAGACTGGTCACACCCCTAACATGGGCCCCTACCACTGCATTTTCCCGGTGCGCCCTACATGCCCAGTCCGACACTGGCCAGCACAGGGCTCCGGGGATCCTCTGCAGATGATAATCTGATATGAAATACTCAACAAAAGACATAGGGCCATTGATCTTGATTCCAATGTAAAGTGGTCGTCACTCCGGTGGCTTCCTGCGATCAGTTATCCATGCGCACATCCGCCACCTAAGTGACCACACCGCTACGAGCCCTTGGCATGTTTGGGCAGAGTATCAGCAGCATTTGCACCAGTCGCATCCCGATTCCTCATACCTCCCAACTGTCCCGATTTTGGCGGGACAGTCCCGTTTTTCACGGTCTGTCCCGTTGTCCCTCCCGCGGGCCGTAGTGTCCCGCGGGTGGAGGGGCAGTTGGGAGATCCCTCCCTGTCACTCGCTGCTCTGAGGAGAGCAGCTGTGAATAGATGCTGTGCGCATGCGCACAGCGTCTATTCACGCCAGAGAGGGACAGGGGGCATGACCAGCAGCTCTCACAGCGCTGTTCATGCCCCCATAATGACGAAAACGGGGGCGTGGCCTGCGATTGTGGCACTTGCCGTGAGGTCACGCCCCTTTTCACGAGGCCACGCCCCCTAAAACTGGGCGCGCGCCAAAGGCGCGCAATGGTGTCCCTCCTCCACTGAAATCAAAGTTGGGAGGTATGCATCCTTTGTGCAGGAGAGCTGAATTTGGACTATTCTTTGCGTACGTTCACCAATGAATAGCCTGTAACTCAGTAGGTTCACAGGAAGCCTGCTGCCTCTCCGCTGTCATATGGTAATGCAAATCCAGCTGTACATGAGGACAAAATGCAGCATGCAACAGATGCACCGCTTGTTAAAAAAAAAAAAAACCCTTTGCTTTAGAAATTTAATGCAATTTATCATTCCTATATTTGTCTTTATTTTGCTGATTTGGGCCCTCATTCCGAGTCGTTCGCTCGGTAAATTTCTTCGCATCGCAGTGATTTTCCGCTTAGTGCGCATGCGCAATATCCGCACTGCGACTGCGCCAAGTAATTTTGCTATGAAGATAGTATTTTTACTCACGGCTTTTTCTTCGCTCCGGCGATCGTAGTGTGATTGACAGGAAATGGGTGTTACTGGGCGGAAACAGGCCGTTTTAAGGGCGTGTGGGAAAAAACGCTACCGTTTCCGGAAAAAACGCGGGAGTGGCTGGAGAAACGGGGGAGTGTCTGGGCGAACGCTAGGTGTGTTTGTGACGTCAAACCAGGAACGACAAGCACTGAACTGATCGCAGATGCCGAGTAAGTCAGAAGCTACTCTGAAACTGCTAAGAAGTTTGTAATCGCAATATTGCGAATACATCGTTCGCAATTTTAAGAAGCTAAGATTCACTCCCAGTAGGCGGCGGCTTAGCGTGTGCAATACTGCTAAAATCGCCTTGCGAGCGAACAACTCGGAATGACCTCCTTTATCATTATCTCCCCATGTGTCAGTGGCGGAGCTTGAGAGTTGTGGGCTCAGGTGTAAATGTATGCTTTGGGGCTCCCTTCCTCTGCCCTACCCCAGATTCATAATATGCCACATGGCAGAGGGTGACAGGGAGAGGGAGACAGGTAGATGCAGTGGGTGACAAAGGGGTCTATTCATGAAGCAGTGAAAAGTGTAAAGAAGTGAGCCAGTGGAGAAGTTGCCCATGGCAACCAGTGTTGCTGTAACATTTATAAAATGCATTCTATAAAATTATACAAAGCAGCTGATTGGTTGCCATGTGCAACTTCTCCACTAGCTCACTTCAACACATTTTTCACTGCTTCACGGATAGACCCCTTGGAGAGGGTGACAGAAAGAGGAAGAGGGAGACGAGGAGACGGTGACAGACAGCATGTGACAGGGAGAGGGTGATGCTAAGCTATAGTGGGTGACAGGGAGAGGGTGATGGGGAGAGGCAGTGGGTGACGACTCCGAGGAGAGGGCAGTATATGACAAGGATCGGATGATGGGAAGAGGCAGTGGGTCAGGGCCGTCTTTTCGTATGGGTTTAATGGGCAGTTGGTCAGGGCCCCCACAATTTTAGGCATCCAGCGGCATGGACAGGCTATTAGCAACGCTGTGGGGTCTCCCACGGCACTGCAGAAGCGAGTGACAGGCAGCTGACACTGTAATGCTTTCCAATGTGATTGGTGCCTGCAGGGCACCTGGCGCCATGATGCGGTCAGGCTAGTAGCAGCGTTGCTGAAGCGAGTGAAACTGCAAGCTGGGGTGGATTGGGTCTGGGAATACATGTCTGAGTGGCTGCAGCCAATCAGTGACAAGCAGCCTGTGCAGACTCAGTGTACTAGTCACACACTGGCCACGCACACTGTACTGACTGCAGGGGAGCAGGGCCGGCTCTACCATTAAGCAGCTTTAGGCAGCTGCCTAGGGGCGCCAGCCCCTGGAGTGCACTACTGAATTCATCAAGCAAAAAACTGAAGGATGTCTCTGTATGTAGCCTTCTCTTTTTACACTGTGCTGCCTGCTGCTGCGGGTCTAATCAGGTGCAGCCAGCACTATCAGGCTGTACCACATAGTGCCTCAGCGCTTCCTCTGTGCCGACACGTGTAACATCAAGTCATGTGAAGGCACATAGGAGGCGGATGTAGCTATGGCTACTGAGGAGCGCCCCTGTGGCAGCTCCTCATAGCCCTGATGCACCTCCTGCAGGAGGGTTGCAGGTTAGGGGGCACAAAGTTGAAGCTTTGCCTAGGGTGCAGAGAGACTTTGCACCGGCCCTGAGGGGAAGATGTGGAGGGCAGCCGGGCATGGAGGCATGTGAGGAGCGGAGGTGCTGTGGAGACACTGCAGCCCTGATCCGTGACACCGGCTGTGGCAGCTCCCACTGTGAGGTAAGCAGGATGATGTGAGGGAGGATGAAGCTGAAGTGTCTTCTGCATGTCGACCTTTTATTGAGTTGACCTAGACACTGTCAAACTAATAACTGTCCAGACCACTTTTTACTCTGAAAAGATTTGCATAGCCAAACATTTCAGTTTTAATATAAGAGCAGACGTAAAGGTTACACTTACTGTATGTTACATGAGCCACATATGCCACTATATATGATATCAGACTCCTCCTCCGCAGGACACCAGCATTTGTCACACATGTCCCCATGCACAGCAGCTAGTGATAGTAGTGCCGTTATTCATATTATGCCCCAATAGTGCTCCTTATTCATATTATAGCACACAGTAGTGCCCATTATGCCACAAAGACGTGTCCCTTATTCACAATATACCACACAATAATGCCCCTTATCCACACAGTAGTGCCCATTCTGCCACAAAGAAGTGTCCCTTATTCACATTATGCCACAAAGTGCCCCTTATTAACATTATGCCACACAGTAGTGCCCATTCTGCCACAAAGAAGTGCCCCTTATTCACATTATGCCACACAGTAGTGCTCGTTATACTACAAAGCAGTTCCCCATATCCCACACAGTAGTGCCCATTATACCAAAGTAGTATCACTTATTCACATTATGCCACACAGCAGTGTCAATTATGCCACACAGTAGTGCCCCTTATTCACAATGGTGGTCATTCCGAGTTGTTCGCTCACTGCTTTTTTTAGCAGAATTGCTAATAGGCTAAAATTTGGCAGTTCTGCCCATGCATATGCACAGCAGGGCGCACGCGCTAAGCAATTTCACTTAAAACAATGCTATTTTACTCATGGGCGAACTAAGCTTTTCAGTCGCTCTGTTGATCGGAGAATGATTGACAGGAATTGGGAGTTTCTGGGTGGTAACTGAGCATTTTCCGGGAGTGTGCTAAAAAACGCAGGAGTGCCAGCAGAAAACGCAGGAGTGGCTGGAGAAATGGGGGAGTGGCTGGCCGGACGCTGGGCGTGTTTGTGACGTCAAAGCAGGTACTAAACGGATTGAGGTGATCGCAATCTAGGAGTAGGTCTGGAGCTACTCAGGCACTGCAAGGAAATACTTAATAGCAGAATTGTAAATCTTTCGTTAGCAATTCTGCTATGCTAAGATACACTCCCAGAGGGCGGCGGCTTTGCGTTTGCATTTATGCTAAAAGCAGCTAGTGAGCAAACAACTCGGAATGACCACCAATATGCCCCAGTAGTGCCCCTTATTCACATTATGCTACACAGTAGTGCCCCTTTTTCACATGCCATCACAGTAGTGCACCTTATTCACATTATGCCACACAATACTGCCAATTATTCACATTATGCCACACAGTAGTACCGAAGTCAAATGTGTACCTTTACCTGAGTTGAGAATGCACTGCAACTGAATACGGAGATTACCGCATTCCGCAATTTGAAGTTTGCACTGTCACCCCCATCCCTTGCGCCCATATGCTTGAACACTAGTAACTCTGGCGCCGGGCAATAGACCTGATACATGTGACCGTCTCAGCAAACAAGAATCATTCTAAGTCTTATTTGCTATTGCTGTCACACATGACACCCAACAGGAACTGCCGCAGCTTCAGTGTATCAAGCCGATAAGAATCAATCTGATTCTTATTAGCTGCTGCACACAATCAGTGTCGTTGGCCAGTTTGCAGCAGCTCGTGGGCCATATTTAGGCAGTGGACCTTCAGTTGAATAGCCCTGGTATAAGGGTTAGTTTATATAGAAGACTAAAAAGAGGTTACATTATCTAGTAGCCAATGTTATTAAAAGCTGTGATGGAGAGATGTGTCTCTACAAGCCCTTCGTAATTTTGCTTAGGGCCCACAATGGCCCTCATTCCCAGTTGATCGCTTGCTAGCTGCTTTTAGCAGCCGTGCAAACGCATAGTCCCCGCCCACGGGGGAGTGTATTTTTGCCTTGCAAGTGTGCGATCGCATGTGCAGCCGAGCGTTACAAAAACATTTTGTGCAAAACAAGACCAGCACGGAAGTTACTTATCCTGTGCGATGATTCTAGCGACGGAGGTCCCGGAATTGACGTCAGATAACCGCCCTGCAAACGCCTGGTCACGCCTGCGTTTTTCCTACCACTCCCAGAAAACGGTCAGTTGACACCCATAAACGACCTCTTCCTGTCAATCTCCCTGTGACCGGCTGTGCGAATGGATTCGTCGCTAGAAGCATTGCACAGCAACGATGCTGTTTGTACTCGTACGATGTCTTACCCCCCTGTGCATAGTTTTTTTTTACTCAGTCTGTACTCAGGACAAGCAGTAGGATGGGCTATTGGGATATCTTTGGCACCGATTTAAATTCAAAGAATAATAGCGGTAAATCCAGACAAACAAATCCTCTTTTTTTTCCATCAGATCATTGGACTTTGTCCAGTAATACCAGTTTAGCACAGTCACAGATGAGTAGATGAGATAAGTAATGTGAAGTACTGCATGGAATACTAGTTAAGTAGAAATTACACAACAGTAAAATCTTAAAAGTGAATTGGATAAGAAGAACAGATACACTAATCCTTAATTACACAGTTCAGTCACAATAGAACATTATTATTGAATTTAGGGCTCAGGCATAAAACTGAATTTAGAGTTTTGGCATAAAGTAAGCATTTCTAATAATCCTAATTGCACTCAACTATAGCGTATTATAATTAAGCAGAGGATTCAGTATGTTTTACCGGCGCTAAGAGTCCCCTTGCGGGCTCGCTGCGGGCTCGGTGGATTCCTGCGCTCACCACAGTATCTATTCCCACTCTATGAGTGTCGTGGACACCCACGAGTGGGAATAGCCCTGGTGCACCAGGATTCCGGCTGGCGGCATTGTCGGCTGGCGGGATTGTGGTGTTGGTATCCTGACTGCCAGGATACCGAGAGCCGGCAAATTAAACGCATCCTTAAGCAAGGTTTGGGAGTTATGTTTCCTAGCATACAGTATACCCTATTTTGCTTTTCCTTTCATTTGATATGATTCTTAAAAACAAAAAATATAAAAAAAATTCTTATGAACATTATTTAGTAACACATTTTTTATAGCGCCAGCAATTCAGCAGTACTTTGTTTAGCTACTGAAACACTATACAGCTCTTTTATATATAATTACCAGCAGCGCAGAGTTTGGCAGCCAGAGCTGTATTGCAAATTAAGTTGCTGACACTTTTTAATGTCTGATTCAGAATGTCCTTTTTGAAAGTAAGTTTGCACCAGATAATAAATATATTGTGGTTCTGGGTGAACGGTTTCCTTGAATGGTAGAATAGTTGTTTGCAGGGCAGCAATATGGCTTTTCTGTTCTGTGCCCTGTGCCAGCGATGGCATACATCACACCAAGCCCCCGCCCCACTGGGCACATGACATCATGTGGAGGGGAGGGGCTGGCAGTCGGGATTTACATCACATCATCAGGATGCTGTAAGAGCTGCAGTGTGCATGCCTGGAGCCAGTAGCGGATCTTGCCACGGGCAAGCAGGACTTTTGCCCGGGGCACTGCCTTCCAGAAGGCGCCGGTGCCATTCGGAGGGCGCCGGTGCTATTTGGAGGGCGCCGCACCATGGCAAGATCCGCTGCTGCTGTGGTGCCCCCCGCTGCCACTGCCCGCTGTCCTGTGAAGGGAAACTAGACGCTACGTGTCTAGTTTCCCTTCGTGGGCTGCCCGCTGTGAAGGGAAACTAGACGCTACGCGTCTAGTTTCCCTTCCTGGAGAGGACCTTAACTGTAATGATGTGCGGTGCGCGTTGACGTCATCGCGCACCGCACAGCAAAGGTCCTCTCCACAAAGGGAACTAGACGCTTAGCGTCTAGTTTTCCTTCGTGGAGAGGACCTTTGCTGTGCGGTGTGCGATGACGTCATCGCGCACCACACATCCTACTACAGTACAGGGGGCGTAACTGACCACGCCCCCTGTATGAAGCCACACCCCCTAATGCCGCCCAGGGCGCAAGAAGCCCCAGAACCGGCCCTGCCTGGAGCATCAAAATGCCACTCCAGTGACACTGCGGTAACAGTTCTGGCAGTAGGAGGCTGTTCCAGGCATCATGCTAGCCAGATGCAAGGGCCATGGGTGGTGCCCAAAGGGCTCGGAGGTCTTGAGTGTTCACTCATAGCTGAGTTTTCCAGGTGTGGTATAAAATATCTACATAAATTATATAGTCAATAGGTCGACTCGTGTAGTCAACATACACTAGGTCGTGAGGGTGAAAAAGTCGTCAGGATCAAATGGACGACATGGAAAAAGTAGACAGTAGAAAAGGTCAACAGGTACAAAAGATCAACAGGGTAGACATGGAAATGGTTGTTTCATCATATGTGACCACAAATAATGCAAACATATACTCTAGCGGGTTCTGTTATCTGGATACGGAGTTTTCCAGGAGGCGAATAGTACAGGACCCTGACCTTGCAGAGTCTGCAAAGCAACAACCATGGGCGTAGCTACCATAGGTGCAGGGGATGCGGTTGCGATGAGGCCTGAGCCGTCTCTAGGGCCCAGCCCTTCCCCTGCACCTAGCTGCTGAGCCCCGCTGGCTGCTTTTTTTTTACCTTAAATGCGCTGGCTGTGCTGCTGCTCACCTGGCTGGCTCCACCTCTACTGATTCCTAATGCTGGGAGGAGGTGTGGCGGAGTCTGCAGGGACATCACTGGACCACGGGCACCACTCGCACCACTCCTCTCAGTGTCCACCTCCTCGTCATCTAGATGGAGCCGGTTGGGAGAGCAGCAGATATGGGCACACTGACACTGCTGATTACTAAAACCCCAGAAAACGGCGCCCCATTGGTGAGTGCCCACACCCGCTGCAGTTAGTCCACAGGGGGGGAGGCGACTGAAGGATCTCTGAGTAACCCTAATCCCCGGCCCAGACTGTCTGTCAGTCAGTCGGGAGTGGAGGGGCAGACTAACTGTGCTATGGGGCCCCAATGTGCATAGGTACGCCCCTGGCAACAACAAAGCCACCAGCAGCAGGCAGTCCAAGCTGTAAGAATAGGTGGGATTGGCACAGTCTGCAGCAGTCCAGAGGTAAGTTCCACTTCCCGCTGCTCTGCTTGTGATGGGGAGCCACAAGCATTCAGTGCACCCCTGCCATTTCATGCGGCAGCTATTTGTAGTCAGTCTAAGGCTAAGCAGATCACACTCATGCAAACTGTTGCCCTTAGTTGTTCTACAACTACAAGCTCTAGCTTGCCTGGTATGCCTGGGGCTTGTAGTACCACAAGCGGTGAAGAGTTCTGCGAAGCTGTGAAAGGAGTTTTTTTAGTTGGGGAGGGGGGGGGGCAGCATATACCGGCTGTCGTCTGTATGATATTTGTATGCATTCACAGACAGACTCCTTGCCTTGTGTACGTCCGAGCTGCTGAAGTGCAAGGACTGACACACGCTTTTAGCGCGAATGCACGCTGTAATATAAATGTCTACATCCTTATAAGTAACCATTGGTCGCACCATTGAAACTTGCACCGGACCTATAACAAGTGCATGTCTATGTGAAGACCTCATTTTTATCAGCAGATTTTATTATATAGATATGTGTGTCATACGGGGAGATGTATGAAGTAGGGAGGCCAATCCCGGGCCGTTTTTTCAATCCCGGGATTCGGGATTGAAAAACGGTCAATCCCGGGATTACAGTAGGGATTAGAGAAAATTGTAGGGAGCAGTGCTGGAGGGAGTGTGTAGGTAGCGGGAGCGGGAGGTAGGGAGTGTGTAGGTAGCGGTGCGGGAGGTAGGGAGGGTGTAGGTAGCGGTGCGGGAGGTAGGGAGGGTGTAGTAGGTAGCAGTGCGGGACTCAGTCAGGACAGAGGGTGTAGGTCGCGGCAGGGAGGGAGGAAGGCTGCACGGAGGGAGAGAGGGTGGGTGTAAGTAATAGTACTTACTATTAGACAGGCGGCAACCATTAAAACAATGAACTCGGCGGTATTTCAAATGAAGCGCCGGCCGCCAGCCAACCAGAGCTGGCGGACCGGCAGCCAATCAGGGAAGCGGCCGCAGCAGTCGCTCCTGATTGGCTGCCGCTGCAGCTTCCCTGATTGGCTGCCGGTCCGCCAGCTCTGATTGGCTGGCGGCCGGCGCTACATTTGAAGTGCTGCGCGCGTTCTACTTGTTCATGGCTGCTGCCCGCCTAAATGAGTAAGTATTATTACTTACACACCAACTCTCCTGCCGCCGCACATGCGCAGAATAATCCCGTGAATCCTGGGATTGGATGCTCCAATCCCGGGATTCAAATCCCGGCATTTTTGGGCCCAAATCCCGGGATCCCGCCGATCCCGATCCCGGGATTGGCCTCCCTAGTATGAAGCAGTGATATAAGTGAAGTGGGCCAGTGGAGAAGTTGTCCATGGCAACCAATCAGCTTTGAAGTAATATTTATAAAGTGCATTCTATAAAACGATACGTAGCAGCTGATTGGTTGCTATGGACAATTCCTTCACTGGCCCACTTCATTTATATCACTGCTTCATGCATCTACCCCACAGTGATGAAGACAAAGGGTTCAATTAATTAACTCGAGGGGGGGCTATCTGTAATGAGTGCAGGGTGTGCAGTGCACACGTGCCCCACTGTGCACACTGCACTGATTCACAATACCCCGTCCCAGCCGTTGCCGCAGATATCACCAAGAACATGGCGGAGATGCCTTTCCCTCTCTTGATCCACCGCTGTCAGTGGGTGTTGTGATACTACATTTATAAAAGACACATATTAGCATTTTGCTTATGCGCTACTGTTCCAAGCAAGCTCTGGCAGCCCGAAACTCTTTGGGTATGCTGGAGCTTGCTGAATTAAAAGTGCCAACACACACACCCTTGGCTGCCTCTGAGAGTGACAGCCTCTGCTGGAATCCCAATGCATACTCAGTGCCTGCAACGGAGCACTCAGAGGTATGTCATGTGTGAATCTCAGCATACAGTGCAAGGTACAGACAGCTTAATGACGTCAGCCATATGTGAATTTCAGCATTCAGGGGACAGAACCAGTAGGTGAGTGAGTCAGGCAGAGAACACATATGCAAATATACATCCAACATAATATGTGGCAATACTGCCAGCAGTTACATTTGTAGCGTGTATGGAAATATGAGAGCCAAACTGAGTTTTCAGACATTATAGATATTCAAAGACAAAATATAACTATTTAGCTGCTGTGCTGTTCTTGTCAATTTTCTCAGGTGTGGATTCAATACTTTTTCATCTGTGACAAGTGGACAATAAAATATATAATATATATAGAACAGTGGTTCAGCTGTGGTGAGGGACAGGATTTGCTTCTGTTAGTCCACATATCTTGTGATTAGAAGCCACAAGCACTGGTTTTGGCTGTTACCAGTGCTATTTTTGTAGGAAAACAGGTTCAGGAACTGTGGGCAGGGCATAGGCGAGCGGTGGTGATGTTGGTTGGAGCTACCAAAGGGGCGGGGCATCAATTGGTATGTAAACTTTTTTTTAAACACATAATGCCCCTAGTACTGCCATATATACACATAGTGCCACCAGTAGTGACAGATACACATAACGCCCAGGGGCGTATCTATAATGGGTGCAGTGTGTGCGGTGCACACGGGCCCCTGGGTCCATAGGGGGCCCACATCACACACACGGCACCAATTTCTTGTATACTTACCTTTCCGGCGTCCATCGGTGACCGTGAGTGGGCCCCATCTTTCCCTAGCCGGCACCACTGTTGCTAGCACACTGAGCGCTAGAGACTCTGTCACAGTGACAGAATCTACAGCACATGTGCGGCAGCCATTTTTTCGGAGTTCTGCACATGCGCTGTAGACTCTGGCAGTGTGCCAGAGTCTCAGTGCTCAGAGAGTTAACAGCGGCGTGGCCAGCTACGGGAGAGGAGGGGGCCCACACATGGAGACTGCACACGGGCCCCCTCCTCTCTAGATACGCCTCTGATAACGCCCTTGTACAGGGCCATCTTAACAGCAGTGTAGGCCCCTGGGCACAGCAATGCACTGGGCCCCCTACCTATCCTCCAGCGGTAGGGGTGGGGGGTGCCCTCAGCGGCAGCTTTGATGTCCTGCGGGTGGTAGGCGGTGTTTTATCTTCCGCTGAGCATGTAGGACCTGGAGCAGTCATTTCTGCTAATTACTCCTTTACTGCACAGATGAGGCTAAACTCTAGAAGGGGGCATTGGGCTGCATGAAGGATGGTAGGGGGTGTTTAATACGTAGGGGAGGGTGCATAGTGGAGTGGGCTTAATATTCATAATTTTCCAGTGGGAGGGCAGCTTACTTGACTGCAGATATCTCCAGTTCCTGAAAATATATTTCTTAGCTTTGAATGGGCTAAAAACACTAAAGAGTCCCACCTTTCAGGAGGTACTGGGGACACCTTTCAGGAGGTACTGGGGACACCTTTCAGGAGGAACTGGGGACACCTTTCAGGAGGTACTGGGGACACCTGTCAGGAGGTACTGGGGACTTGGGGATCAGAGGTCAGGTGCCAGAGCAATTCACAGATGAAAATATAAAACTGCATATTAGGCGTGTGGAGCTGGAGCAGGGACCAGCTGCTGAAAGGCTGATATCTCTGGTTCTGAGCATAGTAGAGACAAGCTGTCAGTGTCCACTGAAAGGGGAGAGTCCCAGCTTTTGGATTATACCCTCACAAAAACTCTAAGTCAGACAGAACCTGAGATATCTGGATGGGAAGAGCAAATAACAGGCTCAGATGGGGATCACTGCTTTCACGTTGGATATCTCCGGTTCCCCAGGTTCGATTTTCAAAAATCTGGTACCCCTGGAAAGAGGGGACCCTCAGCTATCAGCCTAGGGCCCTTATACTCTTGGGGCCCTTAGGCAAGAGCCCATTGAGCCCATACGAAAAGACGGCCCTGCCCTTGTAGTGCCAGTTACACAGTGCCCCCAGCAGTACCAGTTACACAATGCCCCCAGTAATGGCAGTGGAAATTCATCCAATTTCCACCTCAGTTGAGGCATAGTAGAAAGTCCAGAGTCCTTCCCCACCATTGGTGTAGGCTAAATTATGGCCAATGATAAGTGCTATAGCCGGGGGAGATTGTTCGCCTTCCAAGTAGCCGCATGACATGTTTCGATTACAAACATATATCAGATGATCTGCATTACTAAGGATCAAATGACTAGTAAGGAAGACTTGTAGGCACATCGATACGGAGGTGCATGCCTCTCATTTTTCTTTTCTTTTTAAGTCATGGTTTTGTTTTGTTTTTCATTTACACCCATTTTGCTGCCAATTCTGCTACAGCCCTAGTATATTCAGAAGCCATACACGTCGACTTTATTTATTTATTAACAATTTATAGCTCACTCTTATATGGCACAGCATATTCTGTTGCGCTTTACAATTGGAACAACAGTAATAGCACAAAACTAACTGGGTAATAACAGATAGACATAGAGGTAGGAAGGCCCTGCTCGCAGCTTGCAATCTGGTATCTGGATGATAGGTCGACGGTTAAAAGATCGACAAGCAATATGTCGGCACCAAATAGTTGACATGCTTATGGTCGGCATGGTCAAAAGGTTGACAGGTTCAAATGGTCGATATGACAATAGTCAACACAACATATGTTGACATGGGGGATTTCTTTTTTTTTTCTTTTTTAGCCCTTTTTCATACTTTATCATCCATGTGAACTACAATTCAGAATGGTAATCGAGCGAAGCTAGCCATGTGAGGGGGCGTGGTGCACTAATTGGGGATTCACATGCTGGAAGGGAAATTTTGACACCAAAAAACTATAATAAAATCCTGTTGATCATTTCATGTGTCGACCATTTCTGTGTCGACCTTTTGACCATACCTTGTGCATGTCAACCATTTGGTGTCAACCTTCTGAGTGTCGACCCTTTGATCCATAAGCTTCACTCTATAGGGAAATAGGCATTAATACACAAGGCTAGGTGCTATCTAGTGCACAATGGTCCTGTCAGATTGCAGAGTTTCTTGATGAGTTGTATGATGATATAGTCACTCAGCGATTTGACCAGAGATCAGGAGGTTGTCGAATTTATAGAAAGAAAATACTGTATGTTAGGATGTGTGGACTGTACAGAGGGATGTAATCAAATATAAGATGCCTGAAGAGATGGGTTTTCAGGGAACGCTTGAAGGTTTGAATGCTAGAGGAGAGTCTTATTGTGCGTGGGAGGACATTCCACAGAGTGGGTGCAGACCAAAGTAAGTTCTGCAATCGTGAATGGGAGCAAGTAATGCGTGTGGATGAAAGACGCAGATCTTGTGTAGAGCGGAGAGGTCAAGCTGGACTTCCTAAAGTTCCCATCTGTGAGAGTTCTAGAGTGGTGTGGCCGACATTTTCAGAATAGTGGTCACACCCGCCTGTGGCATTTCAGTGTGGGTGGAGCTTTATGTCACCATGGCCGCACCCCCTGCTCCTCAAACCCACGATCTGTAGTGCTTTACAGCAGTAGCAGTGTTAACATGATGCAAATCTATGTAAAGTTGGCAGTACCAGGAGACTGACGAACTCTGTCGGCAGGCCAGGAGAGTCCCCAAATTCAGGACACTCACAGAGATTATGGGAGAGTTGGCAAGCATGCCTAAAGCACTGATGTTACAAACGTTTTCTCCTTTTTAGAACGATGGGGCCCAGTTATCAAAGAGTTTTAGATAAATTGAAAACTCCTTGCGTATGATAAATGGTGCTCCAGCCAATCTGCTCCCAACTGTCATTTTTCAGACACATGACAGTTGGGAGCTGATTGGCTGCAGCACCATATATAATATGCAAGGAGTTTTAAATAGCTAAAACTCATTGAGTAATGGGTCCTATATATCTTAGAAAGTGTATTACCCATATATTCATAGTATTAATTAGATATGAGCGGGTTTGGTTTTGCTTGGATTTACCTGGATCTTCTTATTGGCTCTCGGATGTCACATGTTTTGGTTAGCCAATAAGAAAAATCTGGAAAATCAGAACTTGCGTTAATTCTGGCGTTAACATACCTCCCAACATGACCCTCTCCAGGAGGGACAAAATGCTCTGCTCCTGGACTTCCCTCTTACTGTATGCTTGCAAGCACCTGTGGTGAAACACCTTTCTTATCCATTAAACAGTTCAAAACAGGTGATGGCAATCATAAATTAAGAGAAACGTCCAGGAGTAGAGCATTGTGTCCCTCCTGGAGAGGGTCATGTTGGTAGGTATGCGTTAAGAACCTAGTAAATCCAAACCGGCTCATCTCTAGCATACCTCCCAACATGACCCTCTCCAGGAGGGACAAAATGCTCTGCTCCTGGACTTTTCTCTTAATTTATAATTGCCGACACCTGTTCTGAACAGGTTAATGGATAAGAAAGGTGTTTCAGCACAGGTGATGGCAATCATAAATTAAGAGGGAAGTCCAGGAGCAGAGCATTCTGTCCCTCCCGGAGAGGGTCATGTTGGGAGGTATGCTCTAGTACAGTGGTTCTCAAACTCGGTCCTCAGGACCCCACACAGTGCATGTTTTGCAGGTAACCCAGGAGGTGCACAGGTGTATTAATTACTCACTGACACATTTTAAAAGGTCCACAGGTGGAGCTAATTATTTCACTTGTGATTCTGTGAGGAGACCTGCAAAACATGCACCGTGTGGGGTCCTGAGGACCGAGTTTGAGAACCTGTGCTCTAGTATTAACGTAACGAAACATGTCAGAACACATGATAATAATAATAATTACTATTTCTCTAATGTCCTAGTGGATGCTGGGGACTCCGTAAGGACCATGGGGGATAGACGGGCTCCGCAGGAGACATGGGCACTTTAAGAAAGAATTTAGATTCTGGTGTGCTCTGGCTCCTCCCTCTATGTCCCTCCTCCAGACCTCAGTTTGAATCTGTGCCCGGACGAGCTGGGTGCTGTTCAGTGAGCTCTCCTGAGCTTGCTGTAAGAAAGTATTTTGTTAGGTTTTTTATTTTCAGGGAGCTCTGCTGGCAACAGACTCCCTGCATCATGGGACAGAGGGGAGAGAAGCAGCCCTACTCTCTGAAGCTAGGTCCTGCTTCTTAGGCTACTGGACACCATTAGCTCCAGAGGGATCGTACACAGGATCTCACCCTCGTCATCCGATCCCAGAGCCGCGCCGCCGTCCCCCTCGCAGAGCCGGAAGGCAGAAGCCGGGTGAGTTTGAGAAGCAAGAAGACTTCGAAATCGGCGGCAGAAGACTCCGTTCTTCACATGAGGTAACGCACAGCACTGCAGCTGTGCGCCATTGCTCCAAACACACCTCACATACTCCGGTCACTGTAAGGGTGCAGGGTGCAGGGCACAGGGGGGGGCGCCCTGGGCAGCATATGGACCTCTGTTGGCAAAAGTACTCATATATACAGTTGGACACTGTATATATGTATGAGCCCCCGCCAAGAAAATGTATATTTAAGCGGGACAGAAGCCCGCCGTTGAGGGGGCGGGGCTTCTTCCTCAGCACTCACCTGCGCCTTTTTCTCCACAGCTCCGCTGAGAGGAAGCTCCCCATGCTCTCCCCTGCAGATACACGGTAGAAGAGGGTAAAAAGAGAGGGGGGGCACATAATTAGGTGCAAAAATCAATATAAACAGCAGCTACTGGGTTAACATTAAGTTACTGTGTTATTCCTGGGTTTATAGCGCTGGGGTGTGTGCTGGCATACTCTCTCTCTGTCTCTCCTAAGGGCCTTGTGGGGGAACTGTCTTCAAAAAGGGCATTCCCTGTGTGTGTGGTGTGTCGGTACGCTTGTGTCGACATGTCTGATGAGGAAGGCTATGTGGAAGCAGAGCGGGAGCAAATGAATGTGGTGTCTCCGCCGACGGCGCCGACACCTGATTGGATGGATATGTGGAAGGTTTTAAATCAGGGGTGTCCAACCTTTCACCTTCCCTGGGCCACATTAGAAGATGAAAATTTGGTTTGGGCCGCACATAAAATAAAATAACAGTAACGATACCTGAATGAGAGACAGATTACTTACCTACATCCCACGCCGGTCACGTCCACTTGTCCAGTAGAATCCACAAGGGTCGGTACCTATAAAAATGAAAATTATACTTACAAACGAATGAATGAATATTATGCCCTCACTGACGCGGGAAGACGTTCGCCCCTTGTAGTTGTGCCCCTGTAGCTGCGCCCCTTGTACTGTGCCCCTTGTAGTTGTGCCCCTGTAGCTGCGCCCCTTGTACTGTGCCCCTTGTAGCTGTGCCCCTGTAGCTGCGTCCCTTGTAGTTGTGCCCCTGTAGCTGCGTCCCTTGTAGTTGTGCCCCTGTAGCTGCGCCACTATAGCTGCGCCCCTTGTAGTTGTGCCCCTGTAGCTGCGCCCCTTGTACTGTGCCCCTTGTAGTTGTGCCCCTGTAGCTGTGCCCCTTGTACTGTGCCCCTTGTAGTTGTGCCCCTTGTAGTTGTGCCCCTGTAGCTGCGCCCCTTGTACTGTGCCCCTTGTACTGTGCCCCTGTAGCTGCGCCCCTTGTAGCTGTGCCACTATAGCTGCGCCCCTTGTAGTTGTGCCCCTGTAGCTGCGCCCCTTGTACTGTGCCCCTTGTAGTTGTGCCCCTGTAGCTGCGCCCCTTGTACTGTGCCCCTTGTAGCTGTGCCCCTGTAGCTGCGCCCCTTGTAGTTGTGCCCCTGTAGCTGCGCCCCTTGTAGCTGTGCCCCTGTAGCTGCGCCCCTTGTAGTTGTGCCCCTGTAGCTGCGCCCCTTGTAGCTGTGCCCCTGTAGCTGCGCCCCTTGTAGTTGTGCCCCTGTAGCTGCGCCCCTTGTAGCTGTGCCCCTGTAGCTACGCCCCTTGTAGTTGTGCCCCTGTAGCTGCCCCCTTGTACTGTGCCCCTTGTAGTTGTGCCCCTGTAGCTGCGCCCCTTGTAGTTGTGCCCCTGTAGCTGCGCCCCTTGTACTGTGCCCCTTGTAGTTGTGCCCCTGTAGTTGCCCCCTTGTACTGTGCCCCTTGTAGTTGTGGCCCTGTAGCACTAGCTGCCCCCTTGTACTGTGCCCCTTGTAGTTGTGGCCCTGTAGCTGCCCCCATGTACTGTGCCCCTTGTAGTTGTGGCCCTGTAGCACTAGCTGCCCCCTTGTACTGTGCCCCTTGTAGTTGTGGCCCTGTAGCTGCCCCCTTGTACTGTGCCCCTTGTAGTTGTGGCCCTGTAGCTGCCCCCTTGTACTGTGCCCCTTGTAGTTGTGGCCCTGTAGCTGCCCCCTTGTACTGTGCCCCTTGTAGCTGCCCCCTTGTACTGTGCCCCTTGTAGTTGTGGCCCTGTAGCTGCCCCCTTGTACTGTGCCCCTTGTAGCTGCCCCCTTGTACTGTGCCCCTTGTAGTTGTGGCCCTGTAGCTGCCCCCTTGTACTGTGCCCCTTGTAGTTGTGGTCCTGTAGCACTAGCTGCCCCCTTGTACTGTGCCCCTTGTAGTTGTGGCCCTGTAGCTGCCCCCTTGTACTGTGCCCCTTGTAGTTGTGGCCCTGTAGCTGCCCCCTTGTACTGTGCCCCTTGTAGTTGTGGCCCTGTAGCTGCCCCCTTGTACTGTGCCCCTTGTAGCTGCCCCCTTGTACTGTGCCCCTTGTAGTTGTGGCCCTGTAGCTGCCCCCTTGTACTGTGCCCCTTGTAGCTGCCCCCTTGTACTGTGCCCCTTGTAGTTGTGGCCCTGTAGCTGCCCCCTTGTACTGTGCCCCTTGTAGTTGTGGCCCTGTAGCACTAGCTGCCCCCTTGTACTGTGCCCCTTGTAGTTGTGGCCCTGTAGCTGCCGCCTTGTACTGTGCCCCTTGTAGTTGTGGCCCTGTAGCTGCCCCCTTGTACTGTGCCCCTTGTAGTTGTGGCCCTGTAGCTGCCCCCTTGTACTGTGCCCCTTGTAGCTGCCCCCTTGTACTGTGCCCCTTGTAGTTGTGGCCCTGTAGCTGCCCCCTTGTACTGTGCCCCTTGTAGCTGCCCCCTTGTACTGTGCCCCTTGTAGTTGTGGCCCTGTAGCTGCCCCCTTGTACTGTGCCCCTTGTAGTTGTGGTCCTGTAGCACTAGCTGCCCCCTTGTACTGTGCCCCTTGTAGTTGTGGCCCTGTAGCTGCCCCCTTGTACTGTGCCCCTTGTAGTTGTGGCCCTGTAGCTGCCCCCTTGTACTGTGCCCCTTGTAGTTGTGGCCCTGTAGCTGCCCCCTTGTACTGTGCCCCTTGTAGCTGCCCCCTTGTACTGTGCCCCTTGTAGTTGTGGCCCTGTAGCTGCCCCCTTGTACTGTGCCCCTTGTAGCTGCCCCCTTGTACTGTGCCCCTTGTAGTTGTGGCCCTGTAGCTGCCCCCTTGTACTGTGCCCCTTGTAGTTGTGGCCCTGTAGCACTAGCTGCCCCCTTGTACTGTGCCCCTTGTAGTTGTGGCCCTGTAGCTGCCGCCTTGTACTGTGCCCCTTGTAGTTGTGGCCCTGTAGCTGCCCCCTTGTACTGTGCCCCTTGTAGTTGTGGCCCTGTAGCTGCCCCCTTGTACTGTGCCCCTTGTAGCTGCCCCCTTGTACTGTGCCCCTTGTAGTTGTGGCCCTGTAGCTGCCCCCTTGTACTGTGCCCCTTGTAGCTGCCCCCTTGTACTGTGCCCCTTGTAGTTGTGGCCCTGTAGCTGCCCCCTTGTACTGTGCCCCTTGTAGCTGCGCCCTTGTACTGTGCCCCTTGTAGCTGTAAAAAAAAAACACACACACACACACAGACGCATACTTACCGCTCCTGCAGCGCTGCCTCCGTCTCCGTCCGCCGCTCCTCTCTGCTGTACTACGGGAGGGACGTCTGTACAGGACACTGTACAGCGGCGCAGGCCGCGGCCACGGACTTCAGATCTTGATTCTCCCCCCCCCCCCTTCCCCGGACACTGTACAGCGGCGCAGGACTTCAGATCTTGATTCCCCCCCCCCCGGGACACTGTACAGCGGCGCGGCCACGGACAGACACCCACCCCCGGCTCACTTACGTGTTCTTGTACAACCAACTTCTCCGCTGGGCTCCTCTACTCTCGCGCTGCTCAGTCACGTGTGCCGCTATGCAGCGGAGGAGGGCTACACTGTGACTGACAGCGGAGAGGGTGTGAGCTGGTGCTGGTCCCAGCAGCAGCAATCCAATCAGGATGTGCTGACAGCCTGCTGGGGCCGGCTCAGCCTCACATGTGGTGTCCGTACTCGAAAAAAAAAAAAAAATACCTCTGCTGCAGCGCTGCTCCTGGGCCGCATTACTAGCCGACTTGGGCCGCATGCGGCCCGCGGGCCGCGGGTTGGACAAGCCTGTTTTAAATGATAATGTTAATTCCTTACATAACAGGTTAGAAAAAGCTGAAGCCTCAGGACAGTCAGGGTCCCAACCCATGCCTGATCCTATGTCGCAGAGGCCGACAGGGTCTCAGAAGCACCCACTAACCCAAATTGTTGACACGGATACCGACATGGATTCTGACTCCAGTGTCGATTACGATGATGCAAAATTACAGCCAAAATTGGCTAAATCCATCCGTTATATGATTATAGCAATTAAGGATGTGTTGCACATCACAGAGGAAACCCCAGTCCCTGACAGGAGGGTACATATGTGTGGGGAAAAGAAGCCACAGGTAACCTTTCCCCCCTATTGCTCGCTGGATCTGTAACACGATTCAGTAGGCTCATTCTGTGGATTGCCGCTGCCAAAATCAGTTAAGGCCCATTCCACTAGGAAGGTGGGCTCTTCTTGGGCGGCTGCCTGAGGGGTCTCGGCACTACAGCTGTGCCGAGCGGCTATTTGGTCAGGTTCAAACACTTTTGCAAAGTTCTACAAGTTTGATACCTTTCTGTGTAGCTGGGGGTGTGCTCTGCGCTCCCTAAAAATGTTTGCTTGTCTATTTGTGTATCCGAGCAGCCTAGGTTGGAATAGGAAACTCTTTTCGTTTGTTTCCTTATTTTGCAAAATCTGGGAGGGGGAGGGGAACCAACCTTTGGCGCTACTGGTTATTGTTTGTATACAAAGAAAACACAGGTGTGAAACTGATACAAATGTGTAAAGTTATGCGACAGTATATAGAAATATGAATGCAGTAAAATATTTTTAAAACATATGTTGTTTATTTAATAAATTAGTTTTTTAAAAAGTTTTTTGATAATAGTGGTTAGAATAAGCAATGTTCTATAAATTATGAGATTTTAAACTGATAGATTAAAAATCTAACATAGACAAAACAATTCTCTATGTATAGTAGCAGATAATGAGGTTTGATAGATTAAAGAGGCTAAAAACTAGTGGTATCAAACATAAAATAATTGACACTGTGTTTAAGAAAATGTTGGAGACCGGTCTCTTTCTTTTTTCGATAGGTTTGAATTAATTAATGCGTCCCGGTGATGCCGGTTAAGTTCACAAGAAGATCCGGTTATTATTGGGTTCCTGATAGTCCGTGTCGGCCAAACATGTCCGCAAAAGTTTTTCAGGTGAAAGTAATTTGGAGTTGCTTACGTGTCTTCACCCTAATCAGGGCTGGGGAGTCCGTGCGTGTCCAGTGGTGCTGTAAGTGTCTTGTCTCCGTAGCCGCGGTATGTTACAGGCGCCTGCAACTCCGGTTTCCCTGGTGTCTTCTCGCCGGCGTCTTCCAGGGAATCGGGATCTCCGGGTTTCGGGTGGACAACGGAGGGGGGCGTGGTCCAACGCGTTTCACTCGGCCAATGGTGCCGTGCTTCGTCAGGGACATTGTCCCTGACGAAGCACGGCACCATTGGCCGAGTGAAACGCGTTGGACCACGCCCCCCTCCGTTGTCCACCCGAAACCCGGAGATCCCGATTCCCTGGAAGACGCCGGCGAGAAGACACCAGGGAAACCGGAGTTGCAGGCGCCTGTAACATACCGCGGCTACGGAGACAAGACACTTACAGCACCACTGGACACGCACGGACTCCCCAGCCCTGATTAGGGTGAAGACACGTAAGCAACTCCAAATTACTTTCACCTGAAAAACTTTTGCGGACATGTTTGGCCGACACGGACTATCAGGAACCCAATAATAACCGGATCTTCTTGTGAACTTAACCGGCATCACCGGGACGCATTAATTAATTCAAACCTATCGAAAAAAGAAAGAGACCGGTCTCCAACATTTTCTTAAACACAGTGTCAATTATTTTATGTTTGATACCACTAGTTTTTAGCCTCTTTAATCTATCAAACCTCATTATCTGCTACTATACATAGAGAATTGTTTTGTCTATGTTAGATTTTTAATCTATCAGTTTAAAATCTCATAATTTATAGAACATTGCTTATTCTAACCACTATTATCAAAAAACTTTTTAAAAAACTAATTTATTAAATAAACAACATATGTTTTAAAAATATTTTACTGCATTCATATTTCTATATACTGTCGCATAACTTTACACATTTGTATCAGTTTCACACCTGTGTTTTCTTTGTATACAAACAATAACCAGTAGCGCCAAAGGTTGGTTCCCCTCCCCCTCCCAAAGTTTGATACCTTGGCTGAGGAGGACCTTGTGTTTGCTCATTCGGTGCTGCAGAGTCATCCGCACTCTCCCGCCCGTTTGGGAGCTTTGGTATAATCCCCATGGTCCTTACGGAGTCCCCAGCATCCACTAGGACGTTAGAGAAAATAAGATTTTACTTACGGTAAATCTATTTCTCGTAGTCCGTAGTGGATGCTGGGCGCCCGTCCCAAGTGCGGACTTATTCTGCAATACTTGTATATAGTTATTGCTGCAATAAGGGCTATGTTACTGTTGCATCAGGGTTGAACTGATGCTCTGTTGTTGTTCATACTGTTTACTGGGTAAGTTTATCACAAGTTATACGGTGTGATTGGTGTGGCTGGTATGAATCTTGCCCTGGATTTCCAAAATCCTTTCCTTGTACTGTCAGCTCTTCCGGGCACAGTTTTTTTTTTTTTTACTTGAAGCCCGAGCTGCGGTGCTTCATCACCCAGTGTCTGTGCCAAACGTGCTGGGGGCATAGGTACTTGGACCCTCTCCCAAAGGAGAAGGGCCCCGTTACTCCCCTACCCCTCAGAGCCAGAAGGCCTACTGAGGGGAAAAAGGGACTGTGGGTCCCCTGATAAAGCTAGATATTTATCTTATATAAAACCCTTTATGAGGTCTAAGAACACTGTACGCTATTTACGTATGGAGTACCGTAAGGGTACGCACGTTGCGTAGCAATCGCTTAGCCATAGTCGAGACGCTCAAGCGTCACGTTCGCTCACGGCCAAGAGATCACGGGCAGGCACGCTATTGGCTGCTGACTAACGTAATGATTCGCTATAGCGTAGCGGACGCTCGGGACCACGAGGAGATCACCAGCGGCGCTGACGCTAACAATGTTAAACCTTTGTATCTAAACCATAAACAGTATATTATGCAGTAAAACCTTAGAGTAGAAATAGGGTGTAGATACAACCTAGTGTAACCTTATTAACACAAATGCTGTTCGAGCGTCACCGACGCTCTGAGAATACTAAACACTATAAGAAATACACAGATACCTGGGCTTAGGGTCCAACGCCTAATAAATATATATTATGAATGATATACTTGCAAAAGAATTAACACAATACAAGTCATACACTACAATATAACATAGACTATCTAACCAGATAACTACACAGGAAATACAATACAATACAATTACGTTTTAAGGGAAATTAAGAGAGAAAGAGGAGAAGAGAGAGAGAGAGAGAGAGAAATGGCCCACAATAACAGTAAGAACAATATGGTTGCGGAGAAACACTTACGCACAAGGGGAAACGATCGCATGCGCCTCTGGACATCCAGCTCCCGATTTTCAGCAATGATAACCGTTGAAGAGTGAGAGCTGGATGTGATCGGCTTGTCTATTTATGCCCCACACACAATACAATTCAATGGTCCCTACAATCTCATTGTTCATTGGACACAGGAATTCCTCCTCGCATTATAACAAAAGGTCATAGGTTGATTCATACAGGTGGGCCGTGACTATTTCCAACAGCTCAGGTGGGAGGGAAACTGGGTTTCGCGCCGCATGGATAAGTAAGTGCAAATACAGTGAATGTTCATAAACTTCTTATGTCCATAACTATTCGCACGAGCGATTAATCCGCTTCAAACCAACACCGGAATATTGCTAATTAAATACTCTTCCGATGGGTACTAAACACCACTGTATTACTCCTGTCTGACCCTTCGTATCAAACAAAGAGGGATTTCTCTGTTCATGAACATTCTATATTAACCAAACTTTCAGAATCTATCAAAGGGACCATGATCTACAAAATACATTATATAGTGAAAATATGTAACGATTGAGTCGCACGCTACGATCACATAAACTCTACCGTAAATACGCATACCGTGCACCTGCGGGTGCCCGCGACTGTGAGTATGCGCACGTACGGGAGAGCGTACGCATGCGCAGCACGGACCTGTGTGAGGTGCAAATATGGTAGTGTGCATAGAGATATTTTTCTGACTTTGACAGTCCACCCTTTGGCAGTCAACAATAACTGCCACCTTCTAAAACATTTCAAAAAGAGAAAAATATATGTCAGGGGTTAATACATTTACATGGTTGGGTAGGGGAGGAGAGGAGAAGGTAGGAAAAAGGGTATGACCTAGTGAGATAGCAGGAGCATGTGTGTATGAATCCGTGCTTGGGGGTCATGTATCATCGTGCCGTACGTGTTTTAAATCAAGCTTCGAGGTATTGCGAAGTATACATTTGAATTCCTTCTTATCCCGTGGTACGGGTCTGTGGATGGGCTGTCAAACTTTACCGAGCTCTTTTCGGCTTTGGTTGTAACAAAATGGGGGAGCACATTTTAGTTGATGATACATGAATGGGGGAGATATGTGGTTGCTGATATCTGTGCCTGTATTCCCTATCGACTATGTGTGTCATTACCTGAGGGTTGTAGAAATGAAGAAAAGACAGAATTACGGTAAATGCGGTGGTATTCTATGTCAGGTAAATGTACATTCGTCGATTGAGGTCTTGTTTGGTGTCTGTTGAATGCAGTCTTCTTTGTGCTTTTGCCCATAAGGTGCGAGCAAAAGCTGTCAATGTCCATAGATTTACAAAAGTGTTGGGCTAGCGTAATTTTAAAATTTCTAGGGAAACTGGGGATCCATGGCATAGTTCATCAAAAATCTGTGTATCAGGTTGTCAAAACTTCTTCTTTAATCCATCTGTTGTCTGTATATCGGCTCATCAAATTCCTCGTCCAAGTGGGTCTTTTTACCTTGGAGGAAACGGAAAAACAGGTGAAAGAAACGGACCGTAGAAATCGCATTTTCATCACATCATTGTTTCTACATTTGGGTCATATATCAGATCCATGGGAATTACAGTTTCCTCACTCCTTAAACTCATCACCCTGGTACTTCGTTTACACTTTGTTAAAGCCTGACCGCATCTAAATATCAAGCCAATCGTTATGATAACACCTAAGATACATAGGAGAAACTTCCCAACATCCATTATGACTCCTTGAGCCCAGTCTCCTAAACCAGAGAACCAATTTCGCGGGTTAAACCATGACACCCAACCAGTCAGCTCATTACCTACAGCAGCAAGAGTGAGATTGTGTCTCCTGCGAAATTCCCACTTCAGTTGGAGAATATCGTCCATCTTTTGGTCTATGACCTCGACCGGGTCCTCGGTGCTATTCGTAATATATGTGCAACATTTCACGCCGTATTGTGTTGCCAGTGTGACACAATATCCGCCTGTCACTGCTGTGAGGTAATTAAGAACCATTCTATGCTGTACCAGTTCTGTTTTATAAGCTTGAAGTTCTCTTCCAGTATACCTAAACGTGTCATCATACATTTCAGTGATATTATCTAACAAATTTGCAAGCGCAGATATGTATTTATAATTCAACACTCCTCTGGTGGTGCGAGTGATGTCTAACGCGATTAGAAACTGAATCCCGGTGGATTCATGGATCATGTCAGAGGCCGGATGCTCTGTTCTTTCTATCAGGTGCCGTTTAACTACGTGCTCGTAATGGGTGTGAGTATAAGGAGTTTGGGCAACACGGTGTATGTCTTTCATTTTGTCATGTGATACAGTCATTACTTCAGGCAGTACTTTTCCAATATAACACAATCCTTCAGAGTTTGGGGCAAGCCACTTATACGCCTTTCTCCCGCATATGAAATATGCATCATCGGGGAGGACATATGGGACGGAGTAGGACATAACCATATTACACACCTTCCATGTGAAATCTCCTAACCCTAATTCTTCCATCTGCTTAGTACACGTATCAGGTTGTACGATATGTGCACAGTATCCTGGTGATACCTCTCCAACTCTCGTAATCCTATTTCCTAAGGTATACCTATATCGGAAAGATTTTCCTCTACTGGCTATGTGGCGTATAAGCTCTGTATCTGTAGGCATTCTATCTGCTCTATGCGTAAAGGTCATGGTTTGATTACTCCATGACACTTCCCAATTTCCCGGCTTTCGGGGATTGGAGATGTTAAAACATAATAGGGACCTATCCACATGGTATTGGTGGAGCTTCAAACTAGGAGGGCTGGAGATATTAAACCTCCTGTCCACCGGTCTCCCACCACTTAACTCAAGTACCTCCCCTAACGTTAAAGGAAATGGTACTAGCCCTGATTTGCTATGACCTTGAGGTACTTGAGAGCATACCCAACAATCTGTTTTATTTAACACACTACCCACTAAGGAGTGATAGTCACTCAATGGATGCCGGTCCATATGGATATTAAAACTGGATTGGCATTTCTTTATGCACCCATCCTCAATGACATTGTTACAGAGCCGACAGATACAGTTTTCTTCAGCTAACAATCCTTCACAATTCCTTCTATGGTCAATGCTATCGGATCGTTTTCTGATACTCGCCTTTACTTGTTGGTTAAGTTGTTCTTGGAAAACTACGCCTCCATCTTTATCATCAGAACCCATTCCAGAACCTCTCTCGACCTCTATGGTACTCTCGCCGGAACAGACTGCTCTGGTCAACATCATGGTCAACAGGAAAATCCGGATCACAGTCTCTTGGGGCAAGTCCATCTTGTAGGAGGAAACGGAGAAGAATGAGAAGGGGGAAAAAATAATTTGAGGGAGAGGGGATGGGAAGTTGGAGAAAAACAATAAAAGGGAACAGGGGATCGACAACTGCTTTTGGTCTTGTGATTTTCAATGCTCAGGTGCCGCCTCAATCCTCCTGGAACAGACACTCCAGTGATACAACCTCTACCGTCTGTTCCTTATCACGGGACCTCTCTGGATCAGCAACCTTCTTACAGTGGGACGAATGAACCCAAGTCTCTCTCTCAGCAACCTTCAATGCTGTAGTGCTAGTCAATAAGACCTGGTATGGTCCTTCCCATCTGTCAATAAGGCAACCTGAGCGTAGAAAATTCCGTATCATTACATAATCCCCAGGTTCAATGTCATGACAATTACTAGCTGGTAAATCAGGAATCACTAACTTCAGATTATCATTTTGATTCCTTAACTGTTTACTCATGTTAATCAAGTATTTTACAGTCACTTCATTGTTACACTTCAAATCATCCTGAGGGTTAATCATAACATGCGGTTGTCGACCAAACAAGATTTCAAAGGGAGACAGATTAAGAGGGGACCTGGGAGTGGTTCTGATGCTGTACAGTACAATGGGTAAAGCTTCTGGCCATGTCAATCCTGTCTCTGCCATCACTTTACTCAGTTTATTTTTAATAGTGCTGTTCACTCTTTCCACTTTCGCACTCGCCTGTGGACGGTATGGAGTGTGCAGCTTGCTATCAATTCCCATCAATTTACACATTCCTTGAAAAACATCACCTGTAAAATGGGTACCCCTATCACTTTTCGATAATTCTAGGGATACCATATCTACATACAAATTCCTGCACAATTTTCTTAGCAGTAAACATAGCGGTATTTGTGGCCGCCGGAAATGCTTCGACCCAATTTGAGAAAACATCTATACAAACAAGTACATATTTCAAATTTCGACAAGGGGGTAATTGAATAAAGTCAATCTGTATTACCTGGAAAGGGCCGCCGGCAGGTGGGATATGAGATGGTTCTGTAGGTATTGCCTTTCCGATGTTCTTTCTCAAACAGGTAAGGCATGACATTGCTCTTTTACTCGCATGAGATGAAAATCCTGGGGCACACCAATATGCTCTTACCAACTTGCACATCCCTTCCTTGCCCAGATGAGTCAGCCCGTGAGCTGCCTCAGCTAAACATGGAAGGTATGCTCTGGGGGCCACTGGTTTACCGTGTCCATCCGTCCAGAGTCCTGAGGACTCCTGGCCATATCCTTTTGCCTTCCAGACTGCCTTTTCCTGTGTGGAACACAAATTTTGCATCTCACACAACTTCTGTGTGTTGATGGTATTAAATACCATCAGTTGTGTGGTGTCTGTCTGTCTGGGGGTAGCAGCTGCTAACTTAGCAGCTTCGTCTGCTCGGCTGTTACCAAGTGATACTGGGTCTTGGCTATATGTGTGTGCTTTACATTTGATAACAGCCACTCTGTCGGGTTCCTGTATCGCTGTTAGAAGCCTTTTTATGTGAGCTGCATGCGCTACCGGTGTACCAGCTGCCGTCATGAAATTTCTGAGGCGCCATAGGGCTCCGAAATCATGGACTACCCCGAATGCGTATCTAGAGTCGGTGTAGATATTGGCTGATTTGCCCTTAGCCAATTCACATGCTCTGGTTAGGGCGACCAGTTCAGCAACCTGGGCTGAGTGAGGTGGGCCTAGCGGTTCCGCTTCTATGGTGCCTTGGTCATCTACGACTGCGTATCCAGTACACAAGTCTCCCGAGTCTGACTGTCTATGACAACTACCGTCCGTGTAGAACGTAAGTTCTACATCTTCCAGTGGGTTGTCACTGATGTCAGGCCTTGCGGTAAAGTTTTGGGTCAAATATTCCATACAATCACGTGTGTCTTCCTTTGTAATAAATCCTCCTTCCCCACCACTCTCATCCTCCACCATTTGTGCCTGTCCAGGCACACCTGGGAGATATGTTGCAGGATTTAATGCACTGCATCTCCTTATGGTGATGTTTACGGGGGCCATTAGTGCCAATTCCCATCTTGTAAACCGCGCTGATGAGACGTGCCTGGTTTGGGCAGAATTCAGCAAGGCTGACACTGCATGTGGTGTATGAATTGTGAGGTTGTGACCTAGCACAACATCTTCGCTTTTCGTTACTAGCAATGCTATCGCAGCAACGCTTCGCAAGCATGTGGGGAGGGATCGCGCTACCGTGTCTAGCTGAGCGCTGTAATAGGCTACTGGCCTGCTGGCATCACCGTGCTTTTGGGTTAGTACGCCTGCCGCGCAACCAGCACTTTCTGTTCCGTATAGTTCAAAGGGTTTCCCATAGTCTGGCATACCTAATGCTGGTGCCTGCGTTAGGCACTGTTTAAGTCTCTCAAATGCTGTCTCAGACTCGTCTGTATGCGAAATCCGATCAGGTTTGTTTGAGGAGACCATCTCTTGCAAGGGTAACGCTAGAATAGAAAACCCTGGGATCCAGTTACGGCAATACCCACACATTCCTAAAACGTTCTGATCTGTTGTTGGGTTTGTGGCAGAGTCATGTCTCTAATTGCTTGAATTCTATCAGCGGTCAGGTGTCTCAGTCCTTGTGTTAGACAGTGTCCCAAATATTTTACCTTAGTTTGGCATAATTGCAACTTGTCTTTGGAAACCTTGTGTCCTGTGTCTGAAAGATGAAACAGGAGCTGTTTCGTATCCTTCAGGGATGCTTCCAATGAATCAGAACACAGTAGTAGATCATCCACGTACTGTATTAATACTGATCCACTCACTGGTTGGAAAGACTGTAAACAATCATGCAAAGCCTGGGAAAATATACTTGGACTATCTATGAATCCTTGTGGTAATCGAGTCCATGTGTATTGGACTCCTCTGTATGTAAATGCAAACAAATATTGTCTGTCAGGGTGCAGAGGTACCGAAAAGAAAGCGGAGCAGAGGTCAATAACAGTGAAAAATTTCGCAGTGGGAGGGATTTGCATTAGGATGACAGCTGGATTTGGCACTACGGGGAACTGACTCTCAACTATTTTGTTAATCCCCCTTAGATCCTGCACTAGCCGGTAACCCCTCCCCCCACTCTTTTTCACAGGGAAGATGGGACTATTGGCAGTGCTGGACGTTCTTACCAGAATGCCCTGTTGTAGCAAGCGCTCTATAACTGGGTAAACTCCTAACTCCACCTCTGGCTTCAGAGGGTACTGTGGGATTTTTGGAGCTATCCTACCATCTTTTACTTGTACAACTACCGGAGCTACGTTTGCCATTAATCCAGTGTCCTGTCCATCTTTAGTCCAAAGTGACTCTGGTATCTGAGATGTCATTTCTTCTACTTGGGAGGGAGTCCTATTTGTCATAATGGTATGTGACATTAATTTTGATGGGGAGTCTAACATGTCTCGCACTTCCTGAGCGTGATTCTCAGGTATGTCCAAGAATACACCTTCAGGAGTACAATAAATGACGCACCCCATTTTACACAGTAAGTCTCTACCCAGGAGATTGGTCGGTGCCGATGCAGCCAGCAAAAAGGAATGCTTGGTATGTAAAGGCCCTATTGTAATCTCGGCTGGTTTGCTAACAGGGTAGTGCTGGACTACTCCCGTTACCCCTATGGCTGGAATTGTCTTACCAGTGGTTCTCATGCCCACTGTCGAATTTATCACTGATTTGGCCGCCCCTGTATCTACAAGAAAGTTTAATGATTTACCAGCTACATTGATTGCAATTTCGGGTTCACTTCCAAGGCTTGCAATCAATTTTACTGGCTGCAGATTACAGGTATGGCCACACCCCTATTGGGTATGGTGACCTCCCTGAATCCCGCTGGCAGCAACTACTTGTGATGGAGTTAATTGGGAGCTACCAGAGGCTTGCCAGTCTCTGTTCGGGGGATATCTTTTTGTTTCCCCTGCATGTGGCTCATAACTCCGTTTCTGCGGACCCTGATCCCAATGTCGTGTGTCGTGTCGTTGTCTAGGGGGTTGATAAGATTTTTGTATATTTCTCGATCTACAGTCTCGTGCAAAGTGTCCCTGTTTGTGACAAGAATAACATGTTACCACATTTGACTTACCCACAGGGTTTGGTGATATTAACACAGGCTGTTTTGTGGTCAAGGCCTGTATACTTACTGCCATTAACTTATCACCTTGTTGTTCCCTGTGTCTGGTGATATTCCGGTCGTGATCAATAGCAGCCTCTCTCAAAGTAGCCACAGACAGACCTCGCCAACATGGTTGTGTGGTCTGTACCCTAGTCTTTAATGACTCTTTTAAACCATCCATCAGTACCGATACTGCTACTTCTCGATGGTTTATGTTTGTTTTAATGTCCTCTATGCCTGTGTATTTTGCCATCTCTAATAATGCTCTGTGAAAATACTCTGTAGCTGTTTCTGACTCCTTTTGTTTAATGGAGAATATCTTGTTCCATTTAACTACCGCTGGGAAATACTCTTTTAACTGTAAGCTTATTCTTTTTACATTGTCTTTGTTGTACACTTCTGTAAGAGGTACATCCTGATCTAATCCACAGTCAGCTAAAAATTGAGTTGCGTCAACATTGGAGGGTAAACATGCTCTCAGCAATATCTGCCAGTCTTTGTTGTTGGGCTCTACCGTGTTACCTAGGTCTCTGATGTATTTTTGGCTGGCAACTAAGTCTTTTCTAGGGTCAGGGAATTCAGACACTATGGTCCTTAATTCCATTCGGGAAAATGGGCTATACATGGCAATGTTCCTAACAGGAGTGACTCCTGAAGTGTCTGTTTTCCCATTTGGAACTACTATTACCTTAACAGGATTCACTCTAACAACCTCATTCTGTGTAGATTCTACAGGCTGTGGTGAAATAGTTTCAGCATAGTGTATGGTGCCGTACTTACCCGTTGATACGACCTCACCTATCCCTCCGCTAGGGGCCTTTGTTACTAATCTCGGGGGTGGAGCTGTGCCTACTGTGGTCTCTGCTATGGTGGCTGCGAGAGAGAGCGCTGAAATTGTTGCCGATTCGTCCTCTTGATCACACTCCTGAGGAAAGTTCAAAACAGGGTACAACTTGCACGGGTTAATACTTGCATTGGTTAATTGGTTAACATTATCTTTAACATTTACACAGTTGCTAAGTGTTTGTTTGTTACACCTTAGTGCGTCATTCTCCGCAACCAATTTCTCTCCTGATATGTATGGTGGCGGTGGGGCCGTGGCTATCAGTTTCCTGATCGAGCCAGATCCCGCCGCCTGAGCCAATCCTCTCTGTATGTCACCCTCCTGTTGCCACAACTGCAAATAATCATAATGCTTGATTCGTCTCTTTGCTGATTTAATGAGACATATCCTTCTCCTTAAATTCGTTAACACTTCTGTGCTGAAGCTACCTACTCTTGGGAATTTCTCCCCGTCATGTACTGTCATTCTCTCCCATTCATCACATAAAGCTTCTGTGTGACTTCCGTACTTTTCACACATTACGTACCTTGCCGACCCGACTGGTCGGTTTATGGAATCAACCCGAACCGAGGTTGATCGCCCCCTTCCTGAACAACTGGCCCCCATAATTTGCAGGTGTTACGGACCCTTACAAAAAACCAAGATATTCACGATAGGTTGACGGTAAGGTTTACCGAGCACCTTACTCACTCTGCCCACGCCGACCAATACGACCTGATCACACCGATATGGTGCTGGCGTACTCGACCCAGGGCACCTATTTAACCTTTGTTTACTGGAACATGCGAGGGATATCCGCAGAACACTTACTCTTTCCAGTAAAGGTGAGGTTGTTGGATAATTCCTGAGTGACCAGCGAACTTCCCTTTGTAAAAATAAAAAAATTACACAAATCACGTCAGAATGTACAAATAGCGTTTATGACCTTCGTACACAAATAGTACCGGTCAGGTTTACTAATGCACACAATTACGTGCGGTACAATCGTTCAGCACATAAGCAACTAATCTTATGTACGGAGCGACCAGCGGAATCGAAAATTGCGGCTGCGAATTCCTTCAGCAAGAGCTTGTATGGCCTATATGGGTGTTGCACCAACCCTTTTAGGTGTTGTGCCTGTGGACTGTATAGCGGACTTCCTTGTCTGCTGTACCTGAACCTGCTGGTCTGCTATGACCTCCTGGTCTGTTACAGTATGACCTCCTGGTCTGCTATACTCTAATGCTCAAATTTTATGTTTAACCAAGGATGCCTCCCTAGCCACCGTGCATGTCACTTACACGTATGTACCTCACGAGAACTCGATGATTTCTTTTGGTTCAACCTCAAAATTGTATAAATGTATGTAAAAACACTCACTCACCACATGTACACTTTTGTTTCTATTTCTATTTCTGCGCAGAAATTTCTCTTTAGACCAGATGTGTTACAAATTAGGAGAAGGATCTGTTAATTTAAATTTCGAATTTAAAATAGATTTGCGCTACTTAAAAATCAACACTATCGTGTGACTTGAGTTACGTGGGCGTACCCAGACGCTCCGTTGTGTAATTTACGCTGCGTGCGTCGGCCTTTGCGTACGCGAGTCTCCCTTTGTTAGAGACACGTGTACACCAGTCTTTGTCCACCGTAACGCAACTAACACGTTTTATCAATGTAGATGATCCTTGATCATCTACCGCACACCACGCCAATCTCTCCTTTTACCTTTAGGTAGAGCTGTGTGTATTTCTATACCTTAACTATATTACCTTTACTCTTAAACTATGAAATAGCGGCAAATCTCTCTTAGCACGTTTATCAACTATAAAACTGGCAAACAGGAGAGTGATATACGAAAATACACGAATGAAAAGAAATGCAGATATGCGTGCGTGTGTACGCAAGACAGAAATAAACAGTTTTAAAAAAAAGACACTATCGTTTTGTTCTTACCTCCGGTCCCGGATTCCTTCAGCACCCTTTACTAAGTGAAGCAGACGCTTATCCAAACAGCACTACGAGGAATATGACCTCCCGCCCTTTGCTGCTGGATAATGTCTGCTGAAATTACCTAGTGCAGATATGTGAAGGATGGGCGAGCCGCCAATTGATAAAGCTAGATATTTATCTTATATAAAACCCTTTATGAGGTCTAAGAACACTGTACGCTATTTACGTATGGAGTACCGTAAGGGTACGCACGTTGCGTAGCAATCACTTAGCCGTAGTCGAGACGCTCAAGCGTCACGTTCGCTCACGGCCAAGAGATCACGGGCAGGCACGCTATTGGCTGCTGACTAACGTAATGATTCGCTATAGCGTAGCGGACGCTCGGGACCACGAGGAGATCACCAGCGGCGCTGACGCTAACAATGTTAAACCTTTGTATCTAAACCATAAACAGTATATTATGCAGTAAAACCTTAGAGTAGAAGTAGGGTGTAGATGCAACCTAGTGTAACCTTATTAACACAAATGCTGTTCGAGCGTCACCGACGCTCTGAGAATACTAAACACTATAAGAAATACACAGATACCTGGGCTTAGGGTCCAACGCCTAATAAATATATATTATGAATGATATACTTGCAAAAGAATTAACACAATACAAGTCATACACTACAATATAACATAGACTACCTAACCAGATAACTACACAGGAAATACAATACAATACAATTACGTTTTAAGGGAAAATAAGAGAGAAAGAGGAGAAGAGAGAGAGAGAAATGGCCCACAATAACAGTAAGAACAATATGGTTGCGGAGAAACACTTACGCACAAGGGGAAACGATCGCATGCGCCTCTGGACATCCAGCTCCCGATTTTCAGCAATGATAACCGTTGAAGAGTGAGAGCTGGATGTGATCGGCTTGTCTATTTATGCCCCACACACAATACAATTCAATGGTCCCTACAATCTCATTGTTCATTGGACACAGGAATTCCTCCTCGCATTATAACAAAAGGTCATAGGTTGATTCATACAGGTGGGCCGTGACTATTTCCAACAGCTCAGGTGGGAGGGAAACTGGGTTTCCCGCCGCATGGATAAGTAAGTGCAAATACAGTGAATGTTCATAAACTTCTTATGTCCATAACTATTCGCACGAGCGATTAATCCGCTTCAAACCAACACCGGAATATTGCTAATTAAATACTCTTCCGATGGGTACTAAACACCACTGTATTACTCCTGTCTGACCCTTCGTATCAAACAAAGAGGGATTTCTCTGTTCATGAACATTCTATATTAACCAAACTTTCAGAATCTATATAGTGAAAATATGTAACGATTGAGTCGCACGCTACGATCACATAAACTCTACCGTAAATACGCATACCGTGCGCCTGCGGGTGCCCGCGACTGTGAGTATGCGCACGTACGGGAGAGCGTACGCATGCGCAGCACGGACCTGTGTGAGGTGCAAATATGGTAGTGTGCATAGAGATATTTTTCTGACTTTGACACCCCCCTTGCCAAAGCGCAGAGGGACCCTCGTATGTCCCCAGGGTTGGCCGAAGCTTCCCCCCGGGGACCGAAAACTGCGTCTGGTCCTCCCCCCGTGGAGAGGACCTCAGCAACGTAGGAGAGTGGGTGGCCCATAAGGGTCTCACCTAAACCCCAAAAACGAAAAACGTGAACGTGACATACTAAACAAAAATAAGTCCTGTGCATAAATAAATAAGCCCCAGACAGAAGGCCGGGGAGGGGGTATAAAAAATTGTCCTTGCCCTAGCCAAAAGGCCAGGGCAAAGGATAAAGTGCGCCAGAAGATGGGTTGTGACAGTGCTCTTGCCATTAAAGTGCAAGGCGCCTGCACCAGTGCAAATTAAGGCACCCCTAGGTCACCCCAGGGGCACATGTCACCTCGAGCTTCGAGCCACTCCCCGTCTCTCAGCCAGACCAAGTTTCATACCCGCTCAGCCAGGGTCGACCCCCAGTACGAGAGTGGATACTAGACCAGGCTGTTCCTAAGCAACGTAAGGGTCCCATAAGCCCCTACGAGGTAGGAATACTCAGCCCAGTTTTTCTCCACTTTCAACCAGGGGCCTTGCCACACCCCAGCCTGGTACTCCACAAGGTGTTTCTCCATTCCACATCTAGGAACCTCTCACGCTCCTAGTGTAAGAACAGATACTCCACCTTGTGTTTCCCTCGAGCAGATACTACACTTGATCTTAGCCAAAAGGCCGAGAAGCTCTTCCGGGCACAGTTTCTCTAACTGAGGTCTGGAGGAGGGACATAGAGGGAGGAGCCAGAGGACACCAGAATCTAAATTATTTCTTAAAGTGCCCATGTCTCCTGCGGAGCCCGTCTATCCCCCATGGTCCTTACGGAGTCCCCAGCATCCACTACGGACTACGAGAAATAGATTTACCGGTAAGTAAAATCTTATTTATTATTACTACTACATAGATAGATTGATATATACTGTACATATTTGCATATGTGTAGCGCCTGGTTGGTGTACTGTTCCAAGAAGGAACAGTAAAGTAACAAGTTAAATAGCTCTGGAGGTCCCCGGAAGTGTGAGTGGTGCAGGGATGTGCCAGTCCCCGCTCTGGCCTCTGCCCACACATCAGCGTGATGACGTCAGACGCAAGAGGCCGTTTAGTAGCCGATACCTGCTGCTGAGGCCGGGGGCGGGACCTGTGGGCGGTACTCTGACAGTCAGTCACCTCCTCCCCAGTGTCGGCTGCTGCTGTGAGTGACACACACGGGACAGAGTGCACTGGGAGCCGCCGCCGGCCGCGATGTGACGGAGCCCGGGTTCCTCAGGCAGCAGCGCTAGTCCCGGGGGCCGCTAGGAAATGGTCCTCACGAAGTCGACGCTGAGCCTGGCCACCTTCTGCCTGGGCCTGGCCATCGGCTTCGTCTTTTGCTACGTGATCTTCACCATCACGCTGCGGGAGAGTGCCCAGCCCAACGCCGCCGTCATCCTCTACAACGACCCCCATGGCAGGCACCACCACGCCGATGGCCCTGGCGACCAGCTGGCCGGCCACATCATGGACTTCAACGCCGACACCGGGCAGCATCACGGTAACCACCGCCTTACTGGGTGATATCCTCCCCTTTACTGACATTGACCAGTAGCCCCACCCTTCCCCCTTACTGACACTGGCCAGTAGCCCCACCCTTCACCCTTACTGACACTGGGCAATGGCCATAACTGTCCCCCTTACTGACACTGGCCAGATCCCCCCCCCCCCCCCCCCCCCTTCCTGACACCGGCCAGTAGCCCCACTCTACTGACACTGGCCAGTGTCCCTTCCTCTCACTGACACTTGCCAAGTATCCCTTCCTCTTACTGACACTTGCCAAGTATCCCTTCTTCTTAATGATACTGACCAGTATCCCTTCCTCTTACTGGCACTGGCCAGTATCCCTTTCCCCTGACTGACACTGGCCAGTGTCCCTTTCCCCTGACTGACACTGGCCAGTAGCCCTACCCTTCCCCTTGACTGACACTGGCCAGTAGCCCTACCCTTCCCCTTGACTGACACTGGCCAGTAGCCCTACCCTTCCCCTTGACTGACACTGGCCAGTAGCCCTTCCCCTTGACTGACACTGGCTAGTAGCCCCACCCTTCCCCCTTACTGACACTGACCTGTATCCCTTCCTGTCACCCAAACCAATATCCCCCCCCCCCCCTCCTTGCTGACGCTGACCGGTATTGTGTCGCGACACCTTGCTGACGCTGACCGGTCACTACTCTACCCCCCCCCCCCCCCACACACACACACACACACACACACAAACCCTCCCAACTAGCCAGAGCGCATCTTACTGTTACTGACATATCCCTCCCCCCCTTGATGACATTGGCTGTCACTTTCCACTAACCCCTTCCTTACCAGCACTGACTAATACTAACCACAACACTCCCACTAATACAGTACCCGACTCTCTTACGGTGGGTTTAATTCATGTTTGTACGTGAATGCAAGATCGATTTTCTAGGCAAGTGAAGCTGCCATCCAGAAATGTAGAGACGCAACCGGAGCCATCGCACACTAATTTGCAATTACGTACACATTCACAACCTGTACGCAAAAATGAACATTGGGGCTAGGAGCTGGTCTCAGACTGGACACAGCAGCAGCCACTCGGACGCCTACGTTTTCCCAACCACTCCCCATAAACGCTCAACCCCCTGTCACTGACTAGTACCCTCTTACTAACACTGACTGTTACCCCCCACCTCCCTTTATTAACACTTACTAATGCCCACTCTTGATGACAATTGACTAATTTCCCCCCTTACTGACAACGGTATACCCTAACCCTACCTTTCCCGCAGCTTGACCCCAACCCATCCTGGTGGCAAATACACCTAACCCTCCTCCTCCATCAGGATGCCGCTGTTGGTCTTATGTACGCCGGTAACTCGTATCGCACCCCCTTAAACCCCCCCACTTCCTACCACATTGTGTGTTTGCCTTACCAACCTGTACCCATTCAGTGGCTTCTAAACAAATACTGTCATTATATTTCCAGGATTGGATGCCTGCTTTAGTTCTATACAATCCGCTAGCTCCAATTACTAACAGCTGTTGAGTGCACACCTTTTATTTGCTTTATATCAGTGGTTCCCAAACTCTCTCTTGAATCGCTGCGCCCTAGAGTATCAGTGTGTGTGTGTGTGTGTGTGTGTGTGTATGTATATATGTATGTATGTGTGTATATATATATATATATATATATATATATATCAATAAAAAAGCTGCGCATTAGACACACTTTCCTTTTCACGTATCCAGCAGATTTTTTGAAAGTCCTGTGTCCCGTTTTATATATATATATATGATGTATGCTGCCGCTTCCTCCGTTTAGGAATTAGAGCCACTAATTCCAATGCACATGTAACGAAAGAAGAGTGGAGGGCGCAGGTGTAAGTAAAAGGTTTACAATTCCATTTATTAAAAACAAATGCTCACATACATCTCAGTTTAAAATGGTGCGTTCCGTCCTCTATATAGCAAACGAGCCCCGGAACCGCTCTCTCCCATATCTGATCCTCCGTCTCTCTGTTAGGAATCACGGGCAATTAATCGTTCTTTCACCGGGACCAAGACCAGGTTATGACAGTCTGTCACCAGCTCCACAGGCCTGGTCTTGGTCCCGGTGAAAGAACGATTAATTGCCCGTGATTCCTAACAGAGAGACGGAGGATCGGATATGGGAGAGAGCGGTTCCGGGGCTCGTTTGCTATATGGAGGACGGAACGCACCATTTTAAACTGAGATGTATGTGAGCATTTGTTTTTAACAAATGGAATTGTAAACCTTTTACTTACACCTGCGTCCTCCACTCTTCTTTCGATATATCTATATATATCTATATCAAGATTTTTGACGGCACCCCTAGGCCAAAAAGTTCCTGCTTGAGAAGTTCAGAAAAAATAAAATTTCTTAAGTTGTGCTTACCTGTAAGGTTCAGTTACCCGATGGCGGACAGGGTCACACTTTTAACTTGGTTGGTGACCTCCAACTCGTGGCACGCTTGCAAGTGCCCCACGGCATGCTGTTCAGTAGCCACTGCTTCATACAGATTATGGTGCGTAACTAGTTGAACTGCATGGTGTGCTTTGCGATATTATTTATTTTATTAATATCCTCCAATGTCCCACACCACCGTCTGTCGCTGACTGATGTCCCACTCCTCCAACACCACCGTCTTTCGCTGACTGATGTCCCACTCCCCCAACACCACCGTCTGTCGCTGACTGATGTCCCACTCCCCCAACACCACCGTCTGTCGCTGACTGATGTCCCACTCCCCCAACACCACCGTCTGTCGCTGACTGATGTCCCACTCCCCCAACACCACCGTCTGTCGCTGACTGATGTCCCACTCCCCCAACACCACCGTCTGTCGCTGACTGATGTCCCACTCCCCCAACACCACCGTCTGTCGCTGACTGATGTCCCACTCCCCCAACACCACCGTCTGTCGCTGACTGATGTCCCACTCCCCCAACACCACCGTCTGTCGCTGGGTAAAACAGAACATTACAATAGCCAAAGCATAAACAGTACACAAGTAACAATTAGCAGCACAGATCTTGGTACACGCAGTACACAGACTGACATCAGTCACTAACTGATATCAATCATCCCCTGTGCCAATGACTGACATCTCCATGTCCACCCCAGACCGTCAGTGAATGATATCCCACCACTGCCGACTGGACAGGAGGGATGAGGACCCATTACAACAGCCAAAGCATAAACCGCACACAAGTAACAATTAGAACCACAGATCTCATTACACAATACAGCTGTTAATCAGGTGAGCGGCTAAGGTAGGGACATGTCCTCAATAGCGATAGCAAGACTAGTAATTTAAAAGCGGGTGGAATTCTGGAAGATGGCCATTGTGTGGGTGAGAGCTGTAATTGAAGTGCAAGAGAAGAGGGCTGAGAGAACAGGAGGGAGGAGGACTATGTTCCTAGGAGCTTACAATCTAAGAAGATGGGAGACAGAAGACCTGAGGCATGAGCAAGTCATTGGGGACCTGATAACAGGAAGGTAAAGAGATAGCGATGGCCGGGGAAGGAAGGGGATATCTCCCAACACCAATGACTAATATTCCCCCACCCCTATCTGTCACTGACTGATATCCCCCACCCCCAACTGTCACTGACTGATATCCCCCACCCCCAACTGTCACTGACTGATATCCCCCACCCCCAACTGTCACTGACTGATATCCCCCACCCCCAACTGTCACTGACTGATATCCCCCACCCCCAACTGTCACTGACTGATATCCCCCACCCCCAACTGTCACTGACTGATATCCCCCACCCCCAACTGTCACTGACTGATATCCCCCACCCCCAACTGTCACTGACTGATATCCCCCACCCCCAACTGTCACTGACTGATATCCCCCACCCCCAACTGTCACTGACTGATATCCCCCACCCCCAACTGTCACTGACTGATATCCCCCACCCCCAACTGTCACTGACTGATATCCCCCACCCCCAACTGTCACTGACTGATATCCCCCACCCCCAACTGTCACTGACTGATATCCCCCACCCCCCAACTGTCACTGACTGATATCCCCCACCCCCAACTGTCACTGACTGATATCCCCCACCCCCAACTGTCACTGACTGATATCCCCCACCCCCAACTGTCACTGACTGATATCCCCCACCCCCAACTGTCACTGACTGATATCCCCCACCCCCAACTGTCACTGACTGATATCCCCCACCCCCAACTGTCACTGACTGATATCCCCCACCCCCAACTGTCACTGACTGATATCCCCCACCCCCAACTGTCACTGACTGATATCCCCCACCCCCAACTGTCACTGACTGATATCCCCCACCCCCAACTGTCACTGACTGATATCCCCCACCCCCAACTGTCACTGACTGATATCCCCCACCCCCAACTGTCACTGACCGATATCCCCCACCCCCAACTGTCACTGACTGCTATCCCCCACCCCTAACTGTCACTGACCGATTTCCTCCACCCCCAGCTGTCACTGACCGATATCCCCCACCCCCAGCTGTCACTGACCGATATCCCCCACCCCCAGCTGTCACTGACCGATATCCCCCAGCTGTCACTGACCGATATCCCCCACCCCCAGCTGTCACTGGCTGATATCCCCCCTCCACTGCCACTGGCTGATATTTCCACCCACTCTCGGATATCCCCCATCCTCTGACTGTAGCTGACTAATGCCCCTCCCCAATTAGTGACTGTTGTTTCCCCCAACAACTGCATTACCGTTAATATAATAGTAATTGGTAGTCATTCGCATGACTTACAAGAAAACAGATTTCGTTTTAGTCAGAAAATAAAATTTGTGTAAACAATGTTTAAGATTTCCTTGAGATAAAAGGGAAGAACTAATGGTATAAGGAGGTAAAAGGCATACGTGTCATTATTCCGGGCCATTGCGTGTTTGTTATATGCTGCAAATGTGCCTTATCTGGAGTATGTTCTGTATGGGATATATACTGTAGGCACCAAGACCAATGCCTCTCCATGTTAGCCCAGGTTAAAACAAACTCATTCTTTGATAGCCAGCTGTGCGGAACTGTAGACTCTTCTATACCGCCTCCTATGTGTATATACTTTTTCCATACAGTATGTACACCAGATGAAATGCTGCACACAGCTCTTTCTCTGCAATATAGGATGTGGCTGTAGAAGTTATAAATGGTCTTGTTAAAGAAAACTAGGGAAAGTTCTTAGTAGGGAATGCACCGTCATCGAGGCGTGTGCGTCTTGTAGTATAATTAGCAGACCGGGACCCCTACAGATATCCTTCCATTACAGCATGCCACTCTCCGCTTTTCCCCGTCATTCCTATTCATTTTTCTGTAGGTGAAATACTGCACAGAATAAAATACAGTTTTACGTTTCCCTGTGCACATGTTAACCATTCGATGGTTTAATCATTGATGGTTTGCTAGTTCAAAGGAGCTCTGTTACAGACACGGATTCTCTCCTATCTGGTGTCCGCAGCCGGGTGATGTCAGTCGGCATCGGAAAGAAGCACGCAATGGTGGCATTGAATGGCAAAAGCATTTCTATCGAATCCGGTTTCTGATCCCATCCGTAGCCTGGGTACCCTGCACCTGGCAAACGTTACCAATACAGTATACAGTCTACACTTTCGATGGCTGCTCATGCTATCTTAGATCCTATTGGCTGCCACTCGCTGTGTATTTGGGGTCTGAAAGGTTTGAGATGCTGCAGACAACTGATGATGCCACATATTGTGTATACAGGGTGGGTGCCTGGTCTCTTTCATGTTCAGACAGAAGCAATGGATTCCTCCACCTTCCAAATAGTAGCTGCTGAACCAATGAGCTTGCTGGGCAGCACACCCTCAGGCAGCCATTGTTTCAGTAACTTGAAGTGTTAGTTTATTGAATTAAGGTGTAGGGAGAGCTCACCGAAGGTTTTGCATCGTGAGCTCCACCTGTCATTCAACAATCTATTATTAGCTTTTTAAACAATGGCTTTCTTGTCTTAGGAGCTATCTGTGCCCTGAGTCCAGATATTGCCTAAGCACCAAGGGGCAGGTTTAGCATAGTGTGGAGAGAGATAAAGTACTAACCTGATAACTGTCAGTTTACAGGCTGTGTTCGTAAAATGATAGGATCTCTCTCTCTCTCTCTCTTTTTCTCTTTCTCTTTCTCTTTCTCTTTCTCTTTCTCTTTCTCTTTCTCTTTCTCTTTCTCTTTCTCTCTCTCTCTCTCTCTCTCTCTCTCTCTCTCTCTCTCTCTCTCTCTCTCTCTCTCTCTCTCTCTCTCTCTCTCTCTCTCTCTCTCTCTCTCTCTCTCTCATATTCTCATTCGATAAATCTGTCCTCAACTTTCCTGATCTTTTAATATTTACCATCCTCCCCTGGCCACATTGGGCTTAGTTTTAGCCACTTGGCGCTGTTTAGTGTTCAACGCAACAGGGGGGAAGAAAGTGAGAGAACCGCAGTAGTGATTCAAAAACCTCTTGTTGCAATATAGGTAGTTGTTTTGTTTTTACAGAGGTCGGTGCTCCGTCTGCTTGAGTAAGCAGTGTTTTTTGTTACATGTAAAAAAGGGGAAAAGAATAACCAGATTCAAGGGTCGACACACTCCAAATGACAATAATGGATATAACAATACTTTTTTTATCAGTTTAAGTAAACTTACTTGTATATTAAAACAGTGAAACATACACTAGACGTAGGAAAACAATTATGGGTAACCTGAATAGACAAAAAAGGGAACACGTGATAAAAAACAAAATAGTAGATGTGTTCCTACTGCACCGCGTATGAATCTTATTGGCTGAAATCAGGGGTGGCCAAACCGTTCCTTGAGTTCTACCAACAGTAGAATGTATCCGTTATGCACCACATGTTTGAAAATGTGACCGTTCTGACTATAGCTGTGCACCAGCTAGGTGATCTGGAAAACATGACTAGTTTGGTCAGCCCTGGCTTAAATAATACGCCTACGTGCTGGCATTTCAATGAGATCATAAGCACCACTTATATTATGAACATAACAAAAAAAATACGTCTGATCAATTATCTTGATTGGTTACATTTTACTGTTTTAATATATAAGGAGAAAGTTTTACTTTAATAATAAAAGTTAAGTATTATCATAGTCGTTATTCTCATTTGGAGTGTGTCCAGGCCTTAATCTTATTTTAATGACTGTGACCAAATAAGACCCTATTGTGGACACACTGGACTTACGAAGATAATTTACACTCACTGAAACGAATACTGATGCATTTTATTTTTGGAACTTTAATTTCAGGGAATTACCCAATATTTGAATGTACACCAAAAAAAAAACAAAAAAACATTTTGTTCTGTGTCCATTGATTTGCTGAATGTAGTAATTGTGAGGTTCCAAAATGGGACCCTATGTTCCAAAAAGTTATGGGTAGGAAAAGACTCTTCTAAACCAATGCAATCTCTGTTCTCCTCAGATGAGGATGTCCACATATCTGAAGATCTGTTCAAGAATGTCAGGATATTGTGCTGGGTCATGACTGGACCTCAGAACCTGGACAAGAAAACCAAGCACGTTAAAGCCACTTGGGCACAAAGGTGCAATAAAATATTGTACATGAGCTCGGAAGAAAACAAAGACTTCCCAACAGTAGGCCTGGATACTAAGGAGGGAAGGGACCAGCTTTACTGGAAAACAATCAAGGCCTTCCAGTACGTCCATGACCACCACCTGGACGACGCCGACTGGTTCATGAAAGCAGACGACGACACGTACGTGGTGGTGGACAACTTAAGGTGGCTCTTGTCAAAGTACAAGCCGGAGGACCCCATTTACTTTGGCCGGCGGTTCAAGCCCTATGTGAAACAAGGCTACATGAGCGGAGGGGCCGGCTACGTACTGAGTAAGGAAGCCTTAAAAAGGTTCGTGAACGCGTTCAAGGAAGAGAAATGCACGCACAGCTCCTCCGTGGAAGACTTGGCGCTGGGGAAGTGCATGGAGAATATTCATGTCAAGGCGGGAGATTCCAGAGATACGAGCGGGAAAGAGACCTTTCACCCATTTGTTCCCGAACATCATCTCATCCAGGGATATTTGCCAAAGACTTTCTGGTACTGGAATTACAACTATTATCCTGCCATAGAGGTAAGGCGCTGCATAGAATGGTTTTGGCTCAGTGAGGCTTTAGCTGCTGTGTGCTCAGTGAAGCAGGCTGCGTGTGGTGAGGTTCACCTTTTAAGCACCTGGAACTAATCCGCCTGGAATGCTCGCATCCCAGCTTACCTAGCAAAGGCAATAATAGGACAGCATTGGCTGCAGCCCAGTGTACAGATCTGTAGATAACACATTGTAACCCCAGACGGTACAGTAGTTATATGTTCTTAGTTAGGCGTTGCATTTGTTCACATTGAAGGACCAGTTTTGTTTTGTTATTTTTAACCCCTTCAAGACTGGTTCCACTGCCACGATTAGTTGCTCCCGCAGACTAAATATGGCACAGCAGACAGAAATGGTGATGCGGACGTGTACGAACGTGTATTTTTCCTACTCGTTTCCTTTTTCCCCAAAGCCTGGCTGCTCTTGTAGAGATGTTCCGGACAGGCACACAGTGATTCCAAACCAATCAATGTAAAAAAAAAAAAAAAAAAAAAAAATCATTGGGTTTTATTAGTGGACACTGAGAGCAGGTAATGTCCTATATTTAGAATGGAAAGGTCAGCTACACACGGGGGAAATAAGCACAAGACTGATGCAATTCCTTCTGCATTCCTCCCAACTGTCCTGATTCTGGGTGGGAAGTCCCATTTATCTGGGACTGTCCCACTATCCTAACCATTTGGAGTGGGGTGGGGGGTAGTTAGCAGACCCTCTTAACCATGGCAGAGCAGCGTTGAATAGATGCTGTGCGCATGCTCAAAGCATCTAGTCACCTGGAGAGAGGGACAGGGGGCATGGCAGCAACTCACAGAGCACTCGGGATGCCCCCCACAGCGGCAAAAACGGGCAGGCGCTTTCAACGCGCAGCTTTCTAAAGTTAGGAGGGATGCTTCTATAGTGTGTGCACAGAACTAAATACATATATTTGCCCATATACAAATTTATACTCCCCTCTGCTGCTGGCTCACTGAGTTTCCTAGCCGTTGGTCTGATAAGTGTGCATTTGCGCCACCCCTATACTAGGAGTATTTAAACGTATGTGCAATTCTGTGGGCACAATCTCTCTGATCTGTGCCTTTGTTACATCCCTGCAATGTAGATATGATTGAATAAGGAACGGCTCTGCATCACCCGTAGATGCGGACACAGAAACACACACTTTCCATCCGTGTTATATGGGTTAACTGGAGAACTTCCAGAAATGCCCTGAAGAGCCGAACTGATCGTATTACACTGAATTATTTCTTGGATTACTATTCATGTCACACATTGTTTCCTCCAGTGTATGACACAATACTACATATAGGGCGGGATGTAATGGAGTCCAAGTTTGCCGACGTGCAGTATGCCGGCTGAACTGATGTTTTCCCACTTCCTTCACAGGGCAGAACTAGAGAAATGTCTTCACTCCAGGGGTGGAGTGCAGATATTGTGGCTATACACTGTAAGAGATGTCACGGTGTGTGGCCATGATATCTGATGGGTGTCAGAATATCTGTCGGTCTGACTGGCATTTTATCTGACCATGTATTGCCCAGCTTAAAGGCTGTACATGTACAGGGTATGTGTATGAAGCATTGTTTTGCAGGTGAAACCAAAAAAATGTAAATGGGAAAATGGCAGACGAATGGACAAATCCACGCCACTTGTCTCCTCGTCCAGACACGCTTTCCTAGTGTTCATTCTAGCACCCTGCACCTTTCAAAACATGTGCAGTTCCTCTTTTCTGCCTGCGGTGTCGCTCTCCCTTCTGGTGCTTCTCAGCACACTCTGGTGTGTATTTCAGTGCTGAGATACAGACCAGGGTGTTCTGAGAAGAACCAGAGCAGAAAACAACACACCAGGCAGGAAAGGAGAACTGCATGGATTTTGAAAGGTGCAGGGTGCTAGAATGAACACTACTTTCCCCATTAGTAAACATTGAAGTGTCACCCACTACGAAGAGCTACAGTGCATAGCCCAATGTTACTTGGCCAATTTGTTGTCAGGTTGCTTGTATAGAAAAGTGTTTGTGGCTGAGGGTCGAATAGATTCCCTGCTCGGGTGATCTACTTTTCCAGCCGGCTGGTTTCCCAATTTGGGGTCTGTCACAGAGGTCTTTAAAAAAATAAAAAAACAATCCATAAAGTATTAGAGGTTAGACAGTCATCGACTGTTTAATACAATGAATTTGATACAATGGATGTCTTGAAGGGGGTAAGTGTTCTGTTCAGCAGCTTCCAATAAGTGCAGGACTCTTGCGGCGATTGGCCATAGTGTAAAGGGCCCCATACACTAGAGCGATAATGCCCAATTTCATCTGATTTCAAGCATTTGGCCCGATATATCGGATGAAATCGGGCATTTTGGAGGTGTTTCCGATCCGATGCGCATTCCCATGAGCATCGGATCGGATCCTCCAGATTGAATGTGCAGCGCAAAGACATTTCTCATTGGAACAAAGACACATTTATGGAGGGGAAGAAGAAATCTATGCCAAATACACTGGTAACACATACCATCCGTGTTATACACACTTGCACACATCACTATGTAAATATATCATGCATACGTACACACACATTGGCACATACAGAGTGACTCTGCCAGTGCTGGTCTTCCCCTCTTGGTGGACCGCAACTCCTGGTGACCTAGGAGGTTCCACGCTTGCGTAGTACACGGCTTAGCACCAAATTACTGTAGCTTGCAGTCTATAGGGAAAAATTGGATATGTGAGATTAAGTGCTACGTATAGAAAGTGCTTAGTGGGGTGTATGCAAAGGCACTGGCTGAAGTTTTTGGCCTGGTGCTCCTGTAGGGATCTTAATTTGCAGTATAGGGTAGGTAGAGTTCTTGTTTTATGAGGAGGGTATGAGGGCGTGTTCCATTAAGTGTTTTATTTTCTCACCGTACGTTTTGTTCTAATGATCTTGTATGTTTCACTAACACGCCTAATAAGCATTATTTCAGTGGTGGTGTAGATAAAGGTTTACGCCTATAGTTTAATGTATATGCGTGTCACCTGGGTATACACAGTGAAACAGGTCTGTCTTGCAGAGCAGCTAAAGATAAACACTTCGGGAAGATATTGGTGTTTGCAGGAGCTTTTAGTCTGTGGAAAGTGTGATCATATTTGCATTTAATTAGAAGTGCCATTTGAGTAATGCAGTTTACGTGGCAGCACATTGAGCCCACGCCCCACCCGGCTAGGTTATTGTTCTGTCTCCAGTACAGGACAGGTTGTTCTGTTCAGCATGTAAAGTGCTTTATAGACCTTTTCCCTGAAACAAAGAGTAAAATCAAGTCCGGGCTTTTTATTTCCCATGTAAATGGTGTCGCCCAAAAGTCCACTCTGGCTTATTTGTAACACACAGAAATATAATCTTACTTTGTGCTTGGTACACACTGACAGATATATTGATTGGGTGATCTATCTGTAGTGCTTTGGCAGGTGTGTACAGATGATATGTCGGTTAATGACATCATAGACTTATTGCGTCGGCCCAATCTATCTGTGCATCTGTCTGAGTGGGTTATACAGGTATTTTTTTTCTGTGCAGTGTAAATACTGTCTGCTTTTGCATGTAGGCCGATTTTTATTTTTACTGCAATTTAGATTTCAGTTTGAACACACCCCACCCAAATCTAACTCTCTCTGCACATGTTACAGCATGCCCCACAAAACATGGTTTTGCCAAGTTGCTTGATGATTTGCTTTACTTGAATGCAATCCCATAGCTCTATTTTCCGGGTTTTGGATTAGTGTTTTCTTGTGGCTAAAGACTAGCTCTGGTAAAGGGAGGGATATAATTTGCAGATAGACATTTTCAGCAGCGTAGTGTTGTGCATAATATGCCAGCATTGTAATTGGGTCTGCAACTTCTTCAAACATGATGCTTTGATGTCTCGTTTAATGCTTGATAGCGCTAGCAGGGTTACAGTGCTTTACCTGTTGGGCAATCATTCCGATCCCCAGGTAAATGTAAATATACTTACAGAGAAAAGGGTTTAATTCTGCACCGAACTGGACAACTAGCATCACCTCTACACTTGTGTGTCAGATTCGGGTAATAACATATGTTGGTGGTGCTCCCAAGAGTAAAAAAATGGGGGCTGCCGTACGTCAACATATTCTTAGGTTGGTGGCAGCAGAAGAAGGTATTTGGGGAACAATATACGGACTGTAGATGTGCGAGTTCAGATTTACTCTGTTTGCAAAACGGCATCTTATTGTCTCTTGGATGTCGTGTTTTGGATAGCCAATAAAAAATCTGAACTTTTGGCGTTAAAAACAGAGTAAATCCGAACACACATTTCTAATACGGACCACATAATATCATGGTGGTGGTATGTACTCCTGATATGGGAAGCTGATTAAGACACTCTCCTTCATTAAAAATCCCTGATCATCAGGCTTAAAGGCCCCACACACTATGCGATCTGCTGCCGAGCTGCCCGGCGGCGGATACGGACGACCCGGCGGTGGGGGGGCAGTGACGGGGGGGTGAAGTTTCTTCACTCCCCCATCACCTAGCTCCATAGCAGTGCATGCAAATATGGGCGAGATCGTCCATATCGGCCTACATGCACAAGCGACGGGGCACCAACGATGAACAAGCGCGGGTCCGCGCATCGTTCATCGCTGGTGCCTACACACTGAACGATATGAATGAGTTCACGTTCATTAATGAACAAGATCGTTCATATCTTTCAGTAATATCGCCCAGTGTGTAGGGCCTATAACACATCATATCAGACATGAATCTGTCCCCTGCCTAGACCTTAAAATCTACAGAGGACCCGACGATATGTCCCAGACGCAACTCTACCATAAGGAAACCTCACCAGATAGCCTCTTGCACCAAACAAGTGGCCACTTTCCTCCCACAATTGAGAACTTACCCAAAGGGGATTTCTCTGACGTCCTAGTGGATGCTGGGTACTCCGTAAGGACCATGGGGTATAGACGGGCTCCGCAGGAGACTGGGCACTCTTAAAAGAAAGATTAGGTACTATATCTGGTGTGCACTGGCTCCTCCCTCTATGCCCCTCCTCCAGACCTCAGTTAGTATCTGTGCCCGGCCAGAGCTGGATGCACCCTAGGGGCTCTCCTGAGCTTCCTAGAAAAGAAAGTATTTGTTAGGTTTTTTATTTTCAGTGAGATCTGCTGGCAACAGACTCACTGCTACGTGGGACTGAGGGGAGAGAAGCGAACCTACCTGCTTGCAGCTAGCTTGGGCTTCTAAGGCTACTGGACACCATTAGCTCCAGAGGGATCGAACACAGGCCCAGTCCTCGGTCGTCTGGTCCCGGAGCTGCGCCGCCGTCCCCCTTGCAGAGCCAGAAGAACGAAGAGAAGTTGAAAATCGTCGGCTGAAGACTCCGGTCTTCATTAAGGTAGCGCACAGCACTGCAGCTGTGCGCCATTGCTCCCTTAGCACACCACACACTCCGGTCACTAATGGGTGCAGGGCGTTGGGGGGGGGGGCGCCCTGGGCAGCAATTAGATTACCTTACTTGGCGAAAAGCACATAATACAGTCTGATAAACTGTATATGTGCATTAACCCCCGCCATTAAAGTACATAAAAGGACAGAAGCCCGCCGCTGAGGGGGCCGGGCCTTCTTCCTCAGCACACCGGCGCCATTTTCTCTTCACAGCTCAGCTGGAAGGAAGCTCCCCAGGCTCTCCCCTGCAGTATCCTGGTACACAAAGGGTAAAAAAGAGAGGGGGGCACATAAATTTAGGCGCAAAACTGTGTATATAAGCTGCTATAGGGGAAAAATCACTCAGTATAGTGTACATCCCTGTATTATATAGCGCTGTGGTGTGTGCTGGCATACTCTCTCTCTGTCTCTCCAAAGGGCCTGGTGGGGGAACTGTCTTCAAATAGAGCATCCCCTGTGTGTGTGGTGTGTCGGTACGCGTGTGTCGACATGTCTGAGGTAAAAGGCTCCTCTGAGGAGGTGATAGAGCGGATAAGTGTGTGGGAGGGTGTCTCCGTCAACAACGCCGACACCTGTTTGGATATGTGTAAGTGCTGAGGTAAAATTATTGCACAAAAGGTTAGGGAACAGAAAGGAAATCTACCCTGGTCTGTCCCTATGTCACAGAGTCCTTCAGAGTCTCTCTATGCTCACTATCCAAAATAACAAAGTATCGACACGGAGTTTAACTCCACTGTCGACTACGATAATGCAAAGTTACAGCCAAGAGGGCTAAAAGATATTCAATATATGATTATTGGAATAAAAGATGATTTGCATATCACTGATGACTCATCTGTCCCTGACACGAGAGTACACATGTTAAGGGGAAGAATGCTGAGGTAAATTTCCCTCCTCTCATGAGGAAAAAGAGCGTGAATCTCCAGACAAGAGACGGCAGCTTCCCACAAGAGAATTCTCAGGCTGTATCCTTTCCCCACTAGGGCCAGGATGTGTTGAGAATCTTCCCCTTGGGTGTCCTGTTTGCACTAGCTATTCACAGGGATCCTGCAGATAGTGTGCACATTCTAGTATACTACCCAGACCGGCGATTGTGTCGGCATGGGTTTATAGTGCTGTGGCAGCGTACCTTATCAGCAGAGATTGAGACCCTAGTATGCATATAAATATTTTAAGATGCTGTCTTAAGTGATAGATATATAATTATAAAGCATGCCCAAAGGGACATGAGTATACTGGGTCCTAGAGACAAAAGCTATGTCGATTTCTGCTTGACGTGTCCTGTAGAATATACATTGGACAGATGATGCCGACTTAAGAGGCATATGGAAGGCTGAGGATTGTGTGGAGAAAGGTTCTCGGGCCTGGTCTCCACAGCTATAGCTGGTAATTCTGATATTTTGCCTTATATTCCTGCACAGCCTAGGAAAGCACGACATTATTAAATGCAGCTTTTCGAATAAAGAAACAAGAAAGTCTGAGGTGCGTCCTTTCTTGTCAGAGCCGGGGGCAGAGGAAAGAAGCTGTACAACACAGCTAGTCCCCAGGAACAGAAGTCCTCCCCGGCCTCTACAAAAATCCACCGCATGTCACTGGGGCTCCACAGGCGGAGCTAGGCCCGGTGGGGACACGCCTTCGTAAGTTCAGCCACAAGTGGGTTCACTCTCTGTTAGATCCCTGGGCAATAGAAATTGTATCGCAGGGATACAGGCTGGACTGTGAGAAGATGCCCCCTCACCGAGGACCCGGCGGGCTTCCCCCCAAGAGAGGGAGCCAGTGTTAACTGCAATTCGTAAATTGTATCTTCAACAGGTGGTGGTCAAGGGTCCCCTCCTTCAACAAGAGGGTGTTATTATTCGACCATGTTATAATCCCGAAACCAGGCGGTTCGGTTAGACCCATATTGAATAAAAATCCCTGAACATATACCTGAAAAGGTTCAGGTTCAAGATGGAATCGCTAAGAGCGGTCATTGCAAGCCTGAAATGAATCGGGACATAAGGGATGCATACCTTCGTGTCCCCATTTATCCACCTCATCAGGCGTACCTCAGAATTGCGGTACGGGATTGTCATTACCAATTTCACCAAGGTAATGGCGGATATGATGGTGCTCCTGCGGAAGCAAGGTGTCACTATTATCACATACTTGGATGATCTCCTAAAAGCGAGATCAAGAGAACAGTTGCTGGACAGCGTATCACCTTCTCTGGAAGTGAAACGGCAACACGACTGGATTCTATATATTCCGAAGTCGCAGTTGGTTCCTACAGCTCATCTGCCTCGCCTAGGCATGATCCTAGACACAGACCAGAAGAGGGTTTATCTCCCGATAGAGAGAGCTCAGGAGCTCATGACACTGGTCAGGAATCTATTGAAAACCAAAACAGGTGTCAGTGCATCACTGCACTCGAGTCCTGGGAAGGATGATGGCATCATACGAGGCCATCCCCTTCGGCTGGTTCCATGCAAGGACAATGGAACTTACTGGACAAGTGGTCCGGATCACATCTCCAGATGCATCGGTTAATCACCCTATCTCCCAGGGCCAGGGTGTCTCTCCTGTGGTGGCTACGGAGTGCTCACCTTCTCGAGGGCCGCAGATTCGGCATTCAGGACTGGGTCCTGGTGACCACGGATGCAAGCCTCCGAGGGTGGGGGGCAGTTACACAGGGAAGAAAATTCCAAGGTTTGTGGTCAAGCCAACAGACTTGCCTTCACATCAATATCCTGGAACTAAGGGCCATATACAACGCCCTAAGTCAAGCGGAGTTCCTGCTTCGCGACCAACCGGTTCTGATCCAGTCAGACCGCAGGGGCTCATGTAAACCGCCAGGGCGGCACAAGGAGCAGGGTGGCGAGGGTAGAAGCCACCAGAATTCTTCGAGAATCAAGTAAGCGCACTGTCAGCAGTGTTCATTCCGGGAGTGGACACGATCTCCACCCGGGAAAGTGGTGACTTCATCAGGAAGTCTTCACGCAGTTTTGCAAATTGATGGAAACTGCCTCAGGTGGACTACATGGCGTCCCACCTCAATAAAAAGATAAAAAAGGTTTTACGCTGGGTCCAAGGGACTCTCAGGCGAAAGCTGTGGTCGCACTAGTAACACCGTGGGTGTTCCAGTCGGTCTATATATTCCCTCCTCTTCCTCTCAGACCCAAGGGCTGAGAATTGTAATAAACGGAGGAGTGTGAACAATATTCTTTGCTCCGGATTGGCCAAGAAGGACTCGGTACCCGGAACTGCAAGAAATGCTCTCAGAGGACCCATGGCCTCTGCCTCTCAGTCAGGACATGTTGCAACAGGGACCCTGTCTGATCCAAGACTTACCGCGGCTGCGTTGGACGGCATGGCGGTTGAACGCCGGATCCTAGCGGAAAAGGGCATTCCGGATGCAGTTATTCCTACGCTGATAAAGGCTAGGAAAGACGTGACAGCAAGACTTTTTCACTGTATATGGCGAAAATAGGTTGCTTGGTGTGGGGCCGGGAAGGCCCTACAGAGGAATTCCAGGGGGGTCGATTCCTGCACTTCCTACAGTCAGGAGTGACTATGGGCCTAAAATTAGGATCCATAAAGGCCAAGATTTCGGCCCTATCCCTTTTTCTCTCAAAAAGAACTGGCTTCACTGCCTGAAGTTCGGACGTTGTTACAGGGGTGCTGCATATTCAGCCCCTTTTGTGCCTCCAGTGGCACCTTGGGATCTTAAAGTGTGTTGGATTCCTAAAATCCCACTGGTTTGAGCCACTTAAGACCGTGGAGCTAAAATATCTCACGTGGAAAGTGGTCATGCTTTTGGCCTTAGCTTGGACTATGCGTGTGTCAGAATTGGCTGCTTTGTCATGTAAAAGCCCATATCTGGTCTTCCATATGGAAAGGGCAGAATGGAGGACTCGTCCCCAATTTCTCCCTAAGGTGGTATCATCGTTTCATTTGAACCAACCTATTGTGGTGCCTGCGGCTACTAGAGACTTGGAGGATTCCAAGTTGCTGGACGTAGTCCGGGCCCTGAAACTTTATGTTTCCAGGACGGCTAGAGTCAGAAAAACTGACTCGCTATTTATCCTGCATGCACCCAACAAGCTGGGTGCTCCTGCTTCAAAGCAGACTATTGCTCGCTGGATCTGTAGCACGATTCAGCTTGCACATTCTGCGGCTGGACTGCCGCATCCTAAATCAGTAAAAGCCCATTCCACGAGGAAGGTGGGCTCTTCTTGGGCGGCTGCCCGAGGGGTCTCGGCTTTACAACTTTGCCGAGCTGCTACTTGGTCGGGTTCAAACACTTTTGCTAAATTCTACAAGTTTGATACCCTGGCTGAGGAGGACTTTGAGTTTGCTCATTCGGTGCTGCAGAGTCATCCGCACTCTCCCGCCCGTTTGGGAGCTTTGGTATAATCCCCATGGTCCTTACGGAGTACCCAGCATCCACTAGGACGTCAGAGAAAATAAGAATTTACTCACCGGTAATTCTATTTCTCGTAGTCCGTAGTGGATGCTGGGAGCCCGTCCCAAGTGCGGACTCTCTGCAATACATGTATATAGTTATTGCTTAACTAAAGGGTTATTGTATGAGCCATCTGTTGAGAGAGGCTCAGTTATTGTTCATACTGTTAACTGGGTATAGTTATCACGAGTTGTACGGTGTGATTGGTGTGGCTGGTATGAGTCTTACCCTGGATTCCAAATCCTTTCCTAGTAATGTCAGCTCTTCCGGGCACAGTTTCCCTAACTGAGGTCTGGAGGAGGGGCATAGAGGGAGGAGCCAGTGCACACCAGATATAGTACCTAATCTTTCTTTTAGAGTGCCCAGTCTCCTGCGGAGCCCGTCTATACCCCATGGTCCTTACGGAGTACCCAGCATCCACTACGGACTACGAGAAATAGAATTACCGGTGAGTAAATTCTTATTTTCCTTCACCTAACACGCAGTTGTTCTGACAATATGGTATACGTGGAACAGTGCAAGGAATTATCTGCCAGACTACAGGAGAGAGGCTATAGTCAAATTGCCATTGATAGAGCCAAGAAGGCTACGTAGGTCTGACATTCAAAGGGAATCTCTGATCTTTCCGAAGAGATCAAAGAAAACCCAGAATAATAAAATCAGGTTTGTGGGAAACTACAGGTGAAACTCAGAAAATTAGAATACCATGCAAAAGTTCATTTATTTCAGTAACTCAATTTAAAAGGTGAACCTAATATATATAGACTCATTACATGCAAAGTGAGATATTTCAAGCCTTTATTCGTTAGATTTTTGATGATTGTGGCTTACAGCTTAAGAAAACCTCAAATCCAAAATCTCAGAAAATTAGAATATTACTTAAAATCAATAAACAAATATTTTAAATACAGAAATGTCGGCCCTCTGAAAAGTATAATCATGCATATGTACTCCGTACTTGGTTTGGGCCCTTTTTCCATGAATTACTGCCTCAATGCGGCGTGGCATGGATTCTATCAGCCTGTGGCACTGCTGAGGTGTTATGGAAGACCAGGAAGCTTCAATAGCGGCCTTCAGCTCTTCTGCATTGTTCCGTCTCATGTCTCTCATCTTTCTCTTGGCAATGCCCCATAGATTCTCTATGGCAGGCCTGGCCAACCTGTGGCTCTCCAGCTGTTGTACAACTACAAGTCCCAGCATGCCCTGCCAGAGTTTTAGAATTCCCTAATAGCAAAAATGTGGCAGGACATGCTGGGATTTGTAGTTTTACAACAGCTGGAGAGCCACAGGTTGGCCAGGCCTGCTCTATGGGGTTCATGTCAGGCGAGTTTGCTGGCCAATCCAGCACAGTTATCCCACGGTCATTGAACCAGGTTTTGGTACTTTAGGCAGTGTGGGCAGGAGCCAAGTCCTGCTGGAAAATGAAGTCAGTATCTCCATAAAGCTTGACTGCTGAAGGAAGCATGAAGTGCTCTAAAATGTCCTGGTAGACAGCTGCGTTGACTCTGGACTTAATAAAGCACAGTGGACCAACACCAGCAGATGACATGGCTCCCCAAATCAACATAGACTGTGGAAACTTCACACTGGACTTCAAGCATCTTGGATTGTGTGCCTCTCTATTATACTCTTGGACCTTGGTTTCCAAATGAGACGCAAAATTTGCTGTCATCAGAAAAGAGGACTTTGGACTTTGCACTGAGCAACAGACCAGTTCTTTTTTTCTTGTCAGGAAAAGGCCATTCAAAAGTGTGGGGGAGCTTCACAAGGAATGGACTGAGGCTGGAGGTAGTGCATCAAGAGCCACCACACACAGACGGATCCTGGACATGGGCTTCAAATGTTGTATTCCTCTTGTCAAGCCGCTCCTGAACAACAAACAACGTCAGAAGCGTCTTACCTGGGCTAAAGAAAAAAGAATATATGGGGCATTGCCAAGAGAAAGATGAGACGGAACAATGCAGAAGAGCTGAAAGTCGCTGTTGAAGCATCGTGGTCTTCCATAACACCTCAGCAGTGCCACCGAGTGATAGAATCCATGCCACGCTGCATTGAGGCAGTAATTCATGCAAAAGGGGCCCAAACCAAGTACTGAGTACATATGCATGATTATACTTTTCGGAGGGCCGACATTTCTGTATTTAAAATCCTTTGTTTATTGATTTTATGTAATATTCTAATTTTCTGGGATTTGGGTTTTTTTAAGCTGTAAGCCACCATCATCAAAATTATAACAAAGGCTTGAAATATCTCCCTTTGCATGTAATGAGTCTATATATTCGTTTCACCTTTTAAGTTGAGTTACTGAAATTGAATGAACTTTTGCACGATATTCTAATTTTCTGAGTTTCACCTGTGTTGTAAGGAATGAAAGGAGATACAGGTGATCATACAAAAAGCATTGGCTCTTCCTACTCCTTGGCAATGACCTGTAGCAGATCCTCGATAGAGTATCCATGAGCTGGTGGTGGTCTAAGAATATCAGGAACAAATTAGTTAAGAGCCACTTTGTCAAGATGCCACCTTGGGCCAGTAAAATAATGGTCTCTTTCCCATGCGGAACATGCAAGGTATATCAATTTATGATCAAAGTGCTGAACAAATATGGTCCAAGTACTCAAAATCAAGAACTTTATTAACTGGAACGCGGTGGGAGTGGTTTACTGCATTACATGCAGTTGCAACCTCAGACATGTTGGCATGACCTCTTACGCCTTGAAACAAAGTACCATCACCGTCACGCTTTGTATTTGGACAAATGTTAACATACTGTTAGGAGCACACGCTAAGAAATGGGTAAAGTGCACACATTTTATATCCTTAAATTCTAGCACAGGCCTGGCCAACATGTGGCTCTCCAGCTGTTGTGAAACTACAAGTCCCAGCATGCCCTGCCACAGTTTTGCTAGTAGAGAATGCTAAAACTGTGGCAGTGCATGCTGGGATATGTAGTTTCACAACAGCTGGGGAGCCACAGGTTGGTCAGGCCTATTCTAGCACACCCCCTTTATTATTGCAACGGCTACACTAGTACTGTATGCAGCTGCAACCTTATCACACAGTGGCCAATGCAGCCCCAAATGTCCAAATGTGGCGGGGTGGAATCACACATTTTACCTAACATGGGAAAATGCGCAGTGCTGGGCTACCCTATATATGGCTGATGTACACTGTGTATATCATCAGCATGCAATCACTAACACCCATTCCGCAGTAATTGAATTGACCCTTGCGAGATCCCATCTCCTACTGGCAGTGCAGAACCTTTGTTCCACACAGCCCGTCACTTTGCAGCCAAATACGCAAACTCTCCAGAAGTAAACCTATTGTTTCTGATTCAGACCTATTGTAATGCTGTACTGATCTTGTGATACTTCTGTTACTCCAGGGCCCCGGCTGCTGCTCCGACCTGGCTATTTCTTTCCACTATGTGGACTCTACAACAATGTACCAGTTGGAATACCTGGTCCACCATCTCCGTCCTTACGGATACAAGTTCAGATACGACCCTGATTCGCGGAATAATCCTTCCCCGCAGAATGTGAAAGAAGCAGCTGGAAAAACGGAGTAAACGCCTCAGATTAGTTTTTTTTTTTTTTTTCCTCCAGGCAAAAATGCACTGAGCTGATCTTTTCCGATCATCGGCCACAAGTGATAAAGAAAAGATACAACGGATTGTTACGTAACATGTTCAACTTTATCAAAGGTTTTTTGTTTGCGCAACGTCTTTTTGTCTTTAGGACTGAGACTGTTTCCGGTCCGTGCAGTATCCTGATAGATATTAATTATTTTTTTTTTATTTTGTAAAATGTCAAAGATCCGTTTTGGTGATCATATGAACGGACATTTCCCCTTTTTCTATTGACAATCATATGCTTATTTGTTGGGGGTGGGGAGATGGGGTTGTCGGAATCTTTAAATTGCACAGTTCATTTCACACACAAAAAAAGTAATTTAAAAAAAATATATATTTTTTAAAGTCCCTTCACTCCTAGCCAATAAACAAACAGTAATCCTAATCCCGAACCCCCTTCCTGTCTAAGAGAATGGTAGTGCCTTCTGTATAGCACATGGGTCTTCAACCTGCGGCCCTCCAGCTGCTGTAGAACTACACATCCCAGCATGCCTCAGTTTTAGCATACTAGTAGCAAAACTGTGGCATGGCATGCTGGTATGTGTAGTTTCACAGCAGCTGGAGGGCCAAAGGTTGAAGACCCATAGTATAGCATATGACATGGTGACCACTAAATCCTCTCCTACATTGAAGGGTACTGACAAGGACGAGACGGCTTTTCTGTTCCCATCCTCTGACTTTCATGTAAATGGGAATTAGCGTTTTTGCTGTAATGCAAGTGGATGACTTAAGTTATTGTCACCGTTGTCCTGAAGCGTTGGGTATGAAGTGCCGGCGGACGGGATGCCAGGTGTTAATATCCCGCCGCCGGCATCTCGCCCACCAGAATCCAGACAGCTGGACGAGTGCTACGAGTCCTGTTTGCCGTCTTGGTGGCACCCACGAGTAGGAATAGTCGGTCGAGCGCAGTCAGGATTTTGGCGTCCGTATCGAGATCGCAACTGGCGGGATAGTAACTACATCCCGTACCGCACACTTCTTATTTTTCTCAGTAAAGATTACTCATTTGTGTTCACCTACACACGTGTTCAGTCCGCTGTATGTGAACGCATGATTTTGTTATGTATGTTAAAATCCTCTCCACCCATCCCCATCCTTTCTACTCTGCAAGGTCGTCTGTGTTCAGTGAGCCCAACTCTCTAGCTGCCCGAGCGTCACTGCACAGCCCCGGACTGACCATCGCAGGGGTGGCAGCATGGGAACATCCTTATGCTGACCCTTGTGTGATTAGCAGAACCTAACCCTGGAAGTACTTGAAAATGAGACCTAGAACAGAGTCCTTTCCTCTACCTGGTTAGGTGGCGATCAGACATTGTCGTATCCCTAAGACTCGCATCTTTACAAAGGCAGGCGTCCATTGCTTGCTCCTATAAATAAATGGGTTTAATAACCTTCCACGAAAATGGATCGCAAAGGGGTATCCATCTAGAGCTGGTTTATACTTGTCATCCTGAAAATCGTACTGAATACATTGCTTCTTGATTCCTTTGGCCATGTATTTATATCCTCAGGCAGTGTTGTTTATTGTTATCATACTGTGATCTGACAAACAGCTGCTAATTATTCGTTGTAGGTTCCAGTGGATGAAAACCGTTGCAGGTGGACCACCCTTTAATAATGAAGTACCTGACACATGCAAAAAAAAAATTAGACACATTGGGGGAGATTCAAATGTTTGAAAAGTCGGTTGGGTGTCTGTGTTTTCCTGTCTATTAGATAGGAAAAAACAGACTCCCAATTGACTTTTCAAACATTTGAATCTCCCCCACTATATATATAATGTTCTCATAATCCGTAATTATTTATTTTACATTATTTATTGTAAGCTGTGCCAGGAAAATTGTGTTGCTAACGCTATAGTTGGGCATTATTGTAACATTTTATAATTTAAATGGGGGGGTAGTAATATCCAGTATTGTAGACACTTGCGACGCATTTTATTATAAAATTGTCTTTATTGCAGTTTGTCATTGAGATGACCTGTGTCTTCTGCATCTTGTTGTACAGGATTTTCTTAAATTACCACATACATGTGCCTCATTGTAATGTTTTTTTTTAAATGTAATATCTTCCCAAATTTTTTTTTTTTTTTTATATTTGGAGGGGTCTCTGCTATATAGCCACCCCCCGTTCCAAGGATGCATATACCTGCATTGTATAGGCATTTCTGGAAGTGAGGGTGGTATTTTCCCGCGTAGATCGTGTGATTTGATCCCACGACCCTGTTTGTAGAGAGAGACCAGGATTGCATGTCTTAAAGTGCCTAAAGGTTAATTTGTCATAGAAATTATATCCTTTCATATCGCAATCAGTAATGTATCAAAAAACAAACACTGAGCATAAAACCGGAGTGTTAGTCCTGGGCTGGATGATGTTAATAGGCCCTACACACTTATCGACCTAGATGATAGATATGAACGATATATTGTTTAGTGTGGAGGCACCGACTATGAATGATGAGCGTCCCCGCGGTCGTTCATCGTTGGTTTTCCATAATATTTCAATGCAAGCCAATTTGGACGATATCGATCATCGTTCAGATTGATCATCGTCCAAATCGCCAACATCGCTCAGTGTGTAGAGCCCTTAAGAATCTATAATGATTATCTGTGTTCCGTAATGAAGTTCTGCAGTGAGGTCTATGGGGGCTCTCAGGCCACTGATCTAGATGAAACCCTGTTTATAAATCTAGCAGCTGTTGGAGCCGGGTGACATCATATCTCTCTGTTATTGACGATCGTCTTGTCAGACCGTAACCGGAAACCTGCAGCAAATTGATTCTTCATTGTCACTTTTACATATCTATCATAAAAGGTCCCTAGCTGAAGTCACATTGGAGATTGCAGGTCCTTATATATGAGGGCCTTTACCTATAACAAGCAAAGTACACTTGATTATTTAGAAAAATTTTATATTTTTATATATGTTTTTATATATGAAAAAAAACTTCTGATTTTTGAATTAATTTGACAATGATTGTGTATGCAGTAACATTAAACAGTGTTTTAATAATTTATCAGTTCTCGTGATTTTTTTGGAAGTTAATTTATACAGTTGTTGTCATTTTTTTTTTTTCCCCCTTTCAGTAGTCTGATCCGATCGGTAACCTTGACGTTAGTGTTCCTCAAATTGACTACAGACTTTTATAGAAATGTGTGTGTAGGGGGAGTGCAAATAATCCTCTCCTGGGGAGAAAGGGCTTCTGGGTACAGTAGTGTATAAGATATAACTGGGTATTCAGAGAGAGACACGGGGGGGGGGGGTTATTTACAAAACATCTGTTCTCAAAGCCGCAGCTGATGGTTTTAAAACGGCAACAGGAATTGATGGTGAACAGGCCTGATTTAGCATTGATTACTGGTGCTGTTTTAAAAAGATCCATCCAAGCCATCAAACGATGGCACTGACAAATTGCCCATTAGCAGATTTACCCCATAGACAATACCAAGAAATCCCATTCCTTCTGATAAACTCTGCATATTTTTACAGGAAGAACAGTTTAATTCTACCGAACACTTCATAGTGTTCTATTGGGGAAAAGTAATACAGATTTCTCTGACGTCCTAGTGGATGCTGGGAACTCCGTAAGGACCATGGGGAATAGCGGCTCCGCAGGAGACTGGGCACAAAAGTAAAAGCTTTAGGACTACCTGGTGTGCACTGGCTCCTCCCCCTATGACCCTCCTCCAAGCCTCAGTTAGATTTTTGTGCCCGGCCGAGAAGGGTGCACACTAGGGGCTCTCCTGAGCTTCTTAGTGAAAAGTTTAGTTTTAGGTTTTTTATTTTCAGTGAGACCTGCTGGCAACAGGCTCACTGCATCGAGGGACTAAGGGGAGAAGAAGCGAACTCACCTGCGTGCAGAGTGGATTGGGCTTCTTAGGCTACTGGACACCATTAGCTCCAGAGGGACCGAACACAGGCCCAGCCTCGGAGCTCGGTCCCGGAGCCGCGCCGCCGGCCCCCTTACAGAGCCAGAAGCAAGAAAAGGTCCGGAAAAATCGGCGGCAGAAGACATCAGTCTTCAACAAGGTAGCGTGCAGGGCGCTAGGGGGGGGGGCGCCCTGAGCAGCAATGTAAAACACCTTGGCTGGCATAAATACACCACATATAACCCTCAGGGCTATATGGGTGTATTTTAACCCCTGCCAGAATTACCAAAAAAGCGGGAGAAAAGGCCGCCGAGAAGGGGGCGGAGCCTATCTCCTCAGCACACGGGCGCCATTTTCCATCACAGCTCCGCTGGAAGGACGTCTCCCTGACTCTCCCCTGCAGTCCTGCACTACAGAAAAGGGTAAAAAAGAGAGGGGGGGCACTAATTTGGCGCAGTTTTATATTAACAGCAGCTATAAAGGAAAAGCACACTTGATAGTGGTATTCCTGTATATATATAGCGCTCTGGTGTGTGCTGGCATACTCTCCCTCTGTCTCCCCAAAGGGCTAGTGGGGTCCTGTCCTCTATCAGAGCATTCCCTGTGTGTGTGCGGTGTGTCTGTACGATTGTGTCGACATGTTTGAGGAGGAAAATTAGATGGAAGCGGAGCAATTGCCTATTATACAGTTGTCACCCCCTAGGGAGTCAACACCTGAGTGGATGAGCTTGTGGAAGGAACTGCGTGACAGTGTCAGCTCCTTACGACAGACAGTTGACGACATGAGACAGCCGGCTAATCAGCTTGTGCCTGTCCAGGGGTCTCAAACGCCATCAGGGGCTTTAAAACGCCCGTTACCTCAAATGGCAGACACAGACACGGATACTGACTCCAGTGTCGATGATGAGGAGACAAACGTGACTTCCACTAGGGCCACACGTTACATGATTGAAGCAATGAAAAATGTATTGCATATATCTGATAATACAAGTACCACTAAGAAGGGTATTATGTTTGGTGAGAAAAAACTGCCTGTAGTTTTTCCTGTATCCGAGGAATTAAATGAAGTGTGTGATGAGGCGTGGGTTTCCCCCGATAAAAAACTGATAATTCCTAAAAGGTTATTGGCATCGTACCCTTTCCCGCCAGAGGATAGGGCACGTTGGGAAACACCCCCTAGGGTGGATAAAGCGCTCACACGCTTGTCTAAACAGGTAGCACTACCCTCTCCTGATACGGCCGCCCTAAAGGAACCTGCCGATAGAAAGCTGGAGAATATCCTAAAATGTATATACTCTCACACGGGTGTTATACTGCGACCAGCAATAGCCTCAGCCTGGATGTGCAGTGCGGGCCTGGCGTGGTCGGATTCCCTGACTGAAAATATTGATACCCTTGATAGGGACAGTATATTATTGACTATAGAGCATTTGAAGGATGCATTTCTATATATGCGTGATGCACAGAGGGATATTTGCCGACTGGCATCAAGAGTTAGCGCGCTGTCCATTTCTGCAAGAAGAGGTTTATGGACGCGGCAGTGGTCAGGTGATGCGGATTCTAAAAGGCACATGGAAGTATTGCCTTATAAGGGGGAGGAGTTATTTGGGGTAGGTCTATCAGACCTGGTAGCAACGGCAACTGCTGGAAAATCCACATTTTTACCCCAGGTAGCTTCTCAACCTAAGAAGACGCCATACTATCAGGCGCAGTCCTTTCGGCCCCATAAGGGCAAGCGGGCAAAAGGCGCCTCATTTCTGCCCCGTGGCAAAGGGAGAGGAAAAAGGCTGCAACAAACAGCCAGTTCCCAGGAACAAAAGCCCTCTCCCGCCTCCGCAAAGTCCTCAGCATGACGCTGGGGCTTTACAAGCGGACTCAGGCACGGTGGGGGCCCGTCTCAAGAAGTTCAGTGCGCAGTGGGCCCACTCGCAAGTGGACCCCTGGATCCTTCAGGTGGTATCTCAGGGGTACAAATTGGAATTCGAGACGTCTCCCCCTCGCCGTTTTCTAAAGTCTGCTTTACCGACGTCTCCCTCAGACAGGGAGGCAGTATTGGAAGCCATTCACAAGCTGTATTCCCAGCAGGTGATAATCAAGGTACCCCTCCTACAACAGGGGAAGGGGTACTATTCCACACTATTTGTGGTACCGAAGCCGGACGGCTCGGTGAGACCAATTTTAAACCTGAAATCCTTGAACACTTACATACAAAGGTTCAAATTCAAGATGGAGTCACTCAGAGCAGTGATTGCAAACCTGGAAGAAGGGGACTATATGGTGTCTCTGGACATCAAAGATGCTTACCTACACGTCCCAATTTACCCTTCTCACCAAGGGTACCTCAGGTTTGTGGTACAGAACTGTCACTATCAGTTTCAGACGCTGCCGTTTGGATTGTCCACGGCACCCCGGGTCTTTACCAAGGTAATGGCCGAAATGATGATACTCCTTCGAAGGAAGGGAGTTTTAGTTATCCCTTACTTGGACGATCTCCTGATAAGGGCAAGATCCAGGGAACAGTTGGAAGTCGGGGTAGCACTATCTCAGATAGTGCTGCGCCAGCACGGTTGGATTCTCAATATTCCAAAATCGCAGCTGATCCCGACGACACGACTTCTATTCCTAGGGATGATCCTGGACACAGTCCAGAAAAAGGTGTTTCTCCTGGAGGAGAAAGCCAGGGAGTTATCCGAACTAGTCAGAAAGCTCCTAAAACCAGGCCAAGTCTCAGTGCATCAATGCACAAGGGTTCTGGGAAAAATGGTGGCTTCTTACGAAGCAATCCCATTCGGCAGATTCCACGCAAGAACCTTCCAGTGGGATCTGCTAGACAAATGGTCCGGGTCGCATCTTCAGATGCATCAGCGGATAATCTTGTCTCCAAGGACAAGAGTGTCTCTCCTGTGGTGGTTGCAGAGTGCTCATCTTCTAGAGGGCCGCAGATTCGGCATTCAGGACTGGGTCCTGGTGACCACGGATGCCAGCCTGAGAGGCTGGGGAGCAGTCACACAGGGAAGAAATTTCCAGGGCTTGTGGTCAAGCCTGGAGACATCACTTCACATAAATATCCTGGAGCTAAGAGACATCTACAATGCTCTGAGCCTAGCAAGACCTCTGCTTCAAGGTCAGCCGGTGCTGATCCAGTCGGACAACATCACGGCAGTCGCCCACGTAAACAGACAGGGCGGCACAAGAAGCAGGAGGGCAATGACAGAAGTTGCAAGGATTCTTCGCTGGGCAGAAAATCATGTGATAGCACTGTCACCAGTGTTCATTCCGGGAGTGGACAACTGGGAAGCAGACTTCCTCAGCAGACACGACCTCCACCCGGGGGAGTGGGGACTTCACCCAGAAGTCTTCCACATGATTGTGAACCGTTGGGAAAAACCAAAGGTGGACATGATGGCGTCCCGCCTCAACAAAAAACTAGACCGGTATTGCGCCAGGTCGAGGGACCCTCAGGCAATAGCTGTGGACGCTCTGGTAACACCATGGATGTACCAGTCAGTGTATGTGTTCCCTCCTCTGCCTCTCATACCCAAGGTACTGAGGATCATAAGAAGGAGAGGAGTAAGGACTATACTCGTGGCTCCGGATTGGCCAAGAAGGACTTGGTACCCGGAACTTCAAGAGATGCTCACAGAGGACCCGTGGCCTCTACCTCTAAGAAAGGACCTGCTCCAGCAGGGACCCTGTCTGTTCCAAGACTTACCGCGGCTGCGTTTGACGGCATGGCGGTTGAACGCCGGATCCTGAAGGAAAAAGGCATTCCGGATGAAGTCATCCCTACCCTGATCAAAGCCAGGAAGGATGTAACCGTACAACATTATCACCGTATTTGGCGTAAATATGTTGCGTGGTGCGAGGCCAGGAAGGCCCCTACAGAGGAATTTCAACTGGGTCGTTTCCTGCATTTCCTGCAAACAGGACTGTCTATGGGCCTAAAATTAGGGTCCATTAAGGTTCAAATTTCGGCCCTGTCGATTTTCTTCCAAAAAGAACTGGCTTCAGTTCCTGAAGTACAGACGTTTGTCAAGGGGGTACTTGTGCCTCCAGTGGCACCTTGGGATCTCAATGTAGTTTTGGGATTCCTAAAATCACATTGGTTTGAACCACTTTCCACTGTGGACTTAAAATATCTCACATGGAAGGTGGTAATGCTGTTAGCCCTGGCTTCAGCCAGGCGTGTCTCAGAATTGGCGGCTTTATCCTATAAAAGCCCTTACCTAATTTTTCATATGGACAGGGCAGAATTGAGGACTCGTCCTCAATTTCTCCCTAAGGTGGTTTCAGCATTTCACTTGAACCAGCCTATTGTGGTGCCTGCGGCTACTAGGGACTTGGAGGACTCCAAGTTGCTGGACGTAGTCAGGGCCCTGAAAATATGTTTCCAGGACGGCTGGAGTCAGAAAATCTGACTCGCTGTTTATCCTGTATGCACCCAACAAGCTGGGTGCTCCTGCTTCTAAGCAGACTATTGCTCGTTGGATTTGTAGTACAATTCAGCTTGCACATTCTGTGTCAGGCCTGCCACAGCCAAAATCTGTAAAAGCCCATTCCACAAGGAAAGTGGGCTCATCTTGGGCGGCTGCCGAGGGGTCTCGGCTTTACAACTTTGCCGAGCAGCTACTTGGTCAGGGGCAAACACGTTTGCTAAATTCTACAAATTTGATACCCTGGCTGAGGAGGACCTGGAGTTCTCTCATTCGGTGCTGCAGAGTCATCCGCACTCTCCCGCCCGTTTGGGAGCTTTGGTATAATCCCCATGGTCCTGACGGAGTTCCCAGCATCCACTAGGACGTCAGAGAAAATAAGAATTTACTTACCGATAATTCTATTTCTCGTAGTCCGTAGTGGATGCTGGGCGCCCATCCCAAGTGCGGATTGTCTGCAATACTTGTACATAGTTATTGTTACAAAAATCGGGTTATTATTGTTGTGAGCCATCTTTTCAGAGGCTCCTCTGTTATCATGCTGTTAACTGGGTTCAGATCACAGGTTGTACGGTGTGATTGGTGTGGCTGGTATGAGTCTTACCCGGGATTCAATATCCTTCCTTATTGTGTACGCTCGTCCGGGCACAGTATCCTAACTGAGGCTTGGAGGAGGGTCATAGGGGGAGGAGCCAGTGCACACCAGGTAGTCCTAAAGCTTTTACTTTTGTGCCCAGTCTCCTGCGGAGCCGCTGTTCCCCATGGTCCTTACGGAGTTCCCAGCATCCACTACGGACTACGAGAAATAGAATTATCGGTAAGTAAATTCTTATTTTCTGCTGCGGGGTACACTGGGCTCCACAAGGATGGACAATGGGGTATAGAGTAGGATTTTGATCCGAGGCACCAACAGGCTCAAAGCTTTGACTGTTCCCAAGATGCACAGCGCCGCCTCCTATATCACCCCGTCTCCCTGCACAGGAGCTCAGTTTTGTAGTTGGTGCCGCAGATAGCAGACACATAGCAGAGGGGCTGCTCCTGGCAGCCCTAAGAAGAGCTTTTTTAGGAAGAAAGTGAAGACTTCAAGGGCTGCAGCAGTGTTCAGATGTCAGGAGACGCTCACTGCTGCAGCTCCATCTGTCCCCAGCGGCGCTGTACACTCCCGCGCCCTGGTTGCTGGGTAACTACAGCGGGAGGCTCAGGTTTTCTTATGGTCAGGCACACATGACTGGGGCTCTCCGGGATCGCGTGGCCGCGCTTCGGGAGGTGGTGAGTGGGTCCCGCTCGCGGGACCCGTGCTTTATCGCGATCCGGCACGGCCGGTGGGAGGTGGGCCGAGCGCGCTGGCGGTGGACACTGTGGCAGTACAGGGGATCCCACTAGATCACCAGGGCATGGGTGCAGGTCAGGTTTTCTCTTATAAACCTTTCTCTTACGTCCTAGAGGATGCTGGGGAGTCCAAAAGGACCATGGGGTATAGACGGGATCCGCAGGAGCTTGGGCACACTGAAAAGACTTAAGACTGGGTGTGAACTGGCTCCTCCCCCTATGCCCCTCCTCCAGACCTCAGTTAGACTTTGTGCCCAGGACTGACTGGACACTGACTAGGAGAGCTCTCCTGAGTTTCTCTGGAAAATACTTTTGTTAGGTTTTTTTTTTTTTTTCAGGGAGACCTGCTGGCTACAGGCTCCCTGCAACGTGGGAGTGAGGGGAGAGAAGCAGACCTACTTCTTCTTAGTTTAAGGGCTCTGCTTCTCGGCTACTGGACACCATTAGCTCTAGAGGGTTCGATCACTTGGTGCGCCTAGCTGCTTGTTCCCGGAGCCACGCCGTCACCCCCTCACAGAAGCCAGAAGAAAGAAGTCGGGTGAGTATGAGAAGATCAGAAGACTTCAGGAAGGCAGAAGACTTCGGTGACCAGATACAGCGCAGCGGTGATGCTGCGCTCCATGCTCCCACACACATCACTGACGGCACTCACAGGGTGCAGGGCGCCCTGGGCAGCAGGTCACTGGGGTCCGGGAAGCCGGCAGAAGCATTTTCGGTGCCTCAGCACCGTTCCTCAGTCCCCGCCAGCATTTTCAAATTGGGCGCGCTGAAGCCCGCCAGGAAGGGGCGGAGCTTAGCGCGCGACTCACAGCGCCATCTTTTCTCTCCTCCACGCGGCTGAAGGAGACCCTGGGCCGGACCTCTGATCACTCCTCGCAAGTAACAGGGAGATATCTAAGGGGAGGGGAGGGGGGGGGGCGCAATGTGGTGCATTATTTGGTTTTTAAAGCAGCACTGGTCATATATATCCCCTATAGGGATATATAGGCGCTGGGGTGTGAGCTGGCATACTCCCTCTGGGTCTCTCTCTCTCTCTGGGCTTCACTGTAGGCCTGTCCCCTAGCTGAGACATTCTGTGTGTGTGTCGCTGTGTCGATTAAACGTGTCGACATGTCTGAGGCTGAATGTGATTCACCGGAGGTTGTTGTTGGGGGTGCGGTTGTGGGTCTGGATTTAGGTCTGTCGGCGCAGCCGACACCTGATTTACTCACGTTACTAAGTACAATCAATACGAATGTAGCTTCTTTATCAAAGAGGTTAGATAAGTCTGAGTCACAGACGCAGGTGTGGAAGAAGTCCATAGAGGAGGCTTTATCTCAGGTACAGACCCCATCGGGCTCGCAAAAGCGGCCGTTTACTCAAGTGGTAGATACTGATACCGACGCGGACTCTGATTCTGAGGTCAATTTTTCTAAGGCGGCTTTGCATCCGCGTTTAGTGAAGAGTATTCAGTACAGTTCATGATGTTTTACACATTTCTGATGAACCTGCGGTGCAGGAAACAAAGATTTTTGTACAAAGGGAAAAAACCTGAAGTGAAATTTCCCCCCTCTCATGAAATAAATACTCTTTGTGAAAAAAGAGAGAATGTCTCCCAGCGCTAGTGTTGTCAGGTATATAATAGTTGCTTAATGGCAATATCGGCTCAAGAAATTTAAATCACTCAACCATCAATGTAATTTAAAATAAAGTAATGTTTTATTAGTACAAGAAAAACACTTCTTATATATGGTGGACCCTAATACAGAGACCTTCACTATTTTCAAAAAATTATCTTTTTCCCCTAAAGTGATCCTAATACCGGTATACACAATGTAGACAAAACAATCACACACAACAATAAACATATAAAACCAGTGATACGCTGAGTAGCGATTTATTCACTAGGTAAGTGCTTGTATTCCTCAGGTGAGTATAGGCATATACGAATGGTAGCTATATCACAGTCACTTATCATATAGGGAATTAACCCAAATAAAAGTTCTAATTGACGACAGCTAACCGCTGTAAGTTCCTTCCAAGATAGGAATCAATACATGAGGCCAGAATCGTCAGCTTCTTAGTAAGAAATGTCCAAAGATGTTCAGTACACTTACTTCAAAGTCACAGGATTGTTAGTAGAACGGGTGTCTGCCGGCAGACATATCTGATAGCTCCGCAATCTTAATCAATACATGAGGCCAGAATAGTCAGCTCCTTAGTAAGAAATGTCCAAAGATGTTCAGTACACTTACTTCAAAGTCACAGGATAGTTAGTAGAACGGGTGTCTGCCGGCAGATTCCTATCTTGGAAGGAACTTACAGCGGTTAGCTGTCATCAATTAGAATTTTTATTTGGGTTAATTCCCTATATGAGAAGTGACTGTGATATAGCTACCATTCGTATATATGCCTATACTCACCTGAGGAATACAAGCACTTACCTAGTGAATAAATCGCTACTCAGCGTATCACTGGTTTTATATGTTTATTGTTGTGTGTGATTGTTTTGTCTACATTGTGTATACCGGTATTAGGATCACTTTAGGGGAAAAAGATAATTTTTTGAAAATAGTGAAGGTCTCTGTATTAGGGTCCACCATATATAAGAAGTGTTTTTCTTGTACTAATAAAACATTACTTTATTTTAAATTACATTGATGTTTGAGTGATTTAAATTTCTTGAGCCGATATTGCCATTAAGCAACTATTATATACCTGACAACGCTAGCGCTGGGAGACATTCTCTCTTTTTTCCTAGTATTTTTGTGGGGATAGTGGAAATCCTCATTTTGCTCCATAGCAGCTTTAGTTGATCAGGCGAGGCACAACAGCGCAGTCCTCTATTCCTTGTTTTTGATACTCTTTGTGAAAAGGCTTGGGAGTCGCCGGATAAGAGGTGGCAGATTCCCAAGAGGATTTCTCTGACGTCCTAGTGGATGCTGGGAACTCCGTAAGGACCATGGGGAATAGCGGGCTCCGAAGGAGGCTGGGCACTCTAGAAAGATTTCAGACTACCTGGTGTGCACTGGCTCCTCCCACTATGACCCTCCTCCAAGCCTCAGTTAGAATTCGTGCCCAGCCGAGGTTGGATGCACACTAGGGGCTCTCCTGAGCTCTTAGAAAGAATAGACTTAGGTTTTTTATTTTCAGTGAGACCTGCTGGCAACAGGCTCACTGCAGCGAGGGACTAAGGGGAGAAGAAGAGAACTCGCCTGCTTGCAGCCGGATTGGGCTTCTTAGGCTACTGGACACCATTAGCTCCAGAGGGATCGACCGCAGGCCCAGTCCTTGGTGTTCGGTCCCGGAGCCGCGCCGCCGTCCCCCTTACAGAGCCAGAAGCAAGAAGAGGTCCGGAAAAACGGCGGCAGAAGACATCAGTCTTCACCAAGGTAGCGCACAGCACTGCAGCTGTGCGCCATTGCTCCTCATACACACTTCACACTCCGGTCACTGAGGGTGCAGGGCGCTTGGGGGGGGGGGGGGGCGGGCGCCCTGAGGCAGCAATAATAACACCTTGGCTGGCAAAAATACCACAATATATAGCCCCAGAGGCTATATATGTGGTAAATACCCCTGCCAGAATCCAGAAAAAAGCGGGAGAATAGGCAGCGGAAAAGGGGCGGAGCTATCTCCCTCAGACACACTGGCGCCATTTTCTCTTCACAGTGCAACTGGAAGAAAGCTCCCCAGGCTCTCCCCTGTAGTTTTCAGGCTCAAAGGGTAAAAAAGAGAGGGGGGGCACTAAATTTAGGCGCAATATTGTATATACAAGCAGCTATGGGGGAAAATTCACTCAGTTATAGTGTTAATCCCCTCACTATATAGCGCTGTGGTGTGTGCTGGCATACTCTCTCTCTGTCTCCCTAAAGGGCTTTGTGGGTCCTGTCCTCAGTCAGAGCATTCCCTGTGTGTGTGCGGTGTGTCGGTACAGCTGTGTCGACATGTTTGAGGAGGAGGCTTATATAGTGACGGAGCAGATGCCGATAAATGTGATGTCGCCCCCTGTGGGGCCGACACCAGAGTGGATGGTTAGGTAAAAGGTATTAACCGACAGTGTCAACTCCTTACATAAAAGGGTGGATGACGTAACAGCTGTGGGACAGCCGGCTTCTCAGCCCGTGGCCTGCCCAGGCGTCTCAAAGGCCATCAGGGGCTCAAAAACGCCCGCTCATTCAGATGGCAGACACAGATGTCGACACGGAGTCTGACTCCAGGGTCGACAAGGTTGAGACATATACACAATCCACTAGGAACATCCGTGACTTGATCCCGGCAATTAAAAAAAAAAAAATGTGTTACACATTTCTGACATTAACCTCTAAAAATGGGGTTTTTATGTTTGGGGAGAAAAAGCAGGCAGTGTTTTGTTCCCCCATCAGATGAATGAATGAAGTGTGTGAAAAGCGTGGGTTCCCCCTGATAAGAATCTGGTAATTTCTAAAAAGTTCCTGATGGCGTACCTTTTCCCGCCAGAGGATAAGTTACGCTGGGAGATATCCCCTAGGGTGGATAAGGCGCTCACACGGTTGTCAAAATAGGTGGCACTGCCGTTTTAGGAACGGCCACTTTGAAGGTACCTGTTGATAAAAAGCAGGAGGCTATCCTGAAGTCTGTATTTACACACTCAGGTACTAGACTGAAACCTGCAGAGCGTGCTGCTGCAGCGTGGTCGGTGACCCTGTCAAACATACTAGTTTGCTAACATGAGAACATATTAAAGACGTCGTCTTATATATGAGGGATGCACAGAGGGATATTTTGCGGGCTGGCATCCAAAATGAATGTAATGTCCATTCTGTCAGGAGGGTATTAGAGACCTGTCACTGGACAGGTGATGCTGACCTTAAAAGGCGCATAGAGATTCTGCCTTATAAGGGTGAGGAATTATTTGGGGATTGTCTCTGGGACCTCTTATCCGCAGCAACAGCTGGGAAGAAATATTTTTACCTCAGTTTTCCTCACAGACTAAGAAAGCACTGTATTATCAGGTACAGTCCTTTCGGCTTCAGAAAAGCAAGCGGGTCAAAGGCGCTTCCTTTCTGTACAAAGACAAGGGAAGAGGGAAAAAGCTGCACCAGTCAGCCTGTTCCCAGAATCATAATTCTTCTCTCGCTTCCTCTAAGTCCACAGCATGACGCGGGGGCTCCACAGGTGTAGCCAGGTACGGTGGGGGGCCGTCTCAAAAATTTCAGCGATCAGTGGGCTCGCTCACAGGTGGATCCCTGTTTCATTCAAGTAGTATTTCAGGGGTACAAGCTGGAATTCGAGATGTCTTCCCCCCGCCGTTTTCCTCAAATATGCCTTGCCGACAACTCCCTCAGGCAGGGAGGCTGTGCTAGAGGCAATTAATAAGCTGTATTCCCAGCAGGTAATACTTAAGGTGCCCCTACTTCAACAAGAACGGGGTTACTATTCCACACGGTTTGGGGTACCGAAACCGCATGGTTCGGTGTGACCCTTCTTTATATTTAAAATCCTTGAACACATGCATAAAAAATTCAAGTTCAAGATGGAATCGCTCAGGGCGGTTATTGCAAGCCTGGACGAGGGGGATTACATGGTATCCCGGGACATCAAGGATGCTTACCTGCATGTCCCTATTTACTATCCTCGTCAGGAGTACCTCAGATTTGTGGTACAGGATTACCATTACCAAGTCCAGACTCTGCCGTTTGGACTGTACATGGCACCGAGGGTGTTACCAAGGTAATGGCCGGAATGATGATACTCCTTCGAAAAAGGGGAGTTTTAATTATCCCATACTTGGACAATCTCCTTATAAGGGCGAGGTCCAAGGAGCAGTTGCTAGTCGGGGTAGCACTATTTTGGAAAGTGCTACAACAGCACGGTTGGATTCTAAACAGTCCAGAGTCACAGCTGGTTCCTACGACACGTCTACTGTTCCTGAGGATGGTTCTGGACACAGACCAGAAAGAAGTGTTTCTCCCGGTGGAGAAAGCCAAGGAGCTGTCATCTCTAGTCAGAGACCTCCTGAAGCCAAAACAGTTATCGGTGCATCATTGCACGCGAGTCCTGGGAAAAATGTTAGCTTCCTACGAAGCAATCCCATTCGGCAGGTTCCATGCAAGAACTTTTCAGGGGGACCTGTTAGACAAGTGGTCCGGGTCGCATCTTCAGATGCATAAGGCTGATAACCCTGTCTCCAAGGACCAGGGTATCTCTACTGTAGTGACTGCAGAGTGCCCATCTTCAAGAGGGCCGCAGGTTCGACATACAGGACTAGGTCCTAGTGACCATGGATGCCAGCCTTTGAGGCTGGGGGGCAGTCACACAGGGAAGAAACTTTCAGGGACTTTGGTCAAGTCAGGTGACTTCCCTACATAAATATTCTGGAACAGAGGGCCATTTACAATGCCCTGAGTCAGGCAAGGCCTCTGCTTCAAAACCAGCCGGTCCTGATCCAATCAGGCAACATCACGGCAGTCGCCCATGTAAACCAACAGGGCGGCACAAGAAGCAGGATGGCGATGGCAGAAGCCACAAGGATTCTCCGATGGGCGGAAAATCATGTGTTAGCACTGTCAGCAGTGTTCATTCCCGGAGTGGACAACTGGGAAGCAGATCTTCTCAGCAGACACGACTTCCACCCGAGGGTGTGGGGACTTCATCCAGAAGTCTTCCAAAGGATTGTACACCATTGGGAAAGGCCACAGGTGGACATGAAGGCGTCCCGCCTCAACAAAAAGCTATAAAAGATATTGCGCCAGGTCAAGGGACCTTCAGGCGATAGCTGTGGACGCTCTGGTAACACCGTGGGTGTACCAGTCGTTTTATGTGTTCCCCCCTCTGCCTCTCATACCAAAGGTACTGAGAATAATAAGAAGGCGAGGAGTAAGAACGATACTTGTGGTTCCGGATTGGCCAAGAAGAGCCTGGTACCCAGAACTTCAAGAAAATATATCAGAGGACCCATGGCCTCTGCCGCTCAGACAGGACCTGCTGCAGCAGGGGCCCTGTCTGTTCCAAGACTTACCGCGGCTACGTTTTTATGGCATGGCGGTTGAACGCCGGATCCTAAAGGAAAAGGGCATTCCGGAGGAAGTCATTCCTACGCTGATTCAAGCCAGGAAAGATGTAACTGCAAAACATTATCACCGCATATGGCGGAAATATGTTGCTTGGTGTGAGGCCAAAAAAGGCCCCAACAGAGGAATTTCAACTAGGTCGATTTCTGCATTTCCTACAAGCAGGAGTGTCTATGGGCCTAAAATTAGGCTCCATTAAGATACAGATCTCGGCTCTGTCGATTTTCTTCCAGAAAGCATTAGCTTCAGTACCTGAAGTTCAGACATTGTAAAAGGAGTGCTGCATATTCAGCCCCCGGTTGTGCCTCCAGTGGCACCTTGGGATCTCAACGTGGTGTTGAGTTTCTTAAAATCACATTGGTTTGAGCCACTAAAAACCGTGGATCTAAAATATCTCACGTTGCAAGTGGTCATGTTATTGGCCTTGGTTTCGGCCAGACGTGTATCAGAATTGGCGGCTTTGTTATATAAAAGTCCTTATCTGATTTTCCATATGGATAGGGCAGAATTGAGGACTCGTCCCCAGTTTCTCCCTAAGGTGGTATCAGCTTTTCACTTGAACCAACCTATTGTGGTGCCTGCGGCTACTAGGGACTTGGAGGATTCCAAGTTACTGGACGTAGTCAGGGCCTTGAAAAATTATGTTTCCAGGACGGCTAGAGTCAGGAAAATTGACTCGCTATTTATCCTGTATGCACCCAACAGGCTGGGTGCTCCTGCTTCTAAGCAGACTATCGCTCGCTGGATCTGTGACACGATTCAGCAGGCGCATTCTGCAGCTGGACTGCCGCATCTTAAATCAGTGAAAGCCCATTCCACAGGGAAGGTGGGCTCATCTTGGGCGGCTGCCCGAGGGGTCTCGGCTTTACAACTTTGCCGAGCTGTTACTTGGTCAGGGGCAAACACGTTTGCAAAATTCTACAAAATTGATACCCTGGCTGAGGAGGACCTGGAGTTCTCTCATTCGGTGCTGCAGAGTCATCCGCACTCTCCCGCCCGTTTGGGAGCTTTGGTATAATCCCCATGGTCCTTACGGAGTTCCCAGCATCCACTAGGACGTCAGAGAAAATAAGATTTTACTCACCGGTAAATCTATTTCTCGTAGTCCGTAGTGGATGCTGGGCGCCCATCCCAAGTGCGGATTGTCTGCAATACTTGTATATAGTTATTGCCTAACTAAAGGGTTATTGTTGAGCCATCTGTTGAGAGGCTCAGTTATATTCATACTGTTAACTGGGTATAGTATCACGAGTTATACGGTGTGATTGGTGTGGCTGGTATGAGTCTTACCCGGGATTCAAAATCCTTCCTTATTATGTCAGCTCGTCCGGGCACAGTGTCCTAACTGAGGCTTGGAGGAGGGTCATAGTGGGAGGAGCCAGTGCACACCAGGTAGTCATAAATCTTTCTAGAGTGCCCAGCCTCCTTCGGAGCCCGCTATTCCCCATGGTCCTTACGGAGTTCCCAGCATCCACTACGGACTACGAGAAATAGATTTACCGGTGAGTAAAATCTTATTTTACATGGCGTATCCTTTCCCCTCTGATGACAGGGAAAAATGGGAGTCGTCTCCAAATGTTGACAAAGCTCTATCTCGTTTGTCAAAGAAGGTGGCGCTTCCGTCTCCGGACACGGCAGCTCTCAAGGATCCAGCGGATCGCAAGCTGGAGACGTCTCTGAAGTCCATTTTTGCTATTACAGGCGCATTGCTCAGACCTGCAGTGGCGTCGGTGTGGGTGAGTAGTGCTATTGCTAAATGGGCTGAGAATTTAGCTGCTGATATGGATACCCTTGATAAGGATAATGTTCTTCTGACTCTTGGTTATATCAAGGACGTGGCAGATTACCTGAAGGATGCGGCGAGGGATGTTTGTCTCTTGGGATCAAGAGCCAATGCCATGTCAATATCGGCAAGGAGGGCGTTGTGGATCCATCAATGGAATGCTGATGCCGACTCCAAGAGAGCTATGGAAGCTTTACCCTTCAAAGGTAATGTCTTGTTCGGGGACGGCTTGGCGGACCTGGTCTCTACCGCGACGGCGGGTAAGTCCTCTTTTCTTCCCTATGTTCCCACACAGCACAAAAAGGCACCACATCAGCAGATGCAGTCCTTTCGTCCTAATAAATACAGGCGTGGAAAGGGTTCGTCCTTCCTCGCTTCAAAGGGTAAAGGAAGGGGTAGGAAGTCGCTTGCCGTGTCAGGCGCCCAGGACCAAAAGTCCTCCCCTGCTTCTACCAAGTCCACCGCATGACGTTAGGGCTTCCCTGGGGGAGTCCGGACCGGTGGGGGGCCGTCTCCGAGTCTTCAGTCAGGTCTGCATTCATTCAGGCCTCGATCCTTGGGTCCTGGAGATTGTATCTCAGGGATACAAGCTGGAGTTTCGGGAGGTGCCCCCTCACCGGTTTTTCGTTTCGCCCTTACCAGCGTCTCTTCCGGACAGGGAGCTGGTGTTGGCAGCGATACAAAACTTGTGTCAACAGAAGGTCATTGTTCCAGTTCCCCCGTCACAACGGGGGGAGGGGTTCTACTCGAGCCTATTTGTGGTGCCGAAACCGGACGGTTCGGTCAGACTGATTCTGAATCTAAAATCCCTCAATCCATACTTGAAAGTTTTCAAGTTCAAGATGGAATCTCTTCGAGCTGTGATTTCCAGCCTAGAAGGGGGGGATTGTATGGCGTCAGTTGACATAAAGGATGCCTACTAACACGTCCCGATATTTCCATCGCATCAGGCCTTCCTCAGGTTTGCGATACAGGACTCTCATTACCAATTTCAGACGTTGCCGTTTGGCCATTACACGGCCCCGAGGGTTTTCACCAAGGTCATGGCAGAAATGATGGTTCTCCTTCGCAAGCAAGGGGTTTCAATTATCCCGTACTTGGACGATCTCCTGATAAAGGCGAGGTCCAAGGAAAGGTTGCTAAGGAGTGTAGATTTGGTGCTGTCGGTGCTTCGACAGCACGGTTGGGTGCTAAATTTACCAAAATCTCAGTTGATTCCGACCACCCGGCTGTCTTTTCTGGGCATGATTCTGGACACGGAGTTACAGAGACTTTTTCTTCCACAAGAAAAGGCCCTAGAACTGCAGTTGTTGGTCAGGGAACTTCTGAGGCCGAAGACTGTGTCCATCCATCATTGTACGCGCGTTCTGGGGAAGATGGTGGCGGCGTACGAAGCCATTCCGTTCGGCAGGTTTCATGCCCGGGTGTTTCAGTGGGACTTGCTGGGCAAATGGTCCGGGTCTCACCTGCACATGCACCGGAAGATAAGTCTATCTCCCAGAGCCAGAATTTCCCTCCTGTGGTGGCTACAAGGGTCTCACCTCCTAGAGGGACGCCGGTTCGGTATCCTGGAGGGTGTAGTACGGCTGACCGGCGGTCTCCTGACCGCCGGTCAGCTTACCGACGCCGGGATCCCGGCAGCATACCGACGCTGCGCTCGCCACGCCACGGGTTCTATTCCCACTCTTTGGGTGTCGTGGACACCCACGAGTGGAAATAGTCCCTGTTGGTCGGCATGCCGACCATCAGGACAGTGACCCGTCGGGCTGGTGGAGGAGGTCATGTGACTGTCGGTCAGCTGACCAGCGGTCACATGAATACCACCTATCCTGGATTGGGTACTTCTGACGACAGATGCGAGTCTCTGGGGCTGGGGTGCAGTCACCCAAGGCAGGAACTTCCAGGGGAGATGGTCGTTCCAGTAAGCGGGTATCCACATAAATGTTCTCGAGTTAAAAGCCATTTACAACGGCCTGCTACAGGCAAGAAGCCTTCTTCAGGGTCGACCTGTCCTGGTACAGTCAGACAACATCACAGCGGTGGCACATATCAACCGTCAAGGCGGCACAAGGAGCAGAGCGGCAATGGCAGAGGCCACAAGAATCCTTCGCTGGGCGGAACAACACCTGAGCGCCCTGTCAGCAGTCTTCCTTCCGGGAGTAGACAACTGGGAAGCAGACTTCCTCAGCAGACACGATCTCCATCCGGGAGAGTGGGCTCTTCATCAAGAGGTGTTTGCAGAAGTGACAAAGCGTTGGGGATTCCCTCTGATAGACATGATGGCGTCTTGTCTCAACAAGAAGCTTCTGAGGTATTATTCCAGGTCAAGGGACCCCCAAGCCAGTGCGGTAGATGCCCTGGTGTCTCCGTGGGTGTTCAAGTCGGTGTATGTGTTCCCTCCACTTCCTCTCATTCCAAAGGTACTGGGGATCATTCAGCGAGCAAGGGTTCAGGCGATTCTTGTAGTTCCAGATTGGCCAAGAAGGGCCTGGTATCCGGATCTTCAGGAATTTCTAGTGGAAGATCCTTGGCCGCTTCCTCTAAGAGAGGACCTGTTGTTGCAGGGTCCATGCGTGTTTCCAGACTTACTGCGGCTGCGTTTGACGGCATGGAAGTTGAGCGCCAGATCTTAGCTCGTAAAGGTATTCCAGGAGAGGTCATACCTACTCTCCTCAAGGCTAGGAAGGAGGTTACGGCGAAGCATTATCACCGTATTTGGAAGAAGTATGTTTCCTGGTGTGAGTTTAAGAGGGCTCCTGCGGAAGAATTTAATTTGGGGCGTTTTATCCACTTTTTGCAGGCTGGTGTGGATGCAGGCCTGAAGTTGGGCTCCATCAAGGTGCAGATTTCGGCATTGTCTATTTTCTTTCAAAGAGAATTGGCTGCCCTCCCAGAGGTTCCGACGTTTGTGAAAGGAGTTTTGCATATCAATCCTCCGTTTGTGCCTCCTGTGGCCCCATGGGATCTGGACGTGGTCTTACAGTTTCTCATGTCTTCCTGGTTTGAGCCTTTGCGTAAGGTTGAGTTGAAGTTTCTCACCTGGAAGGTTGTCATGTTGTTGGCGCTGGCTTCTGCCAGGCGGGTGTCTGAGTTGGCGGCCTCATCTCATAAGAGCCCGTACTTGATCTTTCATTCGGGTAGGGCAGAATTGAGGACTCGTCAACAATTTTTACCAAAGGTGGTCTCCTCGTTTCACATTAACCAACCTATTGTGATACCGGTGGCTAGGGATGCTGTGGCAGTTCCAAGGTCTCTGGATGTAGTGAGGCCTTTGAAGATCTACGTCGCCCGTACGGCTGTTGCCAGGAAAACTGAGGCGCTGTTTGTCCTGTACGCTTCCAACAAGATTGGTCATCCCGCTTCAAAACAGACTATTGCACGCTGGATTTGTAGTACGATCAGCAGGCTCATTCGTCGGCCGGATTACCGGTGCCGAAGTCGGTGAAAGCCCATTCTACCAGGAAGGTGGGCTCGCCTTGGGCGGCTGCCCGGGGCGTCTCGGCTTTACTGCTCTGCTGAGCGGCTACCTGGTCGGGTTCAAACACTTTTGCCAAGTTCTATAAGTTTGATACCCTGGCTGATGAGGACCTTGCATTTGCTCAGTCGGTGCTGCAGAGTTGTCCGCACACTCCTGCCCGGTCTGGAGCTTTGGTATAAACCCCATGGTCCTTTTGGAGTCCCCAGCATCCTCTAGGACGTAAGAGAAAATAGGATTTTAATACTTACCGGTAAATCCTTTTCTCCTAGTCCGTAGAGGATGCTGGGCGCCCGTCCCAGTGCAGACTGTTTCTTGCAGTGTTCTCTTGTGGGTTCGCTTAGTTTATACACGGGTTGTGTATTTCTGTTTTCAGCTTGTTGCTGTAGTTTTTTCATACTGTCATCTGGTTTCCTGTTACTTCGGTTGTACGGTATGGTTGTGGTGTGGGCTGGTATGTTTGTAGCCCTTAGTTTACACAAAAATCCTTTCCTCAAAATGTCCGTCTCTCCTGGGCACAGTTCCTATAACTGAGGTCTGGAGGAGGGGCATAGGGGGAGGAGCCAGTTCACACCCAGTCTTAAGTCTTTTCAGTGTGCCCAAGCTCCTGCGGATTCCGTCTGTGGCTGGAGAGACTAACTAGCCACACGTGTAATGGTGGCTGCGGCACTGAACGGGTTAACCCTCGTGCCCGGCGCCATGTTGCGGACAATAGGCTCTTGGCGTCACTGTTAAATGTACTTACGGCGCTGGGCGCAGACTGTTTAAAAATATGTTTAATGATGTGTCTTAACATGTCATATGTAGTGCTCTGTGCACAATTGCAGGAATGCATATTTAAATGTATTTATATTTAAGATGTGGTCACCTGTATATTTAAAGGAAAAATGCACTTACTATAGATGTCTGAATAATCATCTCCTGTCAGTAGGAAGTGGCATGCTAATGGCCCTGTCCTAGCAGAGAGGTGTGAATGACAAAACCTTTTGATATGTAAGTTCCTTAGAGAGAGATGCTAATCACGGGGGATCTCCTTATCCCATATGTAAAGTAGTTCTGGGCTTGGAACCTGTTTCATGTAGTGATCTAATTTGATATACGAACCCTGAATGGCAGATGCAGGAAGGAAGACTGTTTGTTTGTGTTGCAGCCTTTCCTGTTGTAATCCCAAACACTGGGTTTGCCTGGAGATGTGACTGCGACAGAAACATTTGTATTTTGAAGCTATGTGATAAATTTGTCAATAGTGAATGTTAATCTGATACCAAACGTTGTCTGTGTCACAGGAAGGAGGATATTGTTTTTTCTCTAACGTCCTAGTGGATGCTGGGGACTCTGTAAGGACCATGGGGAATAGACGGGCTCCGCAGGAGACTGGGCACTCTATAAGAAACATTTGGTACTATCTGGTGTGCACTGGCTCCTCCCTCTATGCCCCTCCTCCAGACCTCAGTTAGATTTCTGTGCCCGGCCCGAGCTGGTTGCACACTAGGAGCTCTCCTGAGCTTCTAGAAAGAAAGTTTAAATTAGGTTTTTTATTTTACAGTGAGACCTGCTGGCAACAGGCTCACTGCATCGAGGGACTAAGGGGAGAAGAAGCGAACCTACCTGCTTGCAGCTAGCTTGGGCTTCTTAGGCTACTGGACACCATTAGCTCCAGAGGGATCGACCGCAGGACCCGTCCTTGGTGTTCGTTCCCGGAGCCGCGCCGCCGTCCCCCTTACAGAGTCAGAAGCATGAAGATGGTCCGGAAAATCGGCGGCAGAAGACTTCAGTCTTCACCAAGGTAGCGCACAGCACTGCAGCTGTGCGCCATTGCTCCTCATACACACTTCACACTCCGGTCACTGAGGGTGCAGGGCGCTGGGGGGGGGCGCCCTGAGCAGCAATAATATCACCTTGGCTGGCAAAATAACCACAATATATAGCCCCAGAGGCTATATATGTGGTAATTACCCCTGCCAGAATACAGAAAAAAGCGAGAGAAAAGGCCGCCGAAAAAGGGGCGGAGCCATCTCCCTCAGCACACTGGCGCCATTATTCCCTCACAGTTCCTCTGGAAGGAAGCTCCCTGACTCTCCCCTGCAGTCTACACTCCAGAAAGGGTAAAAAAGAGAGGAGGGCACTAAATTTGGGCGCAGTTTAATACAATAAGCAGCTATAAAGGGTCATAATTCAGTTAGTCCCTGTATTATTATAGCGCTCTGGTGTGTGCTGGCATACTCTCTCTCTGTCTCCCCAAAGGGCTTTTGTGGGGTCCTGTCTCCTTTAAGAGCATTCCCTGTGTGTGTGTGCGGTGTGTCGGTACGGCTGTGTCGACATGTTTGATGAGGAGACTTATGTGGAGGCGGAGCAGATGCCTATAAATGTGATGTCACCCCCTGCGGGGCAGACACCTGAGTGGATGGATTTATGGAAGGAATTACGTGCAAGTGTCGACTCCTTACATAAAAAATTTGACGACATGCCAAATGCGGGACAGCCGGCTTCTCAGCTCGTGCCTGCCCAGACGATTCAAAGGCCGTCAGGGGCCCTGAAACGACCACTACCTCAGATGGCAGACACAGATGTCGACACGGATACTGATGCAAGTGTCGACGACGATGAGTCAAATTTAATGTCCACTAGGGCCATTTGTGGCATGATTGAGGCAATGAAAGAGGTATTACACCTTGCTGATATAAACCCAGGTACCTCAAAAAAGGGTATTATGTTTGGGGAGAAAAAACTACCTATAGTTTTTCCCCCATCTGAGGAATTGAATGAGGTGTGTGAAGAAGCGTGGTCTTTCCCCGATAAAAAATTGGTGATTTCAAAAAAATTACTAATGGCGTTCCCTTTCTCGCCAGAGGATAGGTCATGTTGGGAAACTCCCCCTAGGGTGGATAAAGCACTCACACGTTTGTCTAAAAAGGTGGCACTACCGTCTCCGGATACGGCCGCCCTAAAGGAACCTGCTGATAGAAAGCAGGAGGCTATCCTAAAATCTATATACACACACACTGGTGTTATACTGAGACCAGCTATTGCTTCAGCCTGGATGTGCAGTGCTGCTGCTGCTTGGTCAGATTCCCTGTCGGAAAATATTGACACCCTAGACAGAAACACTATATTGCTAACCATAGAGCATATAAAAGACTCAGTCTTATACATGAGAGATGCACAGAGGGAGATCTGCCGGCTGGCATCTAGAATAAGTGCTTTGTCCATTTCTGCTAGGAGAGGCTTATGGACTCGGCAGTGGACAGGAGATGCAGATTCTAAAAGGCACATGGAAGTTTTGCCTTATAAGGGTGAGGAGTTATTCCGGGACGGTCTCTCAGACCTTGTTTCCACAGCAACAGCTGGGAAGTCTGCATTTTTGCCCCATGTCCCCTCACAGCCTAAGAAAGCACCGTATTACCAAGTACAGTCCTTTCGACCCCAGAAAAACAGGCGGGGAAAAGGCGGGTCCTTTCTGTCTAGAGGCAGAGGAAGGGGGAAAAAGCTGCAACACACAGCAGGTTCCCAGGACCAAAAGTCCTCCCCCGCTTCTTCCAAATCCGCCGCATGACGGTGGGGCTCCACAGGCGGAGCCAGGTACGGTGGGGGGCCGCCTCAAGAATTTCAGCGATCAGTGGGCTCGCTCACGGGTGGATCCCTGGATCCTTCAAGTAGTATCTCAGGGGTACAAGCTGGAATTCGAGGCGCCTCCCCCCCGCCGTTTCCTCAAATCAGCCTTACAGACGATTCCATCGGGCAGGGAGGCTGTGCTAGAGGCCATTCACAAGCTGTATTCCCAGCAGGTGATAGTCAAGGTACCCCTACTTCAACAAGGCCGGGGCTACTATTCCACACTATTTGTGGTACCGAAACCAGACGGTTCGGTGAGACCCATTTTAAATTTGAAATCCTTGAACACTTACATAACAAAATTCAAGTTCAAGATGGAATCGCTCATGGCGGTTATTGCAAGCCTGGACGAGGGGGATTACATGGTATCCCTGGACATCAAGGATGCTTACCTGCATGTCCCTATTTACCTTCCTCACCAGGAGTACCTCAGATTTGTGGTACAGGATTGCCATTACCAATTCCAGACACTACCGTTTGGACTGTCCACGGCACCGAGGGTGTTTACCAAAGTAATGGCAGAAATGATGATACTCCTTCGAAAAAAGGGAGTTTTAATTATCCCGTACTTGGACGATCTCCTTATAAAGGCGAGGTCCAGGGAGCAGTTACTGGTCGGAGTAGCACTATCTCGGGAAGTGCTACAACAGCGTGGCTGGATTCTGAACATTCCAAAGTCACAACTGGTTACTTCCACTCGCTTACTGTTCCTGGGGATGATTTTGGACACAGAACTGAAAAAAGTGTTTCTCCCGCAGGAGAAAGCCAAGGAGCTGTCATCTCTAGTCAGAGACCTCCTAAAACCAAAACGGGTATCGGTGCATCGCTCACCCGAGTCCTGGGAAAAATGGTGGCTTCATACGAAGCAATTCCATTCGGCAGGTTCCATGCGAGGACCTTCCAGTGGGACCTCTTGGACAAGTGGTCGGGATCGTATCTTCAGATGCATCAACTGATAACCCTGTCTCCAAGGACCAGGGTGTCTCTACTGTGGTGGCTGCAGAGTGCTCATCTTCTAGAGGGCCGCAGATTCGGCATACAGGACTGGGTCCTGGTGACCACGGATGCCAGCCTTCGAGGCTGGGGAGCAGTCACACAGGGAAGAAACTTCCAAGGACTATGGTCAAGTCAGGAGACTTCCCTACACATAAATATTCTGGAACTGAGGGCCATTTACAATGCCCTAAGTCAGGCAAGACCCCTGCTTCAAAACCAGCCGGTACTGATCCAGTCAGACAACGTCACGGCAGTCGCCCATGTGAACCGACAGGGCGGCACAAGAAGCAGGATGGCAATGGCAGAAGCCACAAGGATTCTCCGATGGGCGGAAAATCACATACTAGCACTGTCAGCAGTGTTCATTCCGGGAGTGGACAACTGGGAAGCAGACTTCCTCAGCAGACACGACCTACACCCGGGAGAGTGGGGACTTCATCCAGAAGTCTTCCTACTGTTGGTAAACCGTTGGGAAAGGCCACAGGTGGACATGATGGCGTCCCGCCTCAACAAAAAGCTAAAGAGATATTGCGCCAGATCAAGGGACCCTCAGGCGATAGCTGTGGACGCTCTAGTGACACCGTGGGTGTACCAGTCGGTTTATGTGTTCCCTCCTCTGCCTCTCATACCAAAGGTACTGAGAATAATAAGAAGGCGAGGAGTAAGAACGATACTCGTGGTTCCGGATTGGCCAAGAAGGGCTTGGTACCCGGAACTTCAAGAAATGATATCAGAGGACCCATGGCCTCTACCGCTCAGACAGGATCTGCTGCAGCAGGGGCCCTGTCTGTTCCAAGACTTACCGCGGCTGCGTTTGACGGCATGGCGGTTGAATTCCGGATCCTAAAGGAAAAGGGCATTCCAGAGGAAGTCATTCCTACGCTGATAAAAGCCAGGAAAGAAGTAACCGCGAACCATTATCACCGTATTTGGCGAAAATATGTTGCGTGGTGTGAGGCCAGGAAGGCCCCAACAGAGGAATTTCAGCTGGGTCGATTTCTACACTTCCTACAGTCGGGAGTGACTATGGGCCTAAAATTGGGTTCCATTAAGGTCCAGATTTCGGCCCTGTCGATTTTCTTCCAGAAAGAACTGGCTTCACTGCCTGAAGTTCAGACTTTTGTAAAGGGAGTGCTTCATATTCAGCCCCCTTTTGTGCCTCCCGTGGCACCTTGGGATCTCAATGTGGTGTTGAGTTTCCTACAATCACATTGGTTTGAACCACTTAAAACTGTGGATCTGAAATATCTCACGTGGAAAGTGGTCATGTTATTGGCCTTGGCTTCGGCCAGGCGTGTGTCAGAATTGGCGGCTTTGTCTTGTAAAAGCCCTTATCTGATTTTTCATATGGATAGGGCAGAATTGAGGACTCTTCCTCAGTTTCTCCCTAAGGTGGTATCTGCTTTTCACTTGAACCAACCTATTGTGGTGCCTGCGGCTACTAGGGACTTGGAGGATTCCAAGTTACTGGATGTAGTCAGGGCCTTGAAACTTTGTTTCCAGGACGGCTGGAGTCAGGAAGACTGACTCGCTTTTTGTCCTGTATGCACCCAACAAGATAGGTGCTCCTGCTTCTAAGCAGACTATTGCTCGCTGGATTTGTAGCACAATTCAGCTGGCGCATTCTGCGGCTGGATTGCAGCATCCTAAATCAGTGAAAGCCCATTCCACGAGGAAAGTGGGCTGATCTTGGGCGGCTGCCCGAGGGGTCTCGGCTTTACAACTTTGCCAAGCTGCAACTTGGTCAGGGGCAAACACGTTTGCTAAATTCTACAAATTTGATACCCTGGCTGAGGAGGACCTTGAGTTCTCTCATTCGGTGCTGCAGAGTCATCCGCACTCTCCCGCCTGTTTGGGAGCTTTGGTATAATCCCCATGATCCTTACGGAGTCCCCAGCATCCACTAGGACGTTAGAGAAAATAAGATTTTACTCACCGGTAAATCTATTTCTCGTAGTCCGTAGTTGATGCTGGGCGCCCATCCCAAGTGCGGATTGTCTGCAATACTTGTATATAGTTATTGCCTAACTAAAGGGTTATTGTTGAGCCATCTGTTGAGAGGCTCAGTTATATTTCATACTGTTAACTGGGTATAGTATCACGAGTTATACGGTGTGATTGGTGTGGCTGGTATGAGTCTTACCCGGGATTCAAAATCCTTCCTTATTGTGTCAGCTCTTCCGGGCACAGTATCCTAACTGAGGTCTGGAGGAGGGGCATAGAGGGAGGAGCCAGTGCACACCAGATAGTACCAAATCTTTCTTATAGAGTGCCCAGTCTCCTGCGGAGCCCGTCTATTCCCCATGGTCCTTACGGAGTCCCCAGCATCCACTACGGACTACGAGAAATAGATTTACCGGTGAGTAAAATCTTATTATTGCACTTATCTCCTTTTGAAATGTAATTTATTTACTTGTGTTTTCTAAGATATCCTGATTGGATAGAAAGGGCTCAGGGAGGACATGACCCCCCTGTTGTACTGTGTGGAAAATTGACATAAAAAGGAGGCCTGCGTGCCTCCAGAGTGTATTATACCAACTACTTTCTGCTGTGAACATCTTGCTGTATGCTATTTTCCTTAGCAATAGGGAAGAGTTCTCTTTAGAACTATTGCAAATAAATACCATTTGCCTCAAGAAGACCGCGTCATCTTGTGACCTACAGGGTTATGCCCAACATAGCCCCGTCCTCCGGCTGTCCAGGGAAGCACCTAACGTCTCCAAGTTCCGCCTTCCGCCAGCTACCAGTAGCGGCCTAGTCAGGTGACTAGTGGGGATTCGTCAATACCACACAGGTGTGGTAAGGCAGCGTGTCGGCACACACAGAGCAGAACCGTGGTTCCAAACGCCACGGCAGGTTAGGAGTTTGGTGGTGGCAGCATAAACCCGCCCACAGCGCAGTGGGTGGAGTCAGTAACAGGCGGTTACTGACGGTAAGCGGGAATCCCCTATGTGGTCAGGTCCCGTGTGACCTAACCTTCCATTCTGTGGACAGGACGCGAAAGCAGTGAGTGCTTTCGTACGGAACCGTCCTGTCACACTGTCTATACCTCATGGTCCTTTTGGAGTCCCCAACATCCTCTACGGACTAGGAGAAAAGGATTTACCGGTAAGTACCAAAATCCTATTTTTACAAGTAGCCCGCAGTACCAGGTGGTTTTGCCAGCAGAGGGGATAAGGCTTAGACCTGGAGCTCCTCCCCCAGCCTCAGGGCGCCATTTGCCAGTAAATGTTCCCGCCCTGGAGCTGCATTTCTGTCTCTCCCTCACTCCCTGTCAGTGTTTGGGCGCCATTTCTCTCAGCTACACTGTTCCTGGGACTGCTTGGGCAAATCCTCCTTTGTAAGGCCGTCTGGTAGTCAGCGCTGCGACTTTACATGACACTTAAGTATTCTACATGTCATTTAGACAGTGATAGTTAAGAAAGAGTGCGTTTAGTCAGGGTTCTCTGGTACAAATACCCTGTGATATACATCCATTTTTTCTTACTATGCAGTGTTATATCTCTTGATTACATAGCTATATATATATATATATATATATATATATATAAGCTAGTCCAGTGCAGTATTATTGTTAGTAATAACCTCTGCATTGTATTACTGTGACTATGTGTGTGCATTAGCTTGCTGGGTGGTTTCCATTTTGTGTCTCTCACTCAACTTGCTATCCCTATATTCTATAACCTGAGAGGGCTTGGTGCGTCAGGTTTATATTGATATGATATAGGTTATTCACAAGATATACTCTAATTTGTATTTTTCTCTGTGATTTTAGTCACCGTATCTCTCCTGAATCCCTGCTGGTGCTGACTACACTGCGCAGGGGTTTGGGCAAGAGGTATTGTGCTGCTGCCAATTGTACTGTTACCTGATACTGCAAGTTATATCATGTCTGCTTCTGATGGTAACAGTTCTGGGGCTGAACACACCACCGGTGTTGCTGAAGCCATAGATACCTATGAGGTGAATATAGCAGCCGCGGGCTCTGGTTCAGGGGGCTCCTTGCCCCCCAGTGGAACTGTAGCAATGGGGGTCCATAATGATCCGCCGTGGGCCACTTTCCCCACGCTTCTGAGTACACTAGTTACTAAACTAACGCCCCCTATGGGACCTCCCATGCCGGTTCAACCGTTTTTGGTCCCCACGGCTAACCCGCCGTGGGCAGATAACTTGTCTGCTCAATTGAAGAAACTGAACCAGTCCTTGACTACTAAAAAGTCTGACTCTCGCTCGCCTAAGACCAAGGGGCCCTCTAAGCGAGCTCTTACCTTGTCACAATCCACGGTTATCTCTGACACCTCGTCTGATGAAGATGGCCCTTACACGGACCCCACAGATTCTGACACAGATACTGCTGATGGGGAGGGTGGTTCAAATGTGGATGTTCCTGATCTTTTGGAGGCTATTAAGTTGATTCTACAGATTACGGATGAACCTGAGCCATCCGTCCCTCCTAAGAAACCAGATAGGTTCAAGCGTCAGAAGGTGGCTAAACAGGTTTTACCTCACTCTGACCACCTAGTGGAAATACATCAGGAATCCTGGGGAAACCCAGGGAAGAAGTTTGTGCCTCAAAAGAAGATGCTGGCTCGCTATCCCCTCACGCCAGAGCTGTCTAAAAATTGGGACTTGCATGTGGCTACGATGGTGGTTTCCTCAGCTCTACCTGTCACTACCGTCGCGTCTCTAAAAGAGCCTACGGATAAACGTGTGGAGGGTTGTCTGAAAGTGATTTACACCCTCACGGGTGCTGCACAAAGGCCCACTATTGCAGCAACATGGGCTGCAGAGGCTATTGAAGCATGGGTCCTAGAGTTGGAAGCTGAAATCTCTTCTGACCATGCTAGACAATGCTTGTCATATATTGTCACAGCTTCTCCCTATATTAAGGAGGTGGCTTCTGATGCCGGTATTCTAGCAGCCAAGGCCTCTACTACGTCAGTCCTGGCTCGCCGGATATTGTGGCTGAGATCCTGGTCTGTGGATCTGGATTCTAGAAAAACCCTGGAGGTACTCCCTTTCAAGGGAGATATTCTGTTTGGGGAGGACTTAAGATAGTGGCTGACTTGGCTACTGCCAAAACTGCCTGTCTGCCAAGTTGCGCTCCTTCTGCGTTGAAGGCTAAAGGTGCTTCCTTTCGTCCCTTTCATCCTCCAGGTAAAGCAAAAGGTCAGGCGTACCACAAGTAGGCCCGCACTTCCAAATCTGGTAAGCCAAAGCCCAAAAGAGCCTGGGCTTGCCTGTCAGCCAGCTTCCAAAACCGATAAGCCTGCCGCATGACGGGGCGGGCCTCCCCCTGTGGGACCCCAGGGTGGGGGGCCGGCTTCTAGGATTTACCCAGGAATGGTTGAAAACCACTTCATATGCCTGGGTACGGGAAGTCGTCACTCGAGGTTACGCCATAGCCTTCAAAAACTGTCCCCCTCATCGATTTTGTCTGACAGACGTCCCTTTGGACCAAACAAAGGCAAAAACTCTACACTCTGTGGTACAGACCCTCCTGGATACAGGAGTGGTAGTACAGGTGCCTCTTGCTCAGAGAGGATGGGGGTACTATTCTCCGCTGTTTCTAGTCCTGAAACCGATTGGGTCTTCCCGGCCCATTCTCAATCGCAAGGCATTGAACAGGTTTGTGAAAGTCTCCAAGTTTCGTATGGAAACCCTTCGCTCTATAGTTCTGGCCTTGGAACCGGGGGATTATATGGTCTCCCTGGATATACAGGATGCTTACCTGCATATTCCTATAGCAGTGTCGCATCAGCAATACCTGAGGTCCGCGATTGGCAACCTCCATTATCAGTTTTGGGCGTTACCTTTTGGTTTAACTACGGCTCCGCGAGTCTTCACCAAAGTTATGGCGGTGATGACGGTGGTACTCTGCCGTCAAGGGGTCAGGATCCTACCGTATCTAGACGACCTGCTGATTCTGGCAAATTCCCCAGAACTTCTCCTGTGTCATCTGGATATGACTGTCCGGTTTCTGCAAGCCCACGGGTGGCTCATCAACTGGAAGAAATCCTCCCTGGTCCCTGCTCAGAGCATGGTGCATCTGGGAGCGCTATTGGACACTCACAACCAGCGGTTGTTCTTGTCTCAGGAGAAAGTCCTGAAGCTTCAGGACAGGATTCGTTGTTTCCTCTCTCGTCCGCAAGTGTCGATACATTCGGCAATGCAGGTGCTGGGCCTCATGGTGTCAGCATTTGACATGGTGGAGTATGCTCAATTCCATTCTCGCCCCCTCCAAAAGCTGATTCTGGCCAAGTGGGACGGCCTGCCTCACTGGATCAGGTCTCACATAATCTCATTGACTCCGGAGGTCCGTCTTTCGCTGCACTGGTGGCTCCAGGACCAACGATTGTGCAGGGGCAGTCCCTTCTGGATATCCGACTGGGTCCTGCTGACGACAGATGCCAGTCTAAGAGGTTGGGGCGCGGTACTGGAGCAACACTCCCTTCAGGGTCGGTGGTCCAGGGAAGAGTCTCTCCTCCCGATCAACATTCTGGAATTGCGGGCGGTCTTCAACTCATTGAACCTGGCCCAGCATTTAATACAGCACCATCCTGTTCAAGTACAGTCGGACAATGTTACCACAGTGGCTTACATAAATCATCAAGGCGGCACTCGAAGCTGCTTGGCAATGAAGGAAGTGTCACGGATTCTGCAATGGGCGGAACGCCATCTACCGGCCATATCGGCGATATTCATCCAAGATTCAGTACTGAATTGGGAAGCGAGCATTTCTCAGTCGTCAGGACGTACACGGCGGAGAGTAGGGCCTCCATCCAGAAGTGTTTCAACTCCTAGTGGAAAAGTGGGGCCTTCCAGACGTGGATCTGATGGCGTCTCGACACAATCACAAGGTTCCGATCTTCGGCGCAAGAACAAGGGATCCTCAAGCAGCATTCGTGGATGCGCTGGCGGTGCCGTGGAAGTTTCGGCTGCCGTACGTGTTCCCTCCAGTGTCACTCCTGCCCAGGGTAATTCGGAAGTTCAAGCAAGAAAGGAATCCTGCTTCTCATAGCTCCAGCGTGGTCCAGACGGCACTGGTTCTCAGACCTGCAGGGCTTATCGTCAGAGCGTCCAATTCTACTTCCGCAATGCCCAGACCTCCTCGTTCAGGGCCCATGTGTCTATCAGGACCTAGCCCGGCTGTCTTTGACGGCGTGGCTCTTGAAGCTTTCGTCTTGAGGGCTTGGGGTTTTTCTGAGGCGGTCATTAAAACTATGTTGCGGGCCCGGAAACCGGCTTCTGCCCGGATTTTACCATAGGGTCTGGCATTCCTACTTTGTTTGGTGCGCATCTAACAATTATGACTCTTCCAAGTTTAGTACAGCCAAACTTTTGGCTTTTCTGCAGCAGGGCCTGGATTTAGGCCTGCATCTGGCCTCCCTCAAGGTTCATATTTCTGCCTTGTCGGTGTGGTTTTAGAGAAAAATTGTGACTTTACCTGATGTTCATACTTTCACTCAGGGTGTGTTGCGTATCCAACCTGCCTATGTCCCGCCTGTGGCTCCTTGGGACTTAGTGGTTTTGGAGGCATTGCAGGAGCCTCCGTTTGAACCCCTTTGGTTCAGCTGATCTTAAGTGGCTTTCCCTTAAGGTGGTGTTCTTGCTGGCTATTGCCTCTGCTAGAAGAGTGTCTGATTTGGGTGCCCTTTCCTGTAGTTCCCCATGTCTGATTTTTCACCGTGACCGGGCAGTACTTCGGACTCGTCCCGGTTATTTACCGAAGGTGGTTTCCTCGTTCCACCTTAATCAGGAGATTGTGGTTCCGGCCTTTGTCTCTCCTGACTTGTCTCCCAAAGAGCGGTCTTTGGATGTGGTGCGGGCTCTCCGTATCTATGTGAAAAGAACTGCTTCTATTCGAAAATCTGATTCTCTCTTTGTTTTGTTTGGATTTCACAAACGTGGCTGGCCTGCTCACAAGCAGACCCTGGCCAGGTGGATTAGACGTCGTCTTATATATGAGGGATGCACAGAGGGATATTTGCCGGCTGGCATCCAGAATTAAGGCAATGTCCATTCTGCCAGGAGGGTATTAGAGACCCGGCAGTGGACAGGTGATGCTGACTTTAAAAGGCACATGGAGATTCTGCCTTATAAGGGTGAGGAATTGTTTGGGGATGGTCTCTGGGACCTCGTATCCACAGCAACAGCTGGGAAGAAAATTTTTTACCTCAGGTTTCCTCACAGCCTAAGAAAGCACTGTATTTTCAGGTACAGTCCTTTCAGCTTCAGAAAAGCAAGCGGGTCAAAGGCGCTTCCTTTCTGCACAGAGACAAGGGAAGAAGGAAAAAGCTGCACCAGACAGCCAGTTCCCAGGATCAAAATCCTTCCCCCGCTTCCTCTGAGTCCACCGCATGACGCTGGGGCTCCACAGGTGGAGACAGGTGTGGTGGGGGCGCGTCTCGGGAACTTCAGGGACCAGTGGGCTTGCCCACAGGTGGATCCCTAGGTTCTGCAAGTAGTATCACAGGGATACAAGCTGGAGTTCGAGGCGACTCCCCCTCGCCGTTACCTCACATCAGCCTTGCCTGCTGCCCTCGGAGAAAGGGAGGTAGTACTGGCGGCAATTCACAAGCTGTACTTCCAGCAGGTGAAATCAAGGTACCCCTCCTTCAACAAGGCCGGGGTTACTATTCCAAAATGTTTGTGGTACCGATACCAGACGGTTCGGTGAGACCCATTCTAAAATTGAACTCCTTGAACACTTATATACGAAGGTTCAAGTTCAAAATGGAATCGCTCAGGGCGATTATTGCAAGCCTGGAGAATTTCATGGTATCACTGGACATCAAGGATGCTTACCTGCATGTCCCTATTTACCCTCCTCACCAGGAGTACCTCAAAATTGTGGTACAGGTTTGTCATTACCAATTCCAGACGTTGCCGTTGGTCTGTCCCCGGCACCGAGGGTATTTACCAAGGTAATGGCCGAAATAATTATCCCGTACTTGGACGATCTCCTTATAAAGGCGAGGTCCAGGGAGCAGTTGTTCGTCGGAGTAGCACTATCTCGGGAAGTGCTACAACAGCACGGCTGGATTCTGAATATTCCAAAGTCGCAGCTGGTTCCTACGACGTGTCTACTGTTCCTGGGTATGGTTCTGGACACAGAACAAGAAAAAAGGGTTTCTCCCGGAGGAGAAGTCCAAGGAGTTGTCGTCTCTAGACAGAGACCTCCTAATACAAATACAGGTGTCGGTGCATCAATGCACGCGAGCCCTGGGAAAGATGGTAGCTTCTTACGAAGAAATTCCATTCGGCAGGTTCCATGCAAGGATCTTCCAGTGGGATCTGTTGGACAAGTGGTCCGGGTCGCATCTTCAGATGCATCGGCGGATAACCCTGTCTCCAAGGGCCAGGGTGTCGCTGTTGTGGTGGCTGCAGAGTGCTCATCTTCTAGAGGGCCGCAGATTCGGCATACAGGACTGGGTCCTGGTGACCACGGATGCCAGCCTTCGAGGCTGGGGGGCAGTCACACAGGGAAGAAACTTCCAAGGACTATGGACAAGTCAGGAGACTTCCCTACACATAAATATTCTGGAACTAAGGGCCATTTACAATGCCCTAAGTCAGGCTAGACCCCTGCTTCAACACCGGCCGGTGCTGATCCAGTCAGACAACATCACGGCGGTCGCTCATGTAAACCGACAGGGCGGCACAAGAAGCAGGATGGCGATGGCAGAAGCCACAAGGATTCTCCGATGGGCGGAAAATCATGTGTTAGCACTGTCAGCAGTGTTCATTCCTGGAGTGGACAACTGGGAAGCAGACTTTCTCAGCAGACACGACCTCCACCCGGGAGAGTGGGGACTTCATCCAGAAGTCTTCCAAATGATTGTACACCGTTGGGAAAGGCCACAGGTGGACATGATGGCGTCCCGCCTCAACAAAAAGCTAAAAAGATATTGCGCCAGGTCAAGGGACCTTCAGGCGATAGCTGTGGATGCTCTGGTAACACCGTGGGTGTACCAGTCGGTTTATGTGTTCCCTTCTCTGCCTCTCATACCCAGGGTAATGAGAATAATAAGAAGGAGAGGAGTAAGAACTATACTCTTTGTTCCGGATTGGCCAAGAAGAGCTTGGTACCCAGAACTCCAAGAAATGATCTCAGAGGACCCATGGCCTCTGCCGCTCAGACAGGACCTGCTGCAGCAGGGGGCCTGTCTGTTCCAAGACGCACCGCGGCTGCGTTTGACGGCATGGCGGTTGAACGCCGGATCCTGAAGGAAAAGGGCATTCCGGAGGAAGTTATCCCTACGCTAATTAAAGCTAGGAAAGAAGTGAGCGCAAACCATTATCACCGCATATGGCGGAAATATGTTGCGTGCTGTGAGGCCAGGAAGGCCCCAACGGAGGAATTTCAGCTAGGTCGATTTCTGCACTTCCTACAGTCAGGGGTGACTATGGGCCTAAAATTGGGTTCCATTAAGGTCCAGATTTCGGCTCTATCGATATTCTTCCAAAATAGAACTGGCTTCACTGCCTGAAGTTCAGACTTTTGTTAAGGGAGTGCTGCATAGTCAGCCCCCGTTTGTGCCTCCAGTGGCACCGTGGGATCTCAACGTGGTGTTGGATTTCCTGAAGTCGCATTGGGTTGAGCCACTTAAATCCGTGGAGCTAAAATACCTCACGTGGAAAGTGGTCATTGTCACGATCCGGGTATCTGGACGCCATTTCTTACCCATCAGATGCCTCCTAAGGCTGGCTCAGCGCTCCAGGACCGGATCCCATCTGTTATCCTAATGTTCACATTCCTGCATCCTCTCCTGTCTCTCTGAGACGCTGTCACAGTAACGCCTTATTACATCTGGCATGGCGTCTCCCGCGGCCTCCGCCGCCGTCCCTGAGCTTCTGCATGCAGAGTGTCAGAGTGGCGATTACGTCAGCCGCGGCCTCCGCTGTGTCCGCGTGGTTGGATGTGCACTTGTCAGCCTGGCGTCTCCTGTCTCCAGTGGCCGGCGCCGCCATTACTGTTTTCATTACCACATGGATTACAAACCAAACTTCCCTCCAAGTGTCTGCATGGGCGCAGCCATCTTGGATTCTGTCAGCTGATCATTTCCTCCAATCTGTTGTCAGTATTGTTAATCTGCATAATTGCCTAGCCAATCCCTTCCTTGCTGCAGGTATAAATACACTGTGCCTGAGCAAGGAAGGCGTCAGTGCTTTGGTTGTCAAACCTAGTTCCTGTTTGTCTCTCTCCTGTGATTGTCTTCCAGGTTCCAGCTCCTGTCTCAAGACTTCCACCATAGAGACCCGCACCAGCATTCCACCTGCGGTGTAGCCTGACTCTCCAATCCATTGTGGATTCATCTGTTTCCAGCTACAACATTACCTGCTTCCAGCTCAGCTTCCAGCAGAGTACAGCTTCTCTTAAAGGGCCGGTGTCCTTTCTACACTTTACCACTCTCCACCGGTATTATTATTTCTCCGCTCTCAAGTTCTACATTTCAGTTCATATTTCATCGCTCCCAAGTTCATTTATTATTTAACTGGTTCCAGCCAGTATCCACTCCGTGCTAACAACAGTCTGGTTCCAGCCAGTATCCACAGCAGCCGTTTTATCTTCAGCAACCCAGCTTTTCCTGGAACACCAGCTGGTACAATCCTGGGTTATCTCCATTGCTACAGTCGGGCCTGGTAAGGACTTTCCATCTAGAAGGTTATAAGAACTATCTCACACTACCAGTGCCCTGTGGCTCCTGCCATCCTGTAGTACCCAGGAACTGTATTTATTCTTTGCTGACTTTTACGTTTTCTTTTACTGCTGCTGTGTTGCGGAGTTGTCATAATAAACATCATTGACTTTTATCCAAGTTGTCGTGGTCACGCCTTCGGGCAGTTATTATTCATGTTACTTACATGTCCAGGGGTCTGATACAACCTCCCAGGTTCCGGTACATCTTAGCCCCTACAACTGAGGCTGCCTCCCGTCAGCTCAGGCCCTCAGTTGTGACAGTAAGCACTGACCTAATGAATCCAGCCGGAGACCAGGATCAAGCGGCCAGGCCGATGCAAGAACTGGCAGCCCGACTAGAACATCAGGAGGCTGCACAGGGCCACATCATCCGCTGTCTCCAGGATTTCTCTACTCGGCTGGATGGGATTCAGACAACTCTCCGTGGATCAGGCGCGTCTGGTGCGTCAACCACAGTGACTCCAGCTATAACCCCACCCACCTTACCCATTTCTGCTCCACGTCTTCATCTTCCAACGCCAGCAAAATTTGACGGATCTCCAAGATTCTGCAGGGGATTTCTCAACCAGTGTGAGATTCAGTTTGAGCTACAACCTGGCAATTTTCCCAGTGACCGTACAAAAATTGCCTACATTACTTCTCTTCTCAGTGGCTCAGCCCTTGATTGGGCATCACCGTTATGGGAGAGGTCCGACACCCTGCTATCTTCCTACACTGCCTTCGTGTCAACATTCAGGCGCATCTTCGACGAGCCAGGCCGGGTAACCTCAGCTTCATCCGAGATTCTCCGTTTACGCCAGGGGTCACGTACTGTAGGACAATATCTGATACAGTTCCAGATCCTGGCATCCGAACTGGCATGGAACGACGAGGCCCTGTATGCTGCATTCTGGCATGGCTTATCTGAGCGTATTAAAGATGAGTTAGCTACCAGAGACTTACCTTCTAAGTTAGATGAGCTAATCTCACTCTGCACGAAAGTTGATTTACGTTTCAGAGAGAGAGCAACTGAGCGTGGAAGATCATCTGCTCCAAAATCTTCTGCTCCTCCTCCTCGTCAACTGTCACCATCTAAAGATGAGCCCATGCAACTTGGCTGTTCCCGTTTAACTCCTGCTGAGCGCCGAAGACGTCTCTCCGAGTCTCTCTGTCTCTATTGTGCAGCTCCGTCTCACACCATTAATGCCTGTCCCAAACGTCCGGGAAACTCCAAATCCTAGCTCGCCAAGGAGAGGGCCGGCTAGGAGTAATGATCTCCTCTCCATCTCCTCAAGATTGTAATCTCCCAGTCTCGCTTCAAGTTGCTCAACGTTACCGGAACGTCATTGCCCTCCTTGATTCCGGAGCAGCTGGGAACTTTATTACCGAAGCCTATGTTAAACGGTGGTCCCTACCCACCGAGAGACTTCCTTCGTCCATTTCTTTAACTGCCGTGGATGGCAGCAAAATTTTTGATGCGGTTATTTCTTTAAGGACTCTACCAGTTCGTCTGAGAGTGGGAGTTCTTCATTCCGAACTTATTTCTTTTTTAGTGATTCCAAGAGCCACACATCCTGTGGTCCTGGACCTTCCATGGCTCCGTCTTCACAATCCTACAATTGATTGGACGACTACGCAAATCCTGGCATGGGGTTCCTCCTGTGCTGAGACATGTTTGTTTAAAGTATTGCCTGTCTGTTCTTCCTCCCCCAGGTCGTCTGATGTTCCACCTCCTCCATATCAAGATTTCACGGATGTGTTCAGTAAAGCTTCTGCTGATATCCTTCCTCCTCATAGAGAATGGGACTGCCCGATTGATCTCGTTCCAGGGAAGGTTCCACCTCGAGGCCGAACTTATCCGTTGTCTCTGCCTGAGACGCATTCTATGGAGGAATATATTAAAGAGAACCTAGCAAAGGGGTTCATTCGACCTTCTTCTTCCCCAGCCGGCGCAGGCTTCTTTTTTGTAAAAAAGAAAGATGGTGGTCTGCGGCCGTGCATCGACTACAGAGGTTTGAACGACATTACCATCAAGAACCGTTATCCTTTACCCCTGATTACTGAGCTCTTTGACAGAGTTAGCGGAGCTACCATCTTTACAAAGCTGGACTTGAGAGGTGCATACAATCTCATCCGGATCCGTGAGGGTGACGAGTGGAAGACCGCCTTTAACACCCGTGACGGACATTATGAGTACCTCGTCATGCCCTTCGGATTGAGTAATGCTCCAGCTGTCTTCCAGCATTTTGTCAATGAGATCTTCAGAGACATTCTATACCGTCATGTCGTGGTCTATCTAGACGATATCCTCATTTTTGCCAACGATTTAGAGGAACATCGTTTTTGGGTTAAAGAGGTTCTGTCCCGTCTCCGTGTCAATCATCTCTATTGCAAATTAGAGAAATGCGTCTTTGAAGTCAAGTCCATTCCGTTTCTAGGGTACATTGTGTCCGGTTCCGGACTAGAGATGGATCCTGAGAAACTACAAGCAATCCAAAATTGGCCGATACCCTTAACCCTCAAAGGGGTCCAGAGGTTCTTGGGGTTCGCCAACTATTACCGAAAGTTTATACGAGACTTTTCCACCATTGTGGCGCCTATTACTGCTTTCACTAAGAAGGGTGCTAACCCGTCCAAGTGGTCTGAAGAAGCCATGCAAGCATTTCATCTTTTAAAACAAAGGTTCATCTCTGCGCCTGTCCTGAAACAGCCTGACATCGACTCTCCTTTCATCTTAGAGGTGGATGCCTCCTCCGTTGGAGTAGGAGCGGTGTTATCTCAGAGGGCTAAAGATGGCCATTTACACCCTTGCAGTTTCTTCTCCCGGAAGTTCTCCCCAGCTGAGCGCAACTATGCCATTGGCGACCAGGAGTTGCTAGCCATCAAGCTCGCTCTAGAAGAGTGGAGGTATCTGTTGGAGGGAGCTTCTCATTCAATCACCATACTCACAGACCACAAGAACCTTTTATATCTGAAAGGCGCACAATGTCTCAACCCTCGTCAGGCCAGATGGGCACTTTTCTTTTCCAGGTTCGACTTTAAACTCCAGTTCTGTCCGGGCTCTCAGAATCGCAAGGCCGATGCCCTTTCCCGCTCATGGGAGCAAGAAAATGAGTCAGAGTCTTCAGACAAGCATCCTATTATAAATCCGTTGGCATTCTCCACGGTAGGGATGGACTCTACGCCCCCATCAGGGAAAAGTTTTGTGAAACCGATGCTAAGGAAGAAGCTCATGCATTGGGCCCATGCTTCCCGTTTTGCCGGACATACAGGTATCCAAAAAACCCTGGAGTTTATCTCTAGGTCCTATTGGTGGCCAACTCTGAAAAAGGACGTCTTGGAGTTTATTGCATCTTGCCCAAAGTGTGCTCAACATAAGGTATCCCGCCAGTCGCCTGCGGGGCAACTGGTTCCACTATCTGTTCCCCGTCGACCTTGGACCCATTTGTCGATGGATTTTATTACAGATTTACCCATGTGCAACAAGTTCAATACCATCTGGGTGGTAGTTGACCGGTTCACCAAGATGGCACACTTCATTCCTCTCACCGGTCTTCCGTCAGCTTCCAAGTTGGCTCAAGTATTCATACAAGAGATCTTCCGACTCCACGGTCTTCCTGAAGAAATTATCTCAGATCGAGGAGTTCAATTCACAGCCAAATTCTGGCGAAGTTTATGTCAAGTCCTTCAAGTCAAGCTAAAGTTTTCCACGGCTTACCATCCTCAGACCAATGGTCAAACCGAGAGGGTGAATCAGGACTTGGAGTCCTTCCTCCGCATCTATGTGTCCTCCTCTCAAGATGACTGGGTTCAATTACTTCCCTGGGCCGAGTTCTGTCATAACAACCAGTATCATTCTTCATCTGCTTCAACACCATTCTTCACTAACTTTGGATTCCACCCTAAAGTCCCTGAGTTCCAACCGCTTCCAGCAACTTCTGTTCCCGCAGTGGATATCACCTTGCATCAGTTTGCCAATATCTGGAAGAGCGTACGATCAGCTCTGCTCAAGGCATCGTTCAGGTACAAGAAGTTTGCGGATAAGAAGCGTCGAGCAGTTCCTGCTCTCAAGGTGGGTGATCGGGTATGGTTATCCACGAAGAATTTGAGGTTAAGAGTTCCCAGTATGAAGTTTGCACCTCGCTATATCGGTCCTTTCAAGATTGAACAAGTCATCAATCCTGTTGCTTACAGACTTCAGTTGCCTCCCTTCTTAAAAATACCCAGGACATTCCATGTTTCCCTGTTGAAACCGCTGATCTTGAATCGGTTTCATTCCTCACTTCCTCCAACTCCGAAAGTCCAAACTCAACGAGGCGTTGAGTATGAAGTGGCCAAGATCCTGGACTCACGTCACCGTTACGGTCAACTACAGTATCTTATTGACTGGAAGGGTTACGGCCCTGAGGAACGTTCATGGACCAATGCTTCTGATGTCCATGCTCCTGCCTTGGTCCGGAGATTCCATTCCAAGTTTCCTCAAAAGCCAAAGAAGTGTCCTGGGGCCACTCCTAAAGGGGGGGGTGCTGTCACGATCCGGGTATCTGGACGCCATTTCTTACCCATCAGATGCCTCCTAAGGCTGGCTCAGCGCTCCAGGACCGGATCCCATCTGTTATCCTAATGTTCACATTCCTGCATCCTCTCCTGTCTCTCTGAGACGCTGTCACAGTAACGCCTTATTACATCTGGCATGGCGTCTCCCGCGGCCTCCGCCGCCGTCCCTGAGCTTCTGCATGGAGTGTCAGAGTGGCGATTACGTCAGCCGCGGCCTCCGCTGTGTCCGCGTGGTTGGATGTGCACTTGTCAGCCTGGCGTCTCCTGTCTCCAGTGGCCGGCGCCGCCATTACTGTTTTCATTACCACATGGATTACAAACCAAACTTCCCTCCAAGTGTCTGCATGGGCGCAGCCATCTTGGATTCTGTCAGCTGATCATTTCCTCCAATCTGTTGTCAGTATTGTTAATCTGCATAATTGCCTAGCCAATCCCTTCCTTGCTGCAGGTATAAATACACTGTGCCTGAGCAAGGAAGGCGTCAGTGCTTTGGTTGTCAAACCTAGTTCCTGTTTGTCTCTCTCCTGTGATTGTCTTCCAGGTTCCAGCTCCTGTCTCAAGACTTCCACCATAGAGACCCGCACCAGCATTCCACCTGCGGTGTAGCCTGACTCTCCAATCCATTGTGGATTCATCTGTTTCCAGCTACAACATTACCTGCTTCCAGCTCAGCTTCCAGCAGAGTACAGCTTCTCTTAAAGGGCCGGTGTCCTTTCTACACTTTACCACTCTCCACCGGTATTATTATTTCTCCGCTCTCAAGTTCTACATTTCAGTTCATATTTCATCGCTCCCAAGTTCATTTATTATTTAACTGGTTCCAGCCAGTATCCACTCCGTGCTAACAACAGTCTGGTTCCAGCCAGTATCCACAGCAGCCGTTTTATCTTCAGCAACCCAGCTTTTCCTGGAACACCAGCTGGTACAATCCTGGGTTATCTCCATTGCTACAGTCGGGCCTGGTAAGGACTTTCCATCTAGAAGGTTATAAGAACTATCTCACACTACCAGTGCCCTGTGGCTCCTGCCATCCTGTAGTACCCAGGAACTGTATTTATTCTTTGCTGACTTTTACGTTTTCTTTTACTGCTGCTGTGTTGCGGAGTTGTCATAATAAACATCATTGACTTTTATCCAAGTTGTCGTGGTCACGCCTTCGGGCAGTTATTATTCATGTTACTTACATGTCCAGGGGTCTGATACAACCTCCCAGGTTCCGGTACATCTTAGCCCCTACAACTGAGGCTGCCTCCCGTCAGCTCAGGCCCTCAGTTGTGACAGTCATGCTGTTGGCCTTGGCTTCGGCCAGGCGTGTATCAGAATTGGCGGCTTTATCATGCAAAAGCCCTTATCTGATTTTTTTATATGGATAGGGCGGAATTGAGGACTCGTTCCCAATTCCTTCCTAAGGTGGTATCAGTGTTTCATGTGAACCAACCTATTGTGGTGCCTGCGGCTACTTGGGACTTGGAGGATTCCAAGTTACTGGACGTAGTCAGGGCCCTGAAAAATATATGTTTCCAGGCGGCTGGAGTCAGGAAAACTGACTCGCTATTTATTCTATATGCACCCAACAAGCTGGGTGCTCCTGCTTCTAAGCAGACTATTGCTCGCTGGATCGGTAGCACGATTCAACTTGCACATTCTGCGGCTGGACTGCCGCACCCTAAATCTGTAAAAGCCCATTCCACGAGGAAAGGGGCTCTTCTTGGGCGGCTGCCCGAGGGGTCTCGGCTTTACAATTTTGCCGAGCTGTTACTTGGTCGGGTTCAAACACTTTTGCAAGAGTCTACAAGTTTGATACCCTGGCTGAGGAGGACCTAGAGTTTGCTCATTCGGTGCTGCAGAGTCATCCGCACTCTCCCGCCCGTTTGGGAGCTTTGGTATAATCCCCATGGTCCTTACGGAGTCCCAGCATCCACTTAGGACGTCAGAGAAAATAAGATTTTACTCACCGGTAAATCTATTTCTCGTAGTCCGTAGTGGATGCTGGGCGCCCATCCCAAGTGCGGATTGTCTGCAATACTTGTATATAGTTATTGCCTAACTAAAGGGTTATTGTTGAGCCATCTGTTGAGAGGCTCAGTTATATTTCATACTGTTAACTGGGTATAGTATCACGAGTTATACGGTGTGATTGGTGTGGCTGGTATGAGTCTTACCCGGGATTCAAAATCCTTCCTTATTGTGTCAGCTCTTCCGGGCACAGTATCCTAACTGAGGTCTGGAGGAGGGTCATAGTCGGAGGAGCCAGTGCACACCAGGTAGTCCTAAAGCTTTCTTTAGTTGTGCCCAGTCTCCTGCGGAGCTGCTATTCCCCATGGTCCTTACTGAGTCCCAGCATCCACTACGGACTAAGAGAAATAGATTTACCGGTGAGTAAAATCTTATTATCGTCACCTCCTTCCTAGCCTTTATTAAAGTAGGGATGACCTCTACCGGAATCCCCTTTTTTGCTAGGATTCGGCGTTCAACCGCCTTGCCGTCAAACGTAACCGCGGTAAGTCTTGAAATACACAGGGCCCCTGCTGCAACACGTCTTCCCTCAGAGGAAGAGGCCAGGGGTCTCCTGTGAGCATCTCTTGTAGATCCGAGTACCAAGCCCTTCGAGGCCAGTCTGGGACCACGAGTATCGTCTGTACTCTTCTTCGTCTTATGATCCTCAACACTTTCGTGATGAGAGGAAGAGGAGGGAACACGTAGACTGAGTCGAACACCCACGGTGTTACCAGTGCGTCTACTGCTACTGCCTGAGGGTCCCGAGACCTGGCGCAATACCTCCGAAGTTTTTTGTTGAGGCGTGACGCCATCATGTCTATTTGAGGAGTTCCCCAAAGACGCGTTACGTCTGCAAAGACTTCTTGATGAAGTCCCCACTCTCCTGGATGGAGATCGTGTCTGCTGAGGAAGTCTGCTTCCCAGTTGTCCACTCCCGGAATGAAGACAGCCGACAGAGCGCTTACATGATTTTCCGCCCAGCGAAGGATCCTTGTGGCTTCCGCCATCGCGACTCTGCTTCTTGTCCTGCCTTGGCGGTTCACATGAGCCACTGCTGTGACATTGTCTGATTGAATCAGAACCGGAAGGTTTCGAAGAAAACTCTCCGCTTGTCGAAGGCCGTTGTAAATTGCCCTGAGTTCCAACACATTGATGTGTAGACAGGACTCCTGGTCTGACCAAAGACCCTGAAAAGTCCTTCCCTGTGTGACCGCTCCCCATCCTCGGAGGCTCGCGTCCGTGGTAACCAGGATCCAGTCCTGAATCCCGAACATGCGACCCTCCAGCAGGTAAGCACTTTGCAACCACCACAGGAGGGACACTCTGGTTCCTGGGGACAGAGTTATTTTCCGATGTAAATGCAGATGGGACCCGGACCACTTGTCCAGAAGGTCCCATTGAAAAGTCCTTGCATGGAACCTTCCGAAGGGAAGGGCCTCGTAGGCCACCACCATTTTCCCCAGAACTCAAGTGCATTGGTGAACTGACACCCTTTTCGGTTTTAGCAGGTCTCTGACCATGTTCTGGATGTCTTGGACTTTCTCTATTGGGAGGAAGACCTTCATTTGTTCCGTATCCAGTATCATACCTAGGAACGGTAGTCAAGTTGTCGGAATCAACTGTGACTTCAGTAGATTTAGAATCCAACCGTGTTGCTGGAGCACTCTCAGAGAGAGCGCCACACTGCTCAGCAATTTCTCTCTTGATCTCGCTTTTATCAGGAGATCGTCCAAGTATGGGATAATTGTGACCCCATGCTTGCGCAGGACCACCATCATTTCCGCCATTATCTTGGTGAAAATCCTTGGGGCCGTGGAAAGTCCAAACGGCAACGTCTGAAATTGGTAATGACAATCCTGTACAGCGAATCTCAGGTATTCCTGATGAGGGGCATATATGGGGACATGAAGGTACGCATCCTTTATGTCCAGAGACACCATAAACTCCCCCTCCTCCACGTTGGCTATTATCGCCCTGAGTGATTCCATTTTGAATTTGAATCTTTTTATGTACAGGTTTAGGGATTTCAGATTCAAAATCGGTCTGACCGAACCGTCCGATTTCGGGACCACAAATAGGGTTGAGTAGTAACCTCTTCCCTGCTGGTGCAGGGGAACCTTGATTATCACTTGCTGTATACACAGCATTTGAATTGCAGCTAACACTATATCCCTTTCCGATGTGGAAGCTGGTAGGGCCGATTTAAAAAATCGGCGCGGGGGCACCTCCTCGAATTCCAATTTGTAACCCTGGGAAACTATTTCCAACACCCAGGGATTCAGGTCCGAACTGACCCAGGCCTGACTGAAAAATCGAAGACGTGCCCCCACCGGTGCGGACTCCCTCAGGGGAGCCCCAGCGTCATGCTGTGGGTTTTGGAGCAGCCGGGGAGGACTTTTGTTCCTGGGCACCTGCCGAAGCAGGTGCTCTCTTGCCTCTGCCCTTACCTCTGGCGAGGAAAGAGGATCCCCGACCTCTTTTGGACTTGTGCGACCGAAAGGACTGCATCTGATAGGGTGTTACTTTCTTTTGCTGTTGGGGAATATATGGTAAAAAATTTGATTTACCTGCTGTAGCTGTGGAAACCAGGTCCGTCAGCCCATCCCCAAACAATACATCCCCCTTATAGGGTAGTACTTCCATATGTTTCTTGGAATCCGCATCACCCGTCCATTGGCGAGTCCATAAGGATCTTCTCGCTGAGATAGACATGGCATTGGCCCTAGAAGCTAGCAATCCAATGTCCCTTTGAACATCCCTCATAAATAAGACTGCGTCTTTTATATGGCCTAGAGTTAGGAATATAGTATCCTTATCCATAGTATCAAATTGATCTGTCAGCTCATCTGTCCAAGCTACAATTGCGCTACACACCCATGCCGACGCAATCGTCGGTCTTAGCACAGCACCCATATGAGAATAAATACCCTTTAAGGTAGTTTCTTGCCTGCGATCTGCTGGGTCTTTAAGGGCCGCTGTGTCAGGAGACGGTAGCGCCACTTTCTTGGACAAGCGCGTCAGGGCCTTGTCCACAGTGGGGGGTAATTCCCAAATCTCCCTGTCCTGCTTAGGGAAAGGGTATGCCATAAAAATTCTTTTGGGGATCTGCGGTCTCTTATCCGGAGTCTCCCAAGCTTTTCCAAAGAACTCATTTAATTCATGAGATGTGGGAAAGTTAATAATCTGTTTCTTTTCCTTAAACATGTGTACCCTTGTGTCGGGGACTGAGGGTTCATCCACAATATGCAACACATCCCTTATTGCCACAATCATACACTGAATAGTTTTAGTCACCTTAGGGTGCAATTTTACTTCGTCATAGTCGACACTGGAATCAGAATCCGTGTCGGTAGTAGTGTCTTGTGTTAAGGGACGCTTTTGAGACCCCGACGGGCCCTGTGAGTCGGTCCAATCTGAGGATTGACCTCCTGATGTCCCCCCTAAACCAGCCTTATCAAGCCTTTTATGTAAAGATGCCACACTTACAACGTATGCCACATGTCCATCCAATCTGGAGTCGGCACAACCGACGGGGACACACCACTCATTTGCTCCACCTTCTCCTTGGAGAAGCCTTCCGCCTCAGACATGTCGACACACACGTACCGACACCCCACACACACAGGGAGTTACCTATAAGGGGACAAAACCCCAACCAGGCCCTTAGGAGAGACAGAGAGAGAGTATGCCAGCACACACCCAGCGCTTCAAAACACTGGAATATATGACCAGATAGCGCTATTATATGTTTATAATTGTAATCTGCACTCACTGCGTCGCCAAAGTGCCCCCCTCCTCCTTTTTCCAACCTGTGAAGCTCAGCAGGGGAGAGAACAGGGAGCCAGTGTTTTCTCATGCAGCCTCTGTGGAGAAAATGGCGCTGGTTAGTGCTGAGGATCAAGCCCCGCCCACCCGACGGCGGGCTTCGGTCCCTTCATCATATACTAATAAAATGGCGGGGGTCCGCGGATTTACTGTCCCACAGCCTAATCCATTGTATTTATGGCCAAATCGAGGTTTATTGCTGCCCAGGGCGCCCCCTGCGCCCTGCACCCTTCTGTGCCTGCTTTGTGTGTGTGACTGGGAGCAATGGCGCGCAGCTTACCGCTGCGCGCTTACCTCATGAAGATCTGATGTCTTCTGCCACCTGAAGTCTTTTCCTCAATACTCACCCGGCTTCTATCTTCGGCATCTGTGAGGAGGACGGCGGCGCGGCTCCGGGACGAACCCCAGGTGAGACCTGTGTTCCGACTCCCTCTGGAGCTAATGGTGTCCAGTAGCCTAGAAGCAGTGCCCAACTTTACAAGCCAGCTCTGCTTCTCTCTCCTCGGTCCCATGATGCAGGGAGCCTGTTGCCAACAGGACTCCCTGAAAATAAAAAACCTAACAAAATTCTTTTTCCACAGAAAACTCTGGAGAGCTCTCTGCAGTGCACCCATTCTCCTCTGGGCACAAGATCTAACTGAGGTCTGGAGGAGGGGCATAGAGGGAGGAGCCAGTGCACACCCATAGTCAAAGTTCTTTTTAGGTGCCCTATCTCCTGCGGAGCCCGTCTATACCCCATGGTCCTTACGGAGTCCCCAGCATCCTCTAGGACGTAAGAGAAAATTGTACTGTGTTACCTCATACTGCAAATTATATCATGTCTGCTTCTGAGGTTAACGGTTCTGGGGCGGAACACACTGCTGGTGTTGCTGAAGCCACAGGCACATATGAGGAGAATATAGCAGCTGTGGGGTCTGGTTCAGGGGGCTCCTTGCTCCCCAGTGGGACTGTGGCAACGGAGGCACATGCTGACCCACCGTGGGCCGCTTTTTCCACGCTTCTGCATACGCTAGTTCATAAACTAACACCCCCTATGGGACCCCCAATTCCGGTACAACCGTATGTGGTCCCTGCAGCTAACCCGCCGTGGGCGGACGATTTATCTGCTCAATTAAAGAAGTTGAACCAGTCCTTGACTACTAAAAAGTCTGACCAACGCTCGCCTAAGTCCAAGAGGTCTCTAAGCGAGCGTTCGTCTCCTCACAATCCACTGCTGTCACTGACACCTCGTCTGATGAGGACGGCACTTACACTGACTCCACAGGTTCTGACTCAGATACGGCTGATGGGGAGGGTAGTTCACATGTGGATGTTCCTGACCGTTTGGAGGCTATTAAGTTAATTCTGCAGATTACGGATGATCCCGAGCCATCCGTACCTCCTAAGAAACCAGATAGGTTCAAGCGTCAGAAGGTGGGTAAACAAGTTTTATCTCACTCTGATCACCTAGTGGATATACGCCAGGAACCCTGGGAAAACCCGGGTACGAAGTTTGTGCCTCAAAAAAAGATGCTGGCTCGCTATCCCCTCGCGCCAGAGCGGTCTAAGAATTGGGAAACACCTCCTCCAGTGGACTCACATGTGGCTAGGATGGTGGTTTCCTCAGCTCTACCTGTCACTACCGTCACGTCTCTGAAAGAGCCTACGGATAAACGTGTGGAGGGTTGTCTAAAAGGGATTTACACCCTCACGGGTGCTGCACAAAGGCCCACTATTGCAGCTACATGGGCTGCAGAGGCTATTGAAGCATGGGCCTTGGAGTTAGAAGCTGAAATCTCCTCTGACCATGCTAGACAATGCTTGTCATATATTGTCACAGCTTCTCGATATATTAAAGAGGCGGCTTCTGATGCCGGTATCCTAGCAGCCAAGGCCTCTACTACGTCAGTCCTGGCTCGCCGGATATTGTGGCTGAGATCCTGGTCTGTGGATCTGGACTCTAGAAAAACCCTGGAGGTACTCCCTTTCAAGGGAAATATTCTGTTTGGGGAGGACTTAAATAAGATAGTGGCTGACTTGGCTACTGCCAAAACTGCCTGTCTACCTAATACCGCTCCTTCTGTGTCGAAGGCTAAAGGTATGTCCTTTCACCCCTTTCATCCTTCAGGTAAAGCAAAATGTCAGGCATACCATAAGCAGGCCCGCACTTCCAAACCTGGTAAGCCGAAGCCCAAAAGAGCCTGTGCTGCCCGTCAGCCAGCTGCCAAGACCGATAAGCCTGCCGCATGACGGGGCGGGCCTCCCCCTGGAGGACCCCAAGGTGGGGGGCCGGCTTCTAGGGTATACCCAGGAATGGTTGAAGACCACTTCAGATGCCTGGGTACGGTAAGTCGTCATTTGAGGTTACGCCATAGCCTCCAAAAACCGACCCCCTCATTGATTTTGTCTGACAGACGTCCCGTCGGACCAGACAAAGGCAAACACTCTACATTCGGTGGTACAGACCCTCCTGGATACAGGAGTCGTAGTACAGGTGCCTCTTGCTCAGAGAGGACGGGGGTACTATTCCCCGCTGTTTCTAGTCCCAAAACCGAATGGGTCCTCCCGGCCCATTCTCAACCTCAAGGCACTGAACAGGTTTGTGAAGGTTTCCAAGTTCCGTATGGAAACCCTTCGCTCTATAGTTCTGGCCTTGGAACCTGGGGACTACATGGTCTCCCTGGACATACAGGATGCTTACCTGCATATTCCTATAGCAGTGTCACATCAACAATACCCGAGGTTCGCTATTGGCAACCTCCATTACCAGTTTCGGGCGTTACCTTTTGGTTTAACAACAGCTCCGCGAGTCTTCACCAAAGTTATGGCGGTGATGACGGTGGTACTCCGCCGTCAAGGGGTCAGGATACTGCCGTATCTGGACGACTTGTTAATCCTGGCAAATTCCCTTGCGTCATCTGGATATGACGGTCCGGTTTCTACAAGCCCACGGGTGGCTCATCAACTTGAAGAAATCCTCCCTGGTCCCTGCTCAGAGCATGGTGCATCTGGGAGCGCTGTTGGACACTCACAACCAGAGGTTGTTATTGTCTCAGGAGAAAGTCCTGAAGCTTCAGGACAGGATTCCTTGCTTCCTTTTTCGTCCGCAAGTGTCGATACATTCGGCTATGCAGGTGCTGGGCCTCATGGTGTCAGCATTCGACATGGTGGAGTATGCTCAATTCCATTCTCGTCCCCTCCAGAAGCTGATTCTAGCCAAGTGGGATGGCCTGCCTCACCAGATCAGGTCTCAAATTATCTCTTTGACTCCGGAGGTCCGTCTGTCGCTGCTCTGGTGGCTCCAGGACCAACAATTGTGCAGGGGCCGTCCCTTCTGGATATCCAACTGGGTCCTGTTGACGACAGATGCCAGTCTAAGAGGTTGGGGCGCAGTGCTGGAGCAGCACTCCTTGCAGGGTCAGTGGACCAAGGAGGAATTTCTCCTCTCGATCAACATTCTGGAGTTGCGGGAGGTCTTCAATGCGTTGAACCTAGCCCAGCATTTGATTCAGAACCATCCTGTTCAAGAACAGTCGGACAACGCCACCACAGTGGCTTACATAAATCATCAAGGCGGCACTCAAAGCCATTTGGCAATGAAGGAAGCCTCACGGATTCTACATTGGGCAGAACGTCATCTACTGGCAATATCGGCAATATTCATTCCGGGAGTCCTGAATTGGGAAGCGGACTTTTTCAGTTGTCAGGATGTGCATGCCGGCGAGTGGGGCCTCCATCCAGAAGTGTTTCAACTCCTCATGGAAAGGTGGGGTCTTCCAGATGTGGATCTGATGGCGTCTCGACACAATCACAAGGTTCCGGTCTTCGGAGCAAGAACAAGGGATCCTCAAGCAGCATTCGTGGATGCGCTGGCGGTACCGTGGAGGTTTTGGCTGCCGTACGTGTTCCCTCCGGTGTCACTCCTGCCCAGGGTACTTCGGAAGTTCAAGCAAGAAAAAGGAAATCTGCTTCTCATAGCTCCGGCGTGGCCCAGACGGCACTGGTTCTCAGACCTGCAGGGCCTGTCGTCAGAGCGTCCAATTCTACTTCCACAACGCCCAGACCTCCTCATTCAGGGCCCCTGTGTCTACCAGGACCTAGCCCGGCTGTCTTTGACGGCGTGGCTCTTGAAGCTTTCGTCTTGAGGGCTAAGGGTTTTTCTGAAGAGGTCATTAAAACTATGTTGCGGGCCCGGAAACCGGCCTCTGCCCGGATTTACCATAGGGTCTGGCATTCCTACTTTGTTTGGTGCGCATCTAACAATTATGACGCTTCCAAGTTTAGTACAGCCAAGCTTTTGGCTTTTCTTCAGCAGGGCCTGGATTTAGGCCTGCGTCTGGCCTCCCTCAAGGTACATATTTCTGCCTTGTCGGTATGGTTTTAGAGAAAAATTGCGACTTTACCTGATGTTCATACTTTCACTCAGGGTGTGTTGCGTATCCAACCTCCCTATGTTCCGCCTGTGGCTCCTTGGGACTTGTCGGTGGTTTTGGAGGCGTTGCAGGAACCTCAATTTGAACCCCTGGGTTCAGCTGACCTTAAGTGGCTTTCCTTTAAGGTGGTGTTCTTGCTGGCTATTGCCTCTGCTAGAAGAGTGTCGGATCTGGGTGCCTTGTTTTGTAGTTCCCCATATCTGATTTTTCACCGTGACCGGGCGGTTCTTAGGACTCGTCCCGAATATTTGCCTAAGGTGGTTTCTTCGTTCCACCTTAATCAGGAGATTGTGGTTTCGGCCTTTGTCTCTCCTGATTTGTCTCCCAAAGAGCGGTCTTTGGATGTGGTGCGGGCTCTCCGTATCTATGTGAAGAGAACTGCTTCTATTCGAAAATCTGATTCTCTGTTTGTTTTGTTTGGATTTCACAAACGTGGCTGGCCTGCTCACAAGCAGACCCTGGCCAGATGGATTAGAATGGTGATTGCACATGCTTATGTGAAGGCTGGTCTCTCTGCTCTTGATCACATTAAGGCCCATTCTACTCGGTCTGTTGGCCCTTCTTGGGCGGCCCAACGTGGTGCGACCCTTGAACAATTGTGCAAGGCGGCTACGTGGTCTTCCGTGAACATGTTCATAAGGTTCTATTCCTTCGATACTGCCGCTTCCCAGGATGCTTCCTTTGGATGCCGGGTTCTTGTGCCCGCTACAGTGCGTCCCCTCCCATAAGGAACTGCTTTAGGACATCCCCATTGTCCAGACTTGTGGAGCCCAGTGTACCCCGCAGCAGAAAATGAGTTTTATGATAAGAACTTACCCTTGTTAAAACTCTTTCTGCGATGTACACTGGGCTCCACAAGGCACCCACCCTGACGCACTTAACTTCTTTGGGTTGATATGGCATTATCCGCTGACACTTCTCTTGTCGTGAGAGTGTGGTGTATGTGGCTACTAACCGTTGTCGTCTCTTTTCCTGCTACTGCATTGGGCTGGTTACCTAAAACTGAGCTCCTGTGCTGGGAGGCGGGGTGATATAGGAGGCGGCGCTGTGCATTCTGGGAACAGTCAAAGCTTTGAGTCTGTTGGTGCCTCGGATCAAGATCCTACTCTACACCCCCATTGTCCAGACTTGTGGAGCCCAGTGTACCTCGCAGAAAGAGTTTTAACAAGGGTAAGTTCTTACCATAAAACTCGTTATCTAATTACATTCCCTCCATACAGTCGCACATCCTAACATACAGTATTTTCTTCAATTTGACACCTTCCTGACCCTAGGCCAACATTGCTGTGTGACTATATCATACAGCTCACCAAGAAACTCTGCAATCTTGCCGGACCATTATGCAATAGATAGTGACTATCTTTGTGTATTAATGCCTTTTTCCCTATAGATTGTAAGCTTGTGAGCTGGGCCTTCCTACCTCTAGGACTGTCTGTTATTACCCAGTTATGTTGTATTACTGTTGTAATGTAAAGTGCAATGGATTTACTGTGCTTTATAAGAAACGGTTGCTGATGCTGATAAATACTGACCCAGCAAAATAGATGAACTCACCTGTGCATGATTAAATCCATAAAACATGTCTTGCTAGTGTTATTGGAGTAGAGAACCCCTTCTTTAGAATACTACAAATGTTATGACTCTGTTGCTTTTGTGAGCTGACCTAGGTATTGCATAAGTTGGCCAGATAGTACGTCAGACCAACATTCCTACTTCCATGCAACTGACCAACTAGTCTAATTAAAACTCTTCTCCACACACCTAACAACATTTTTTTTTTCAGACTAGGAAACCAGCGAACTTGTCTGCAACTTGTGATATTCTGATATCACAGAAGTAGGCGGACAGTGTCTTCCTGCTTCTGCATGGTTTGAATGAATTTTTTTTTTTTTTATTATTCAATAAAAATGGGTTATTTTTCTTTATTTTTCTTCATTTTATTGACTACGAAAGACAAAGGGACCCGAGGATGCTCCAAGTGGCTGCACAGACTGCGGCGTGTCTGTCTGGAGTGTCCAAGTGACGCTCGCTCCGAGAGGTACTGCCACAATGACGGTGCTGCCCCCTGATTGACTGCACTGCTCGCACACCGCTAGTGATTAGGCGGCACTCCGCTGTCTTTCTCAATGTTTAAGTGCAAATTGAATCCATGTTGCCAACATTTCAGACTGGAACGGTCTTTTCATCAGGGTGTTTTTTTGGGGGGTTTTCTGTACACCCTGATGAAAAGATTATTCTGGTCTTGAAACGTTGGCAACCTGGATTCAATTTGCACTATAAACTGTGAAATAGACAGTGGAGTGCCACCTCATCATTATTCTCCTGGGATATTTGATTATTGTTAAATATTAAGGCAAGCACCCCGGCTATTTTCCTGCTGAAGAAAACATGATATGCAGCAATGCCACCAGATGGAGCGGGGCAGCAGGAGGCCCTCCCCAACTGCACACCCTAGATAGAGCTGGGGATGTACTGAGTGGATGGTGATTGGTGCACAGTGCTGGATGTACTGGGGGTTGGACGGTGATGGCTGTTCTGGTGGTGATAACAAAAATGTGGCTGCTGAGCTACTACTGTTTCCCTCTGCAGATGCAGCTGCCGCCAACACACCGCTCTCTGCATCGGGCGCTGTGGGAGCTGAAATTACGAATGGAGCATCTGTTCTAGCGGTGCCTGCCGCAGAATGCAGAGAAGCAGCAGCAGTAACGGCGGCTCTACCAGAGGCAGTCAGAGGTGACTGTGACAAAAGTAGGCAGACACTGACAATAGTAACATGCGTCGAGCGCAGTAGTACCAGAGAGAGGCCCCTTGCCCGAAGCGTGGCAAGTGAGGTGAGCCACGCTCACCATATCTGAGTCATCTCCAGATATGGTGAAACATACAAAACGACACCAATAAAACCCACACAACTTGTGTCGACCATTTTCATATCGACCTACTGACCATCTGTTTTACTGTAGACCTACTGAACCACACCCTCTAGAGCTGAGTTATGCTGAGTGTAACCGGATTCCTTCACCTTCGGGCGACTCACAGAACAGTATCCGGTATACAGATCTCTGCCTTTCTTTATTGCTGTAGGTTATGGGTTAGGTTTGGCTGCTGTTTGGCAATAAACTTTTTTATGTTTTTGTTTTTACCAACTCATAAAACCTGTAAGATGTGTAGAATAGGGTTTAATGAGAGTGCAGAAAGCACTTAGTGATCATGCGCACGACAATACATGGGTTCTGATTCAGAGATGGGCGCAAACCTGATATTTTGCACAGCTGAGCGTCTATCAGGCGAATGCGTCACACTGCGCATATGCCGCACAGGCGATCACAGAGCTGATTTATTCCCAAAGTGATTGACAGTCATGGACTTTTTGGGGGAGGTAATGGGGAGTGGCGTCAAAATCGCAGACGAGTCATGCCCGTTTTCGGGGGATGCGTCCCAGCTTGCATCAGTGATCCCATACACAGTTACAATGGCTCCGGTGTCTTACTTCCTGCGGCCAGGCTGTGCGACCAAAGGGCCACTCAGAAGTTTGACTGGCAACGGGTGGTGCTCTTTGTACGCCGGTGGGCGCATCAATACAAATCCAGTCGGCAGCCCTATTTTGCATTATTTCACTGCATTTTGCATCACACACTGACAGCTGCGGCAGCATCAGTGCACATCTCAGTCAGGCCTCTATTACAATATTGGTAGCTACAGCTGAGAACAATAAATCCATTTCAGACACTTCTCACAATGTGTCCAAATGACCACCTTTAAAATCACGCTGGATACAAAAAGTAAAAATCAATATTTGAACATCAGCTCGGAATCCCCACTCGGCAAGTGCTTTTATTTTTTTATTTTTTTTTATTTTTTTATCCTGTAAAACAGGTGCACAGGAAAAAAGGCGCTATAACTCATGGGTGTAAGTCCATACTAGGCGCCCGGAGGCTCACATTCACTACCAACTCCCCATCTCTGCAGCACCCACACACTCTCTCCAGGGGCGTTGAGATGGGAGGGTGGGTACTTATTTCCTGGGCTCTGGCTAGTTAGAGGGTCCTGTCCCGGGTTGTCTGCTTAGGGGGACATGGTCCCCTCCATACGGCTGCCTGTGCACCCTGTACAGCTGCGAGGAGGAGGGAACATTAGCGGGGGGGATGCACTCAAGAGGAAGTCTCTCCCCATAGGTGGCAGCTGCTGTGGGAGGGGCCCTGCCTCCTGCAGATCACATTCACCTTTCACTTTCACAGTTCCATCACCCCAGCAGCACCCAGACAGGGTGGGGCGCATAGAGCTAAATCCGGAGCATGGAGGAGGTCAGTGTGCCCCCCCTCAGGCTAGCGCCCGAAGGCAACTGCCTGCCTTTGTATCCTGTATTTATGCCCCTGCTATAATCCTTATCAACCGACCAGAGTCTGTAATTAGTCGAATGCCTGTCTGAATGCGACTGCATACAGTGATTTTCCGTAAGTGTCAAGGTCAATTGAATCTTCTACATTGCAGCCATTTCGCTGCAAGAGCTATATAGTGCATTTCCTGCAATTCGGCGACGCCCGTGTGCATTGTGAATGATAAATTCAGGTCTGATTGTAGTAGCTTTGCTTTTTGGAAAAATTCACGTGAGGCAGAAATCCGTAACTCTCTGGCACTGTCCCGTCCCTGCATCGCTCTGCACTTTGCACTGGTAAAACGCAGTAGGTGATGGAATCTAAAGTTACTAATTCACCCAACTTTCTAAAACTTGTCCTTTACTACATGCTAGTGCAGGGAGAATTCACTTATTTTTAGCGACCTATCCTTATAATTTCTGCTTTACAGTTATTGCCGCCAAAATGACCTGAAACCGAAAATAACATTATTTTCCTTTAAGGCCAAATAAACGATGGACGTATTAATTTATCATGAGCCTGTCAAATCCATCATGCAGTCCATTGTCGATACAGCTTAGGACTCAGTCTTATGAATCAAAGGAGAGCGAAATGACTGCATAGGAATGGAGAGAGTTAAACCTCCTGTGAGGGGTGGACCTAACTGTTAGGAAAGTACAGCCCATGGTAGAGAGGGGAGGGTTCAGTATATTATAGGGACTTCTAGGCCAGCTTGGTCTCTCTTGCTGCTGAATTGCCTTCTGGTGAGTGCTGCATTGCAGATTCACTAGACCGTTTAGCTAGTTAGTTAATTTTAGTCAGTTGCAGTGCACTGTGTATTTTTTGTGACACCCTCCTTTCACTCCCACACTCTTTTTGAATGATGGCCGCCTCTCGCCCCCGCCGTGCCGCCGGAACCTCAGCTCGCTACCGCTCATCAGGCGGTGAGGCTGGGCCCGAGGATGGGCCGGCTGGCCCAGCTGACGGCTACCCGTCTTCCGGGGCCGACGCTGGCGGCGGTGGCTCGGCGGACTCGGTCTTCCTTGCTGTTGGGCGGCAGGGAGGGCTGGGAGCACGGGGGAGACGCCTGGAGGTGGCCGGGCATCGCCCTGCACCTCCGGCTGAAGAGTGCGAGGCACCGTTGCCGGGTACGGGCGCCAGGTCGGGCGGCCGATGGAGGCTCCCAGTCCGTCTCCCCTCTCATCCCCCTTGTCGCGGCCGCGAGGTGGTGCCGGGCGAGGGGGGCGGATGGCGGCGGCGAGTCGGACGAGGCCCATCGCGGGGTCTCGTCCGACGGTCACTTCAGGTGGGCCCAGCGGTGGAGGGAGTGTGGCGGGAAGCCCGCGCTCTCAGACAGTGGCGCCGTTCGCGCACGTGTGCGCACACGTGTGCGCGCAGCGGCGCCGACAGTGTCCTCATCTCCCCTACTGCCTCCCTTGCAGCCGGAGTCCGGCGGGGAGCGGCGGCGGGGGGGACGTACCAGGGGCGAGCACGGCGGCATTGAGCCCCGCCGAGGCGCCTTCCCTGCGGACGGAGAGAGCTCCGGCCTGCGGGGGAAGGGCGCGCGCGGGGGGGCCGGTGGTAGCCGGAACAGCGCTGGTGAGGGCCTGCAGGCTCAGGTTAGAGTAGGGGACTGGTGGGGGACCACGCCACTTGTGGTCAGGGGGGCCAGCAGTTCCCCAGCGGGCCAGGCGGAGCATTGGTCGTCGGGTCCCCTGTTGGCGCCTACCGGGCGCCGGGCAGGGAGGCGTGCGCCGGCATCTGTGGGGGCTCCGCGGGGGGCGGCGGTGACTTTTGGGGAGGGCAGGACCCCTCCGGTCAGTTGGCGTCGGCTCTGTCGACGGTGGTGGCGGCATTGGGCCCGTTGGCCGCTGCAGCATCCCTGGGGACAGCAAGGCATTCCAGCGCGCGCGCGGAAGCAAGGGCATCCGGTGCGCGGCCCGGGTCGGCGGCTCAGCGAATTGCTCGCACTTGCCGTGATCTGGGGGCGGCCGCGGCGCAGCTGGGACACCGTCAAGTGCGGGCCGAGCAGGCGCCGGGAGTGGTTTCCGGGTCCTTTGCTCCGTCTTCTTCAGGTGATCGCGGAGAAGTTGAAGTGGTTGGGAACGACGAGGAGGATGTCGAAGTTTCCACACCGGAGGATTCCCAGTCTGAGCAGTCGACAGCGTCAGGTGAGGTTGAGCAGTCGGCGTCTGGCTCCAGCACGCGCTCCAGTTCTCTCAGTTCCTCCTCTTCTTCATCCCTGTCGTCGCCGGCGTCCAACGTCAGTAGCACGACTAGGGCAAAAAAGCGCGTGACGAAGTACGCCAACAGGTGGAAGAGACGTAAGCGGCTTAGCGAGGACGCTCGCAGGGCCAAGAAGCGCCGCGATTTGCCGGGAGTAGTACACTGCGATTACACGGCCGTGTTGAGGGAGTTGCGGGATAGCTGCCGTAGGAAGATCTGCAGGGGTGATTACGTTGATATGTTCGTCCTGACTAAGGACGCAAAGAAGGACTATAAGTCAGCGGCAGCTAAGAAGGGCATCGGAGCTGAAGCTTTCCGTACTTTCGACAACTGGCTGGCCGGTTTTTGCGTCTTTGCGGCTTGTTACCTGGAAGATAGGCCTGACGAACATATGAACGTCATACGATACCTGCACTTGATACACGATATGCAGCGCACATCGTCAGGCATCGAATGGCGGATGTATGACGAGAAATTCCGGGAGAAACAGGACTGCTTGCAGGTGATTGACTTTGGATGCAAAGACGTGGAAGTCTGGCTCCAGGTCACCCGGACTTCTCAACCCGCAAGGGAGCTCCGGAATCCGGGGGCGGACGGGCAACGCGCAGGGTCATCCGCCCAAGGGAGCGGCGCGGACGGCGGAGCGGGCAAGACAGGTAGATTGGGCGGGCGCGGGGGAGGGCAGGCCGCCGCGAAAGGGAAGTGCTTCGCATTTCACAATGCGTCCTGTTCCTTCGGCAAGCAGTGTCGGTTTCGACATTTGTGCTTGCAATGTGGCGGCTCCCACCCGGCCTCGACCTGTTTTAAAGGCAATCGCCAAGGTGCGCGGGGTAAGCAAAGCTACGCAAGACCCGGCGCGAGCGGGATCGCTCCACAGGGCACCAACGCCAATTAATTTGGACGCCATGGCCAAATGGTTGGATTGGTATCCAAATAGTACGGACGCTCAGTTTTTGTTTCAAGGTTTTAAGTTTGGTTTTCGCTTGCCTGTTGCGAGCGATGTATCGGTTCGGGCTCTCCGGAATCTTCAGTCCACTCGCGCCTTGCCGTCGGTTCTGCGCGAGAAAGTGGATAAGGAGGTACGGCTGGGTAGGATGGAGGGCCCGTTTAGCTCACCCCCAGTGGATGACTTGGTCATCTCCCCAGTGGGGGTGGTCCCCAAGAAGACTCCAGGTGCCTTTCGGCTCATTCAGCATCTTTCTTACCCGTCGGGGTCGTCGGTCAACGACGCCATACCACCGGCTCATTGCTCGGTGGTGTACCAGTCGTTTGATGAGGCGCTAGAGTTGGTCCGTAGTTACGGCCCTGGGGCCCTGATGGCTAAGATCGATGTGGAATCCGCGTTTCGGTTGCTCCCGTTGCATCCAGACTCATTCCGTTTTATGGGTTTTCGGATCGGAGCGGAGTATTTCATCGACAAATGTTTGCCGATGGGATGTTCCGTGTCCTGCTAGTTTTTTGAACGGTTTAGCACATTTTTACATTGGTGCGTGGAGTCTTCGTCAGGGGGTCATGGAGTTGCGCATTACCTCGATGATTTCCTGTGTGTGGGACCGGCGAATTCGCCGCGCTGCAGCGACTTGCTGTTCAGCATCCGAGCGCTGTTTTTTCACTTTGGCGTTCCTGTGGCCGAGGATAAAACGGAGGGGCCGGTTTCCTGTTTATCGTTCTTGGGGATCGAAATTGACACGGTAGCGGGATCGTGTCGCCTTCCTCAGGCCAAGGTTGCAAAGCTACGCAAAGTTATTTGCCAGTTGGTAAGGTCGGGCAAAGTCACGCTGCGGCAGGCGCAGTCCTTGCTGGGCCTTTTGAACTTTGCTTGTCGGGTAATCCCGATGGGCAGGGTTTTCTGCCGGAAGCTGGAGAGGGCGACGGCGGGGTGTGCCAGGCCGCATCATTTCATCCGCTTGTCCTCCGAGATTAAGAGGGATTTGGCCGTATGGGCCTCGTTCCTGGAGGATTTCAACGGGGTGCGTATCTGGCAGGCCCCAACGGTCGACAGCGCTAGGTTGCAGCTGTTTACTGACGCGGCGGGTTCCTCTGGGTTCGGTTGCTACCTAGAGGGATCTTGGGGCGTGGCCTCGTGGCCTGAGGAATGGCACGTGAAGGTTTCACTAAGGACATGTTGCTGCTGGAGCTTTTCCCCATTATGGTGGCACTGGAGGTTTGGGGCGATCGTCTGGCTCATCGCAGCATTTTGTTTAGATGTGACAATCTGGGTGTGGTGCATGCGATCAATAACCAGAGGGCGAAGTCGCTAGTGGTTCTGAGGGTGCTTGGGCGATTGCTGCTGACTTGCTTGCATAGGAATGTATGGTTCCGCGCGCAGCATGTACCAGGTCTTGAGAACGGAATTGCCGACGCGTTGTCCCGAGGTCAGTGGGAGAGATTTCATTTGTTGGCACCCGAGGCCGATGAGCGGAGGTTTCAATGTCCCGGTTATGTCTGGCAGGTGATCGGACCGGACTGGAGGGTCTAGTGATGCGATCAGTGGCTCCGAACACGCTCAAGGCTTACGGTCAAGCTTGGAGCGAGTGGGAAGAGTTTGTCCGAGGACGCAGTCAAGAAGGTAAGAGCGGGCATCGGATGATGCTTTCTTTTATTTGGCAGCTGTTTGTCACGGGTAGGTCCAGAGCGGTGGTGTCCCGGTACTTATCAGGGATTTCGTTCTTTAATAAAATCAAGGGGGTCCCTGACGTGACAAAGAGCGGGCTTCTGGTTAAGGCGATGAAGGGGTGGGCACGCGTGGCGCCGGCGCCGCCTGATAGGCGGCGGCCCATCGATGCGGCCTTGCTACCGGCTGTCATCCAGGCGGTGGGCGGTATCGCGTCGTCTATTTTTGAATCGCTTTTGTTCCGGTTGGCGTTCTCAATGGCTTACCACGGAGCCTTTCGGGTTTCGGAGCTGGTTGCACCATCTAAGCGGGCGGACTCGCGCATGCTGCTGGAGGACGTGGTGGTGGGTGAGAGGTCCTTGCTGTGCAGATTGCGTCGCTCTAAGACGGACCAAGTAGGTAGAGGTCGATGGGTCACCTTGGTTTCGTCGCTGGAGGAGAGCATTTGCCCGGTGAGGTTGGCATCGAAATATGCAGCAGTTCGGCCCGGTGTGCAGGGGTCGTGGCTGCTGCATTATGACGGTTTACCTTTGACGAAATATCAGTTTCGATGGATGCTGAGTCGCTGTCTGGCGAGCTTGGGCCTTTCACCCGCTGCTTTTCGGTACGCATTCCTTCCGAATCGGGGCAGCGACGGCGGCTGCGTCGGCAGGGCTTTTCGTGGCGGAAATCCAGGCAGTGGGACGATGGAAGTCGTCGAGTTACAGACGATATATTCGCCCAGTGCCATAAGTGTTTGGTTGATTAACGGTTCTGTTTATTAGTAGTTGTATAAGTTCATGTTGTAAAGTTCAGTACGTCCTTGTGTAGTGTGTCTGTTTGTCTCCCCTGTTTACCCTACTCAGGGATTAGCTACTCGCCGCTGCTGGCAGCGGGGGTCTGGAGTTCTTTTGCGATTTTTTTGCCTGACTTGACAGACTGAATTCTAATCTACAATTCGGCTGATCAGTTCAAATCAAAGTCCCTCAGCAGGTCTTTACACTTTCACCTCCAGCTGAGTTCTTACATGTTTTTCCCATATTATACCCCCCCCCCGTTTTATTTTCCTTATATTATTTTGATTTTTCCCATTGTGTGTTTATGTTCTGCTTCGATTGGCTGGAAGCTTGTGCAGATCGGCTAGGCCGTGACTTCTGCAAGACACGAAAAAAAAACTTTTTTCTTTTGGCAGATCCTTCAGGTTAATGCATTTAATAAACTCCTTTTCGGATACTTATTAACCGATTTTTACTCCTTTTCTTCTCTTCAGGTTGGGTAGAAGATGACTTGGCAATCTGGGTGGTTGGCCACTCTTATGTGTACTGGGCAGCCATGTTTTTGGCCTCGGAGGGGGCACAGATGTTTCCTAGGGCTCATGGCGTTCGTTGGCTTGGTTGGCGGGGGATGATGTGGAAAGATCTGAGGAGTAGACTGGTCAGTCAGGTCAGCGAGCATGGGGTCCCTAGGGTACTGGTTGTCCATTTAGGTGGCAACGATCTGGGGAAGAGGACATCTCTGGAGCTGCGGTGGGCCATGATGAAGGATCTGGCCAGTGTTGCCGAGGCGTGCCCAAGTGTATCTTGGTGTTCTCTATGATGGTGCCAAGGTTGCGTTGGCAAGGAGTGGCAGACGGTCGCCCGATTTGTTGGCTATTTGTTGGCGGAAAAGAATGGCAGGTTGTAGTTTGTCTTGTTAGTTGCAGTGATTTACAGTTTGGTGTGGTTTAGGTGCACTCACCTCCATTGACTTTTAAGGCCGCTAGACCACCCGTCAGGGGGCAGCGTCATCACCCATCAGGGTGGGTACTCAGCGTGGAGGTCTGAGTCGGGCACCTATTACCTATTTTATGGTTTGTGTTAAATTAGGATCGTTTGGAATTTTAATGTTTGAGGTTATCGTCAGTTGAATATAGCCGTTCTTTTTTCTGCCACCATATGCCGCTGAATCGGCATGTTAACTAAAATTTTCACTTACAGGTTTTCTAATGGTTAGGGCACAATAAATAGCTAACAATTTTCTGCCAAATTCAAGTCTCCGTGTCATTATTTCTTGGTATTAAAGGTACTGAATGCTTTACTTTTGAATAAGGGGTCCACACAGGGCCGGCTCTAGGCATGTTCGAATAGAGCGGCCGCGCAGGGCGCCACCCTTAATGGGCGCCGCACGCTGGCGCCGCCATATTCGAAGCTGGAGCCGGCCCTGTGTGTGCAGCGTTGTCCCGTCCGTGTGTGCGCTATGCGTGCTGCGCGGCGCCGGTGTCTAACGTCAGACGCCGGCGATGCACATAGCGCACACAAGTGGCCGCCCGCCCACCCGCACCCGGACCCTCACTCGGACCCTCACTCTCCCGCCCGCCAGCACTCCCGCCAGCACTCCTCCTCCCCCTCTCAGCGCCTCAGGTATTTGGTGGGGGGGGGTCGCACATTTATGGATCGCACTGTGGGGGCATTTATCTGGCACTGTGGGGGGCATTTCTGGCACACTGGGGGCATATCTGGCACACTGGGGGCATATCTGGCTCTGTGGGGGACATTTCTGGCACTGTGGGGGGCATATCTGGCTCACTGGGGGCATATCTGGCTCACTGGGGGCATATCTGGCTCTGTGGAGGCATATCTGGCACTGTGGGGGCATTTATCTGACACTGTGGGGGCATTTATCTGGCACTGTGGGGGCATTTCTGGCAATGTGGGGGCATTTCTGGCAATGTGGGGGCATTTCTGGCACTGTGGGGGCATATCTGGCACACTGGGGGCATATCTGGCTCTGTGGGGGGCATATCTAGCTCTGTGGGGGCATTTCTGGCACTGTGGGGGGCATTTCTGGCACTGTGGGGGGCATATCTGGCACTGTGGGGGGCATATCTGGCACTGTGGGGGCATTTATCTGACACTGTGGGGGCATTTCTGGCACCGTGGGGGCATTTCTGGCACCGTGGGGGCATTTCTGGCACACTGGGGCGCATATCTGGCACACTGGGGGCATTTCTGGCACTGTCAGGGGCATTTCTGGCACTGTCGGGGTCATTTATCTGGCACTGTGGAGGCATTTATCTGGCACTGTGGGGGGCATTCATTTATCTGGCACTGCGGGGGGGACGACATTTATCTGTGCACTGTGAGGGGGCATTAATGTATCTGGCACTGTGGGGGCATTTCTGGCACTGTGGGAGCATATCTGCGCTGTGGGGGCATTTATGTATCTGCACTGTGGGGGCATGTATGTATCTGGCACTGTGGGGGCATTTCTGTATCTGGCACTGGGGGGGCATATCGGCACTGTGGGGGTATTTATGTATCTGGCACTGTTGGGGTATATCTGCACTGTGGGGGCACTTATTTATCTGGCACTGGGGGCATTTATTTATCTGGCACTGTGGGGGGCATTTATTTATCTGGCACTGTGGGGGCATATCTGGCACTGGGGGCATTAATGTATCTGGCACTGTGGGGGCATATCTGGCACTGGGGGCATTAATGTATCTGACACTGTGGGGGGGCAATAATGCATCTGGCACTGTGTGGGCACTTATGCATCTGGCACTGGGGGCATTTATGCATCTGGCAATGTGTGGGCATTTATGTATCTGGCACTGGGGGCATTTATGTATTTGGCCCTGTGGGGGCATATCTGGCACTGTGGGGGCAATTTTATATATGGCACTGTGGGGACATATCTGGCACTGTGTGGGCATTTTTATATCTGGCACTGTGGGGGCACTTATGTATCTGGCACTGTGTGGGCATTTATGTATCTGGCACTGTGGGGGGCATATCTGCACTGTGGAGGCATTTATGTATCTGGCACTTTGGGGGCATTTATGTATCTGAACTGTGGGTGCATATCTGGCACTGTGTGGCCATTTATGTAGCTGGCACTGCTGGGGGGCATGTCACGTGTAGCTGGCACTGCTGGGGGGGACATGTCGCGTGTAGCTGGCACTGCTGGGGAGCATGTCGCGTGTAGCTGGCACTGCTGGGGGGCATGTCACGTGTAGCTGGCACTGCTGGGGGGCATGTCACGTGTAGCTGGCATTGCTGGGGGGCATGTCACGTGTAGCTGGCACTGCTGGGGGGCATGTCACGTGTAGCTGGCACTGCTGGGGAGCATGTCATGTAGTGTTCCCGCTAGGCGTCTGTGGCTAGGCAATGTGTCTCAGTGCTCTCCCTGGTGCAATGCGTCTCAGTGCTGTGCCTGGCGCAAAGTGTATAGGAGGTTCTACCTGGTGCAGTGTGTATTAGCTGCACTACTGTGTGGTGTAATGCAAATTGCCACTATTATGTGGCCACGTACCTACCCCACGAAGTAACTCCCCTTAATTTTTGCTGCGCGCCTTCGGCGCGCACTGTCCATTCTTTGACATATAGGTATGGGAACAACAAGCAGTATGTACATCATTTTGCCCTCCTAACTTAAAAATGTGCCCTCCCTGTGATCAGCACCATGCCCTAAAAAGTGAACACTATCATGTGTAGCTGGCACTGCTGGGGGGCATGTCATGTGTAGCTGGCACTGCTGCGGGGCATGTCATGTGTAGCTGGCTAGCTGGCACTGCTGCGGGGCATGTCTTGTGTAGCTGGCACTGCTGCGGAGCATGTCATGTGTAGCTGGCACTGCTGCGGGGCATGTCATGTGTAGCTGGCACTGCTGCGGGGCATGTCATGTGTAGCTGGCACTGCTGCGGGGCATGTCATGTGTAGCTGGCACTGCTGCGGGGCATGTCATGTGTAGCTGGCACTGCTGGGGGGCATGTCATGTCTATCTGGCACTGCACATTATGTGTATCTGGCACTATACTGGAGACATTGTGTGTAAGGAACACTACTGTGGCTATGTGTAAGGCTGCTAATTGTGTGAAAATATGTCTATAGTTTGATGATATGAAGTTATGAGGCCACGCCCACTTTTCCAGAGGCCACACCCACATTTTCTCGCTCAGGGTGCTAGTAGGCCTGGAGCCGGCCCTGGGTCCACACATTATCATTAGGAGATTTATACTTTTTAGCGTCGGTTGGCCAACTGCAGTGATTCAATATATTCTGTATATCTTAAGGTGGTAACACACTGGAAGATATATCTGCCGATGCAGAGTGTGTGTATGCTCAACACACTGCCCGATCCGTCGGGGACTGACGTCATGAACTGGGCGGGCGTGTACACACGCCCACCCAGTTCAGCTGTCAATCACCGCCGGCCACCGCAGCATGTGTACGGACGGCCGTACACACACAGCGACGCGCCAATATATCGGTAGATATATTGGCCGTCGGCTGTGCTGCGGGGCCGACGCGATACGTCTGTGAACGACGGAGTTCACAGACGTATCGGCCGTACACACTGGCCGACGGACCCGCGATATATCGGCCGTTCCAAGAGAACGGCCGATATATCGGCCAGTGTGTACGGGCCTTTAGATGCATATTTAAGGGATCATCTAGTTGCTCTGTTTGTTTCGGCCAATATAGTATGGATACTGTGGCCTACCCAGTAAGGGTGTGTGCACACTATTCCTGTGTATTCACTCTTAAAGTGCACTTATGGAAGAATTAATCTTAAGCATGACAAGTAGATTTTGGGGGTTGCTCGAAAAAGTGTAGTCAGCCAATCAAATGGTTTATACTGTATAGCACACTTTGGAGTATTAAAGCCAATATCTAATTGGTTGCTGCACGAACTAGATAAACAACCCCTTTAAGCGTTGCTGTTTGTAAGCAAACACCAAATAAAAATTGTGTAATTAGGGGGTTATTCAATACGGGTTGCAGATTCTGCTAAAAAGCAGAGAATCTGCAATCCGTTCTTTCGCATGGTGGGGGCCGCCCATCACAGGGCAAGGCCGCCCAGCATGCAGAATGGCCTGCCCAGCAGCTGCGATCGCAATTTAATTGCAGTCTCCGCAACTGTGGATGACCCCCTGCAGCCTCAGCTAGTCTGCATATGCAGGATGTCTGCTGCCATTTTTTAGATCAGAGCAGCTAATGTCACGCAGCCACCTTGAAAACGCAGCCAACCCACCCCCATTTTTCCTGTGCCACCCCCGCAACGCTCCGTCATTGTCAATCAGGCAGAGGCGTTCGCAGCCAATGCGATCTGATCGCATTGGCTGCTAGCGCACGTGCAGAACGGTACCTGCACATGCGCTTTGGCACCTCAGATGGGGTTATTGCAGCGCGATGCGACCTGAATAACAGTAACCCCCTTCATTTGTTCCAGGGTAGGTGAGACTAATTCAGAAACTGGAATTGTTTGATTCCATCCGAGTGCCAGTAAATATTATTCTAAGGCAACATATATTCTTCTGCTTCACTTTCTAAGGCTTCTAAATTAGAGATGTGCACTTGAAATTTTTCGGGTTTTGTGTTTTGGTTTTGGGTTCGGTTCCGCGGCCGTGTTTTGGGTTCGACCGCGTTTTGGCAAAACCTCACCGAATTTTTTTGGTCGGATTCGGGTGTGTTTTGGATTCGGGTGTTTTTTTCAAAAAACCCTAAAAAACAGCTTAAATCATAGAATTTGGGGGTCATTTTGATCCCAAAGTATTATTAACCTCAAAAACCATAATTTCCACTCATTTTCAGTCTATTCTGAACACCTCACACCTCACAATATTATTTTTAGTCCTAAAATTTGCACCGAGGTAGCTGTGTGAGTAAGCTAAGCGACCCTAGTGGCCGACACAAACACCTGGCCCATCTAGGAGTGGCACTGCAGTGTCACGCAGGATGGCCCTTCCAAAAAACACTCCCCAAACAGCACATGACGCAAAGAAAAAAAGAGGCGCAATGAGGTAGCTGTGTGAGTAAGCTAAGCGACCCTAGTGGCCGACACAAACACCTGGCCCATCTAGGAGTGTCACTGCAGTGTCACGCAGGATGGCCCTTCCAAAAAACACTCCCCAAACAGCACATGACGCAAAGAAAAAAAGAGGCGCAATGAGGTAGCTGTGTGAGTAAGCTAAGCGACCCTAGTGGCCGACACAAACACCTGGCCCAACTAGGAGTGGCACTGCAGTGTCAGGCAGGATGGCCCTTCCAAAAAACACTCCCCAAACAGCACATGACGCAAAGAAAAAAAGAGGCGCAATGAGGTAGCTGTGTGAGTAAGATAAGCGACCCTAGTGGCCGACACAAACACCTGGCCCATCTAGGAGTGGCACTGCAGTGTCACGCAGGATGGCCCTTCCAAAAAACACTCCCCAAACAGCACATGACGCAAAGAAAAAAAGAGGCGCAATGAGGTAGCTGTGTGAGTAAGATAAGCGATCCTAGTGGCCGACACAAACACCTGGCCCATCTAGGAGTGGCACTGCAGTGTCACGCAGGATGGCCCTTCCAAAAAACACTCCCCAAACAGCACATGACGCAAAGAAAAAAAGAGGCGCAATGAGGTAGCTGTGTGAGTAAGATAAGCGACCCTAGTGGCCGACACAAACACCTGGCCCATCTAGGAGTGGCACTGCAGTGTCACGCAGGATGGCCCTTCCAAAAAACACTCCCCAAACAGCACATGACGCAAAGAAAAAAAGAGGCGCAATGAGGTAGCTGTGTGAGTAAGCTAAGCGACCCTAGTGGCCGACACAAACACCTGGCCCATCTAGGAGTGGCACTGCAGTGTCACGCAGGATGGCCCTTCCAAAAAACACTCCCCAAACAGCACATGACGCAAAGAAAAAAAGAGGCGCAATGAGGTAGCTGTGTGAGTAAGATAAGCGACCCTAGTGGCCGACACAAACACCTGGCCCATCTAGGAGTGGCACTGCAGTGTCACGCAGGATGGCCCTTCAAAAAAATACTCCCCAAACAGCACATGACGCAAAGAAAAATTAAAGAAAAAAGAGGTGCAAGATGGAATTGTCCTTGGGCCCTCCCACCCACCCTTATGTTGTATAAACAGGACATGCACACTTTAACCAACCCATCATTTCAGTGACAGGGTCTGCCACACGACTGTGACTGAAATGACGGGTTGGTTTGGACCCCCACCAAAAAAGAAGCAATTAATCTCTCCTTGCACAAACTGGCTCTACAGAGGCAAGATGTCCACCTCATCATCATCCTCCGATATATCACCGTGTACATCCCCCTCCTCACAGATTATCAATTCGTCCCCACTGGAATCCACCATCTCAGCTCCCTGTGTACTTTGTGGAGGCAATTGCTGCTGGTCAATGTCTCCACGGAGGAATTGATTATAATTCATTTTAATGAACATCATCTTCTCCACATTTTCTGGAAGTAACCTCGTACGCCGATTGCTGACAAGGTGAGCGGCGGCACTAAACACTCTTTCGGAGTACACACTTGTGGGAGGGCAACTTAGGTAGAATAAAGCCAGTTTGTGCAAGGGCCTCCAAATTGCCTCTTTTTCCTGCCAGTATAAGTACGGACTGTCTGACGTGCCTACTTGGATGCGGTCACTCATATAATCCTCCACCATTCTTTCAATGGGGAGAGAATCATATGCAGTGACAGTAGACGACATGTCCGTAATCGTTGTCAGGTCCTTCAGTCCGGACCAGATGTCAGCATCAGCAGTCGCTCCAGACTGCCCTGCATCACCGCCAGCGGGTGGGCTCGGAATTCTGAGCCTTTTCCTCGCACCCCCAGTTGCGGGAGAATGTGAAGGAGGAGATGTTGACAGGTCGCGTTCCGCTTGACTTGACAATTTTCTCACCAGCAGGTCTTTGAACCCCAGCAGACTTGTGTCTGCCGGAAAGAGAGATCCAAGGTAGGTTTTAAATCTAGGATCGAGCACGGTGGCCAAAATGTAGTGATCTGATTTCAACAGATTGACCACCCGTGAATCCTTGTTAAGCGAATTAAGGGCTCCATCCACAAGTCCCACATGCCTAGCGGAATCGCTCCGTGTTAGCTCCTCCTTCAATGTCTCCAGCTTCTTCTGCAAAAGCCTGATGAGGGGAATGACCTGACTCAGGCTGGCAGTGTCTGAACTGACTTCACGTGTGGCAAGTTCAAAGGGCAGCAGAACCTTGCACAACGTTGAAATCATTCTCCACTGCGCTTGAGACAGGTGCATTCCACCTCCTATATCGTGCTGAATTGTATAGGCTTGAATGGCCTTTTGCTGCTCCTCCAACCTCTGAAGCATATATAGGGTTGAATTCCACCTCGTTACCACTTCTTGCTTCAGATGATGGCAGGGCAGGTTCAGGCGTTTTTGGTGTTGCTCCAGTCTTCTGTACATGGTGCCTGACCGCCGAAAGTGTCCCGCAATTCTTCTGGCCACCGACAGCATCTCTTGCACGCCCCTGTCGTTTTTTTAAAAATTCTGCACCACCAAATTCAAGGTATGTGCAAAACATGGGACGTGCTGGAATTTGCCCATATTTAATGCACACACAATATTGCTGGCGTTGTCCGATGCCACAAATCCACAGGAGAGTCCAATTGGGGTAAGCCATTCCGCGATGATCTTCCTCAGTTGCCGTAAGAGGTTTTCAGCTGTGTGCGTATTCTGGAAACCGGTGATACAAAGCGTAGCCTGCCTAGGAAAGAGTTGGCGTTTGCGAGATGCTGCTACTGGTGCCGCCGCTGCTGTTCTTGCGGCGGGAGTCCATACATCTACCCAGTGGGCTGTCACAGTCATATAGTCCTGACCCTGCCCTGCTCCACTTGTCCACATGTCCGTGGTTAAGTGGACATTGGGTACAACTGCATTTTTTAGGACACTGGTGAGTCTTTTTCTGACGTCCGTGTACATTCTCGGTATCGCCTGCCTAGAGAAGTGGAACCTAGATGGTATTTGGTAACGGGGGCACACTACCTCAAGAAATTGTCTAGTTCCCTGTGAACTAACGGCGGATACCGGACGCACGTCTAACACCAACATAGTTGTCAAGGCCTCAGTTATCCGCTTTGCAACAGGATGACTGCTGTGATATTTCATCTTCCTCGCAAAGGACTGTTGGACAGTCAATTGCTTGGTGGAAGTAGTAAAAGTGGGCTTACGATTTCCCCTCTGGGATGACCATCGACTCCCAGCAGCAACAACAGCAGCGCCAGCAGCAGTAGGCGTTACACGCAAGGATGCATCGGAGGAATCCCAGGCAGGAGAGGACTCGTCAGAATTGCCAGTGACATGGCCTGCAGGACTATTGGCATTCCTGGGGAAGGAGGAAATTGACACTGAGGGAGTTGGTGGGGTGGTTTGCGTGAGCTTGGTTACAAGAGGAAGGGATTTACTGGTCAGTGGACTGCTTCCGCTGTCGCCCAAAGTTTTTAAAATTGTCACTGACTTATTATGAATGCGCTGCAGGTGACGTATAAGGGAGGATGTTCCGAGGTGGTTAACGTCCTTACCCCTACTTATTACAGCTTGACAAAGGCAACACACGGCTTGACAAATGTTGTCCGCATTTCTGTTGAAATACTTCCACACCAAAGAGCTGATTTTTTTGGTATTTTCACCAGGCATGTCAACGGCCATATTCCTCCCACGGACAACAGGTGTCTCCCCGGGTGCCTGACTTAAACAAACCATCTCACCATCAGAATCCTCCTGGTCAATTTCCTCCCCAGCGCCAGCAACACCCATATCCTCCTCATCCTGGTGTACTTCAACACTGACATCTTCAATCTGACTATCAGGAACTGGACTGCGGGTGCTCCTTCCAGCACTTGCAGGGGGCGTGCAAATGGTGGAAGGCGCATGCTCTTCATGTCCAGTGTTGGGATGGTCAGGCATCGCAACCGACACAATTGGACTCTCCTTGTGGATTTGGGATTTCGAAGAACGCACAGTTCTTTGCGGTGCTTTTGCCAGCTTGAGTCTTTTCATTTTTCTAGCGAGAGGCTGAGTGCTTCCATCCTCATGTGAAGCTGAACCACTAGCCATGAACATAGGCCAGGGCCTCAGCCGTTCCTTGCCACTCCGTGTGGTAAATGGCATATTGGCAAGTTTACGCTTCTCCTCCGACAATTTTATTTTAGATTTTTGAGTCCTTTTTTTACTGATATTTGGTGTTTTGGATTTTACATGCTCTGTACTATGACATTGGGCATCGGCCTTGGCAGACGACGTTGCTGGCATTTCATCGTCTCGGCCATGACTAGTGGCAGCAGCTTCAGCACGAGGTGGAAGTCGATCTTGATCTTTCCCTAATTTTGGAACCTCAACATTTTTGTTCTCCATATTTTAATAGGCACAACTAAAAGGCACCTCAGGTAAACAATGGAGATGGATGGATACTAGTATACTTATGGATGGACGAGCGACTGCCGACACAGAGGTAGCTACAGCCGTGGACTACCGTACTGTGTCTGCTGCTAATATAGACTGGATGATAATGAGATAAAATTAAAATATATATATATATCACACTAGTACTGCAGCCGGACAGGTATATATTATGTAATGACGGACCTGCTGGACACTGTCTGTCAGACTCAGCACTGCAGACTCCTAAAGTAAGCTACTAGTATCAAGAAGATAGAAAAAAAAAAAACCACGGGTAGGTGGTATACAATTATGGATGGACGAGCGACTGCCGACACAGAGGTAGCTACAGCCGTGGACTACCATACTGTGTCTGCTGCTAATATAGACTGGATGATAATGAGATAAAATTAAAATATATATATATATCACACTAGTACTGCAGCCGGACAGGTATATATTATGTAATGACGGACCTGCTGGACACTGTCTGTCAGACTCAGCACTGCAGACTCCTAAAGTAAGCTACTAGTATCAAGAAGATAGAAAAAAAAAAAACCACGGGTAGGTGGTATACAATTATGGATGGACGAGCGACTGCCGACACAGAGGTAGCTACAGCCGTGGACTACCGTACTGTGTCTGCTGCTAATATAGACTGGATGATAATGAGATAAAATTAAAATATATATATATATCACACTAGTACTGCAGCCGGACAGGTATATATTATGTAATGACGGACCTGCTGGACACTGTCTGTCAGCACTGCAGACTCCTAAAGTAAGCTACTAGTATCAAGAAGATAGAAAAAAAAACCCACGGGTAGGTGGTATACAATTATGGATGGACGAGCGACTGCCGACACAGAGGTAGCTACAGCCGTGGACTACCGTACTGTGTCTGCTGCTAATATAGACTGGATGATAATGAGATAAAATTAAAATATATATATATATCACACTAGTACTGCAGCCGGACAGGTATATATTATGTAATGATGGACCTGCTGGACACTGTCTGTCAGCACTGCAGACTCCTAAAGTAAGCTACTAGTATCAAGAAGATAGAAAAAAACAAAAACCACGGGTAGGTGGTATACAATTATGGATGGACGAGCGACAGCCGACACAGAGGTAGCTACAGCCGTGGACTACCGTACTGTGTCTGCTGCTAATATAGACTGGATGATAATGAGATAAAATTAAAATATATATATATATATCACACTAGTACTGCAGCCGGACAGGTATATATTATGTAATGACGGACCTGCTGGACACTGTCTGTCAGCACTGCAGAGCAGACTCCTAAAGTAAGCTACTAGTATCAAGAAGATAGGAAAAAAAAAAAACCACGGGTAGGTGGTATACAATTATGGATGGACGAGCGACTGCCGACACAGAGGTAGCTACAGCCGTGGACTACCGTACTGTGTCTGCTGCTAATATAGACTGGATGATAATGAGATAAAATTAAAATATATATATATATATATATATCACACTAGTACTGCAGCCGGACAGGTATATATTATGTAATGACGGACCTGCTGGACACTGTCTGCAGAATGCGTTTATAAAAACACCACACGACGAGTGTTTAACTTTTTCAGGCAGACAATCACAATATACTGGTGGTCAGCAGACAATCACAATACTGGTGGTCAGTGGTCACTGGTCAGTCACACTGGCAGTGGCACTCTGGCAGCAAAAGTGTGCACTGTACTTAAAATATGTACTCCTGCTATAACTGCTCCCCAGTCTCCCCCACAATTAAGCTGTGTGAGCAGTGAGCACTCAGCAGTCAGATAATGATATACAGTATATGATGCAGCACACTGGGCTGAGCACAGATATGGTATGTGTGACTGTGTCACACTGTGTATCATTTTTTTTCAGGCAGAGAACGGATTAATTAAACTGGTGGCACTGGTCACTGGTCACACTATCAGCAGCAAGTAGTACTCCTCCTATATGCTCCCCAAAATTTGTGTCTCTCTCTAGTACTAGTCACTCTAAACGGAGAGGACGCCAGCCACGTCCTCTCCCTATCAATCTCAATGCACGTGTGAAAATGGCGGCGACGCGCGGCTCCTTATATAGAATCCGAGTCTCGCGATAGAATCCGAGCCTCGCGAGAATTTGACAGCGGGATGATGACGTTCGGGCGCGCTCGGGTTAACCGAGCAAGGCGGGAAGATCTGAGTCGCTCGGCCCCGTGTAAAAAAAACTGAAGTTCGGGCGGGTTCGGATTCCGAGGAACCGAACCCGCTCATCTCTATTCTAAATAGCAGCTATCGCGTCTGCACAGTTAAGGCAGACATTTTGTATGCAGAACCACTAATCTCGAGCCTATCCATTCATTCAATTGGGCACATTTGCATTGGTTCTGCTCTCACAAAATGGCTGCCTCTGTCATGAGATAAGAGCAGTACAACCCTGTGTGTGTTTCTATCAGATGAACACAGAGGACAGGTTTGTGTAAAGCTATTGTTTTTAGAACTGATCAATAATGTTTATTTTGAATCTGTATTGTTGTATTCAAGTGGCATTTAAGATGTTACTGGAGATTGGGAAAAAAATGTATCCTTGCTTATATTTCAGCATTGATTATTCTTTTTATGGCATTTTTATTTTAAATACATCAGAAAAAAATGAGTCTTCAAAGTAATCATGCCCTTAGACCAGGGCCGGATTAAGGGCCACATGGGCCTCTTGCTGAAAATGTTCAAGGGCCTATAGTGAGAAGGGTAGGAGCTGTGACCAGTGCTGTGTGGATGTGGTCATAGCCACAGCGGTGTGAACACTATCAGCCCCACTGTCTCTCTAAATACATAAAAATAGAAAAAGTGCGCCATTTTGTGAGAAAACTAGATAAACGATTTTACCACTAATGGTTTATTGCCGACCTTGAAGACAGCTGGTGCATACTCTCCCGGAAAGGAGCGGGAGACTCCTGATTTTTCGGGTAACCTCCCGGACCCATGGAAAAGTGGGTAGGTGACCTGAATTCTGCCAACTTCCCAGTGAGGTGGACAGGATGGGGAGATAATACCAGGAATCAAAGGTCTGTATGGAGGGGAGGGGCTAAATTGATACTGATTTGCGTAGTTTTAACCCTGCTCATTCCACGCTGACCTGCAATTTGCTCCATTTTGCTGTGACACGGCCTAATGATATAAGCCTGTCCCTGCCACCAGTGCAGTCAGCTGCAACTCCAACCTGGGCTTCTCCTGGAGAGGAGAAACATAACGTGGGCAAGTATAAGCTGGTGGCTGCCACGATGATGGACCCTACTTTTATGGAGGCCTTGAGCTGTAGTCCCATCCACCCCATTGATAACCTGGCCGTGCCTAGAAGTCAAACGTCTTATTATTATCAGTGGTCGAAGTGGTGGTATGGAAAAGTGAAGGTTGTAAGTATGCGCGCGCTCAGGAAAAAGGGTCTGTGGTCACTCAAAAGGGGGCATGTCCTTAAGTGTAGGGCACCACACCATATACCCCTTATACACATTATACACCACAATAGTAGGACCCATTATACTATCTAGTACTGGTGCCCCTTACACATTATGCCACATGGAATGAGCCAAAATTCACATTATGCCACATGGAATGAGCCAAAATTCACATTGTTCCACACTGAATGAGCCACAATTCCCATGGAATGAGCCAGAATTCACATTACGCTACACAGAATGATCCAAAATTCACAATATGCCACAGAGTATGAGCCAAAATTCACATTATGCCACACAGTATAAGGCAAAGTTCACATTATGCCACACAGTATGAGCCAAAATTCAGGGACAGGGAGAGTGACAGCAGGGACAGGGAGAGTGACAGAGGGACATAGAAAGTGACAGCAGTGACAGGGAGAGCGACAGAGGGAAGCAGAGTAACATTACCTAATGAGCAGCGCGGGGAGGGGCTGTGGTCAGTGGCGGTGCAGAGGCTGTAGTTATCGGCGGTGCGGAGGAGTAGGCTCTGGGCAGCGGCACTGAAGAGGAGGAGACCCTGGGCGGCGGCGGTGCAGAGGTGGAATCTGTGGCAGCGGTGTGGAGAGGAGGCCTTCGGTGCAGCTCTGGTGAGGTCCCTATAACCGCCGCCATTTGAAATCTGCTGCGTACCGGCAACCAATCAGGGGCCGCTGCTGATTGGCCGCTGGTTCCAGAGCTGTAATTGGCGCTTGAGCAGCGCAGAATTTGAAAGGCGGGGGTCTTCAGTGTTCAAAGTGCCGATATACCATACCAGTGTATACCGGTCCACTTTGAGCACTGTTATCATATATATGCTCCTGATGGAGGTGTGGGGTATTCCACATGGAAACGCATTGAGCCAATACTAAGATTTGACAGCACCTTTGGACATTATCTGAATTTGGCACCTATATCTGGACCAGCTTCAAATCACTGAGAGAATCATTCCAATCCCATGTCATATCAGGTTACCGGCATTAAGTGAGACGATTCTGCAAGCGGACTGCATACCTCTGACTGGGTAAATCCAAATTGCTGGGTATTAGTCCAGATTTTAAACTCTGTTTTTATTGCAGCTTGCTTAAATGTGCCTATGTGTTCCAAAGGACTGAAAATCATGAATATCCTCTTTATTTTTGAATGAGGCACCAGGACTGTGTTATTTTGTATATTATATATCTAAACCGGTCTTATTGATTTCAGAGACTGCCATTAGAAGGACTTCCTATGTGGCCGTTTCAGTTTCATGTACACTATACATTTTATATCTTATGTTAAATGTTTTAATAAATGACAAATTGTTTTAACTGAACCGCAGTTTAAATGTGTTTGTTCTATCCGAATAACCCCCAGCGCTACCTTTCTTTGTGATCGTTGATTCTTATGTATCTTATGTGTTCCAGTAGACGTTGAGTCTTATGTATCTTATAGGGTATATAAACATCCTAGTGATATTTGGTGGACCCCCTTCTTTTAAAGTAAAGCATTCATTACCTTCAAAACCAGAAATAAAGACACGGAGACTTGAATTTTGGCAGAAAAATTGCTAGCTATTTATTTGACCCTAACCAGTAGCAAACCTGTAATAGAAAATTTTATTAAGATGCCGATCCAGCCGGCATATGGTGGCAGCAAAAAGAACGGCTCTATTAACCTAAATTAACCTTAAAATACTAAAAATTCGAGACCATCCTAATTTTACTACAACTATCACAAACCGGTAATAGGTGACAACTCAACCCCCACAGTGACTACCCACCGCTCCTGGGTGCCCTGCCGCTGCCTTCCCGGACGGGTGGTCAAGCGGCCAATAAGTCGATGGAGGTAAGTGCACCTAAACCACACCAAACTGTAAAACACTACAGCTTACCATACAAATACAAACTGCCGTTCTTTTCCGCCAATAAATAGCCAACGATAAAACCAGCCAACAACTTAACGCCAAGGCACCACGTGCCAGAATTTCTGACCACAGGGGCGGGAGGGTGGGAAGGCAAATCACCACAAGAGAGAGCTAAAATGGCCTCACCTTCCCTATATATATCAAACCCTCCCCTTCAAAAAAGGCTGTACTTTCCTCACAGCTAGGTCCACCCCTCACCAGATGTTTAACTCTTTCCTCTCCTATGCAGTCAATTCTCTCTCCTTAAATTCTTGTTGTAAACTGGTGTCTTGAGGGAAAGACGGCAGTTTACGACAGGTTTAGGTCGGAAGGGGTTCTGACCTATTCAATGCCGGCTGGATTGTCGGAATCCACGTGTGTATTGTCGGGAACGCGGCCAAACCGCCATGTTTTGGCCCCGGTTCCAACAATGTCAATCTGACTTTTTTTAAAGTCGGATTGACATTGCCGGAACCGTGGAGATGAGACGGGGGAGAGGGAACAGGTCATGAGGGCGAGCGGGGACAGGTAGGAGGGGACGGGACCATGTGAGGAGAAGAGCGTGGACGGGTGAGGCGAGGAGCGTGAACGGGCTAGCCGAAGAGCGGAGACGGGGGAGGCGAGGAGCAGGGACGGGTGAGGAGAGTAGTGGGAAACAGCAGCAGTACCAGTTAGAATAACGATATCTCCTGCTTTCTGTCGGCCAGCTCCCACAGCAGCCGTTGCCATCTTCAGGCTGCGTCACCTATTACCTACAATCTGGTGTACCCCCACTGCCATATATATAATAATATGTTATAACAGCTTGAAAAGTGGTTTTTATCCAGTTTCTGGGGAATAATCATACTTGCCTACACTCCCAGAAGTTGCGAGAGACTCCAAATTTTTCAGGTAGTCCCCCGCACCCTTGGAAGAGTGGGCGGATATTCCACAACCCGACCACTTCCCAGTGAAGCGGGCATAATGGGGAGATAACACCAAGAATTGTGGCTCCTTTTTTTAGAGGGGCGGGGCAAAATTATACAAATTGTTAGCACCGCCCCTTCCTCACAGACCCATGAATTGCAGAAGTTTGACAATGCGGGGACGGGGCCTAGTGACGTAATAGCCCCACCTCCCAAAGTTGTCTGCAGTGTCTCATCTCCAGGGCTAAGAAGTTGGCATGAATAGGTATAATAGTTGTACTTTTACTACCAAGGTCATTTGCATCCTGTTCTATATTTATCTTTTGTATTTATCCTTCAGATGGAAACCTATATTCATCACCTCATTCCCAGCAAACTTCCTACTGCAGTGTACTGTACTTTAAATAAAACAGTCTGTTTAAAGGTACTATCCGGTCTACGTTGTTTACCTTCTGTTTATTAATGTTTGCACACGTTACTCATAGTTGCTACTGTATGAAGCGGTTTCTTCTGAGTGAGCTTTAATTTTTAGTAATGTTTATACTGTATACTCATTTATGCTTTTGCTGGTATTTTTTTTATTTTTTATAAAGGCTGCAGGCCTTTTCCCACCAATCACATTAGCCATAAATAGGTTAGAGGTCTTCTATCTCAAAAGGTAGAAAAGCCCCTTTATTCCTGCTATTCTGGGTCAGATTGCTCCCAGGGGTACAGCAATGCAGGCTAGCTGGGTTCCTTTACAATTTGGTCCTCCTCACCTCTCTCCACAGATCTTGTGGACAACACCCTGAGTAATCAACTCAATCCTTATAGGTCACACACTGGGTATCGTTCATTAATGAACGAGATACCGTTTATATCTTTCAGTGTGGAAGCACCAGCGATGAACGATGCGCGGGTGCCCCGTCGCTTGTGTATGCAGGCCAATATGGACGATCTTGTCCATATTTGCCTGCACTGCTATGGAGCCGAGTGACAGGGGGAGTGAAGAAACTTCACTCCCCCCGTCACTGCCCCCCCCCCTGGCCGCCGGGTCGCCCGTCGGCCGTATCCGCCGTCGGGCCGCTCGGCGGCGGATCGCGCAATGTGTAGGGCCCATTAGCAAGAAGAAACATGAATTTGCACACATGTGACGGAAAAATAAGTTAATAATAGTGCCTTTATCTGGAACAATCTCATTTTATGTATACTAAGGGTTGAACCGACTAATAGATCTAAATGATGGGTGTGGATCATAGGGTCGACAGTAACTAGGTCGACAGTCACTAGGTCGACCACTATTGGTCGACAGTGGCTAATTCGACACCTGAAATAGGTTGGCACAGTCATTAGGTCGACATGAACAAGGTTGACACGGATAAAGGTCGACATGAGGTTTTTTAAAAAAAAATTATGTTGTTTTCTTCGTAAAGTGACCAGGAACCAGAATTGGTGCACCGTGTCCCCTTGCTGCGCTCGGCACAGGTGACTATTCCCAATCGTAGTCCACGTGGATCATAAAGTATGAAAAAGTTCAAAAAATAAGGGAAAAAAAGTGAAAAACTCTTGTCGACCTTTTTCCATGTCGACCTTGTACATGTCAACCTAGTGACCATGTTGACTTATAGACCATGTCGACCAATAGTGGTCGACATAATGAATGTATACCTAAGTGCAGTCGACCTAAAGACCGGATCCCCTAAAAGATTCTGCCTCAGTAAGGCAACGAGAAGAGTCAGGGGCCAGCTACTATGGGGCCCAGAGCTGAGAGAGGCCACCTTCCCTGTCACAGTTACATGTGTTATATATAGGTGTGTAGCTACCATAGGTACTGTGACTGCCTACTAGTGCAATGCCTCACCTACTGGTGTGATCTCCACCTCCTGTGACAGGATCCTCCTGCTGGTGCTGTGACTGCCTACCAGTACAATGCCTCACCTACTGGTGTGATCTCCACCTCCTGTGACAGGATCCTCCTGCTGGTGCTGTGACTGCCTACCAGTACAATGCCTCACCTACTGGTGTGATCTCCACCTCCTGTGACAGGCTCCTCCTGCTGGTGCTGTGACTGCCTACTAGTACAATGCCTCACCTACTGGTGTGATCTCCACCTCCTGTAACAAGATCCTCCTGCTGTTGCTGTGACTACCTCCTAGTACAATGCCTCACCTACTGGTGTGATCTCCACCTCCTGTGACAAGATCCTCCTGCTGGTGCTGTGACTGCCTACCAGTGCAATGCCTCACCTACTGGTGTGATCTCCACCTCCTGTAACAAGACCTTCCTGCTGTTGCTGTGACTACCTCCTAGTACAATGCCTCACCTACTGGTGTGATCTCCACCTCCTGTGACAAGATCCTCCTGCTGGTGCTGTGACTGCCTACCAGTGCAATGCCCCACCTACTGGTGTGATCTCCACCTTCTTTGAAACCAGAGCCGGCGCTACCCGCTCAGCAAAGGGATGCAAAACAGGTAGGCGCCGGACCGGAGAGGCGCTATCCCTGCTCTGCATCCCTGCTGAGCAGTAGCGCTGTACTCTGATTTCTGACGGAGCGGCGCCGCGCCGGTGGAAGCAAGGCAGTGGCAGCTGTAGTCACAGTGAGCTGGGAGAGCTCTGCTTCCGTGCTCTTGGAGGAGGGGCAGTGCGTGGGCGGGGCGGAGGCTCAGGAACTGATAGCGTCAGGGCAGGCGTGAGAATGGGAGGGACGCCGCTTGCTGCTGTTTGCCGTACTTTGAGTGGCAGACTGACCCGGGCCAGACAACGCGGAGGGGGAGAATTAGAGGCTACAGTACCTGCGCTGCCCAGTGAGTGCTGATAAGGGGGAGTTCTGGAAGTCACTACAATGGGCGGCCCACCACAGACACTGAAGTGGAGCAGCCGTACCTCATCTAATGGATCAGGTAAGCAGCTCAGTTCAACAGGCAGCACTGAGTCTGTGGGGGGTGGGGGAGAGAGAGAGAGAACGCTAAGGTGGGGAAGTGACACTGGCTGGGAGAGAACATTGGGGTTTGGGGGGTGACACAGTGGCTGGGAGATAATACGGGAAGGGGAGGACAAAGTGGCTGGGAAAGAATGCAGCTGTATGGGGTGACACTGGCTTGTTGAGAACACAGGGGTAGGGCAGAGCCGGCCTTAGGCATAGGCAAACTAGGCAAATGCCTAGGTCATTTGGTATGCTTAGGGGCACCATCAGCTTCTGCTGATTAAAATGATATGCAGCATGCCTATATTCTGTGTGTGACTGTGGCTGTATCTGCATACGAAATGCTACGTTGCAGTGTATTCCTGGAAATCACTGTAATGTAGCATTTTGTATGCAGATACTGCCACAGTCGCACACAGAATATAGGCATGCTGCATATCATTTTAATCAGCATAAGCGAATTGTGCATCCTAGCCACATAGCAATGCAAATAATATGATGCATTTTTGTAAACAAAAGGCCCCCCCACGTTAGCAGAGCTGACAGCCGACTCATGCCAGGCATCTCCTGCAGAACTAGCGGCGGTGCTAGGGGGCACCAGCCAAAATCTTGCCTAGGGCATCATATTGGTTAAGGCCGGCTCTGGGGTAGGGGGTGAAATAAATAATGCATAACGCAGAATGGGAAAATAGGCAGAAAGAGGATACAGTTAGAGGCACAGAGAAGCAGAAGGGGGCACAGAGAGGTAGTAGTACATATAGAGACACAGGCAGAACGGAGGTTGTGTATATTTTCTCTTCGTGATCAGGACCAGGAACTGACATAACGAGAGGGCAGTAGATAACTTCCGCCCTTACAGCAACTAAATGTTTATCCATTCTCTGTTCGTTTGAGGTGATTTCATTTTATCTATGAACCATTGGACCCTCGCGGGCTTGCTTCGTTCGCCACGCTTCACTCGCCACAGGTTGCTATTCCAAATAGTTTGTAACATGGACCCAGGGGCTTATGGTAAAGGTCCTCTCCACAAAGGAAAACTAGATGCTACCGCAGAACGGAGCATAGGTTGAAGCACAGAAAGAATGGAACACATATAGAAGCACAGACAGGCGGTAGCATCTAGTTACCTTTCGTGGAGAGGACCTTTCCCACTATCCCCTGGGTCCATGTTACAAACTATTTGGAATAGTAACCTGTAGCAAGTGAAGCAGAGCAGAGTGAGACACAGCCTGCGAGGGTCCAATGGTGCAGAGATAAAACAAAATAACCTCAAACGAACGGAGAATGGATAAAACATTTAGGTGCTTTAAGGGCGGAAGTAATCTACTGCCCTTTCGTGCTGTCACTTCCTGGTCCTGATCACGAAAGGAACATAGACACAACCACGGACGGTTGAGACAGACAGAAGGGGATACAGTTAGAAGGAAATGTCTAATTGGTTGGTTTAGGTAACACAACAAATGACTTCAAAGTTGTAGACAGGTCTTGAGTGACATATTTTTAAAATTAAAGAGCATCGTAGAAACAAGTGCGTCTGTATTCAGAGGGTGGGAGGGGGTCAGGCATCTGCCAGATGTACCAACAGGCCAGCATCAATATGGCTAATGGTGGTAAAATTATATAGGCTTGGCTATACTGACATTCCAGGGATGAATAAAAGCTGGAAGGGTCCCCAATCTACATCTTGCCTAGGGTCCCACAAAATGATAATGTGACTCTGCTTCTGCTGTTCACTGTTGTTGCTGGCTGCCGCTGCGCCTGACTGGACAGTTGGCAACGTGAATCACAGCTTTTCAGTCTTCAGTCCACCTGGTGCTGATCTCCAGAGTAAGGGCTCTCCCTCCTTCTCCTCCCCACTGCACCTGTATAACAGACAGGCAGCAGCAGGTACTTCAGCACTGCACCCCACACCTTCTTTCCCCTCCCCTTCTGTGTCCATTATGTGTAAGGGGCACTACTACCATGGGCATTATGTGAATATGCGGCATTACTACTGTGGGAATTATGTGTATAACGGGCACTGCTACTGAGGGCATTATGTGCATAAGCAGCATTACTACTGTGGGCATTATGTCTATATGCAGCACTACTACTGTGGACATTATGTGTGTCTATATGCAGCACTACAACTGTGGGCATTGTGTATAAGGGGCACTACTGTGTATCATAACGTGTATAAGGGGTACTACTGTCTAGCGTAACGTGTATAATGGGTACTACTGTGTAGCGTAACGTGTTTAAGGGGTACTAATGTGTAGCGTAATGTGCATAGGGGTACTACTGTGTAGTGTAATGTGAATAAAGGGTACTACTGTGTGACATTTTTGAATTGGGGGTACTCCCCTTCCTTGTGAGATTTCACCCATTTTTGTGGTGCATGCATTCAGCCGCGTGCTACCCCTTAATTAAATATGGGAAGGCGCAAATATATAGTTTGCAGCAGGGCGCCAAACACCCTACCACCGGCCCTGTTCATGTTGGTGCTGTGACTGCCTACCAGTACAATACCTCACCCACTGGTGTGATCTCCACCTCCTGTGACAAGATCCTCCTGCTGGTGCTGTGACTGCCTACCAGTGTAATACCTCACCCACTGGTGTGATCTCCACCTCCTGTGACAGGATCCTCCTGCTGGTGCTGTGACTGCCTACCAGTGCAATGCCTCACCCACTGGTCTGATCTCCACCTCCTGTGACTGGATCCTCCTGCTGGTGCTGTGACTGCCTACCAGTGCAATACCTCACCCACTGGTGTGATCTCCACCTCATGTGACAGGATCCTCCTGCTGGTGCTGTGACTGCCTACCAGTACAATACCTCACCCACTGGTGTGATCTCCACCTCCTTTGACACAATCCTCCTGTTGGTGCTGTGACTGCCTACCAGTGCAATACCTCACCCACTGGTGTGATCTCCATCTCCTGTGACAGGATCCTCCTGCTGGTGCTGTGACTGCCTACCAGTGCAATACCTCACCCACTGGTGTGATCTCCACCTCCTGTGACAGGATCCTCCTGCTGGTGCTGTGACTGCCTACCAGTGCAATACCTCACCCACTGGTGTGATCTCCACCTCCTGTGACATGATTCTCCGGGTGGTCTTCAGTATGCCGACTGACGGGATCCCGGCGCACAGTATACTGGCGCCGGGATCCCGACAGCCGGCATACCGACACATATTCTCCCTCGTGGGGGTCCACGACCCCCCTGGAGCGAGAATAAACTAGCGTGGCGCGCATAGCGCGCCACCGTGCCCGTGGCGTGTGCAGCGAGCCCGCAAGGGGCTCATTTGCGCTCGCCACACTGTCGGTAAGCCGGCGGTCGGGCTCCCGGCGCCGGTATGATGGTCGCCGGGAGCCCGACCGCCGGCATACCATAGTGAACCCGATTCTCATGCAGGTGATGTGACTGCCTACCAGTGCAATACCTCACCCACTGGTGTGATCTCCACCTCCTGTGACAGGATTCTCTTGCAAGTGATGTGACTGCCTACCAGTGCAATACCTCACCCACTGGTGTAATCTCCACCCCCTGTGACAGGATCCTCCTGCTGGTGCTGTGACTGCCTACCAGTGCAATACCTCACCCACTGGTGTGAGCTCCACTTCCTGTGACAGGATCCTCCTGCTGGTGCTGTGACTGCCTACCAGTGCAATACCTCACCCACTGGTGTGATCTCCACCTCCTGTGACAGGATCCTCCTGCTGGTGCTGTGACTGCCTACCAGTGTAATACCTCACCCACTGGTGTGATCTCCACCTCCTGTGACAGGATCCTCCTGCTGGTGCTGTGACTGCCTACCAGTGCAATACCTCACCCACTGGTGTGATCTCCATCTTCTGTGACAGGATCCTACTGCTGGTGCGGTGACTGCCTACCAGTGCAATACCTCACCCACTGGTGTGATCTCCACCTCCTGTGACAGGATCCTCCTGCTGGTGCTGTGACTGCCTACCAGTGCAATACCTCACCCACCGATGTGATCTCCACCTCATGTGACAGGATCCTCCTGCTGGTGCTGTGACTGCCTACCAGTGCAATACCTCACCCACTGGTGTGAGCTCCACTTCCTGTGACAGGATCCTCCTGCTGGTGCTGTGACTGCCTACCAGTGCAATACCTCACCCACTGGTGTGATCTCCACCTCCTGTGACAGGATCCTCCTGCTGGTGCTGTGACTGCCTACCAGTGTAATACCTCACCCACTGGTGTGATCTCCACCTCCTGTGACAGGATCCTCCTGCTGGTGCTGTGACTGCCTACCAGTGCAATACCTCACCCACTGGTGTGATCTCCACCTCCTGTGACAGGATCCTCCTGCTGGTGCTGTGACTGCCTACCAGTGCAATACCTCACCCACTGGTGTGATCTCCATCTTCTGTGACAGGATCCTACTGCTGGTGCGGTGACTGCCTACCAGTGCAATACCTCACCCACTGGTGTGATCTCCACCTCCTGTGACAGGATCCTCCTGCTGGTGCTGTGACTGCCTACCAGTGTAATACCTCACCCACTGGTGTGATCTCCACCTCCTGTGACAGGATCCTCCTGCTGGTGCTGTGACTGCCTACCAGTACAATACCTCACCCACTGGTGTGATCTCCACCTCCTGTGACAGGATCCTCCTGCTGGTGCGGTGACTGCCTACCAGTGCAATACCTCACCCACTGGTGTGATCACCTCCTGTGACAGGATCCTCCTGCTGGTGCTGTGACTGCCTACCAGTGCAATACCTCACCCACTGGTGTGATCTCCCCCTCCTGTGACAGGATCCTCCTGCTGGTGCTGTGACTGCCTACCAGTGCAATACCTCACCCACTGGTGTGATCTCCACCTCCTGTGACAGGATCCTCCTGCTGGTGCTGTGACTGCCTATCAGTACAATACCTCACCCACTGGTGTGATCTCCACCTCCTGTGACAGGATCCTCCTGCTGGTGCTGTGACTGTCTACCATGCTGCATTGGTCTTGCTTACTACCACTGTGGGTAATGATAACAATTTGCTATTCCCCAGTTTATGTTGGGCCCCACTTATAGCTGACTTACTCCAACCTACATGAGGCCACTTTTCATATATTTACAGGGTCACTTTACGTTCCCAATCTGCCCCTGTCTGGCATGGAAGAAATGTGAATGATAAATCAATGTAAATGTACCAGGAGGTATTGACAAGCCTTTATAACATTGGCCCTCATTCCGAGTTGATTGCGTGCTGACGTTGTTCACAGCATAGCGGTCAGGCTAAAAATCGGCACTTCTGCGCATGCGTATGCGGCTCAATGAGCACGCATGACGTACTTTCACAAAAGCCGATGCAGCCAGTTTTACACAAGCTCTAACGACGCTTTTCAATTGCACTGCTGGCCGCAGAGTGATTGACAGAAAGTGGGTGTTTCTGGGTGGTAACTGACCGTTTTCGGGGAGTGTGTAAAAACGCAGGCGTGTCAGATAAAAACGCAGGAGTGGCTGGGGAAACGTAGGCGTGGCTGGCCGAACGCAGGGCGTGTTTGTGACATCAAAACAGGAACTAAATAGTCTGAAGTGATCGCAAGCTAGGAGTAAGTCTGGAGCTGCTCTGAAACTGCACAATCTTTTTTTGTAGCAGCACTGTGATCCTTTCGTTCGCACTTCTGCTAAGCTAAGATACACTCCCAGAGGGCGGCGGCTTAGCGTTTGCACAGCTGCTAAAAGCAGCTAGCGAGCGAACAACTCGGAATGAGGGCCTTTATCTTATACTGTGAATTTCTTACTCTGTTTCCAAGACAATTAATTAATTTAAATTGTTAAATAAGTGAAAGGAAGACATTATATTTTTGGGGAGATGTATCAAGCCGTGGAGAGAGATAAATTTGAGTATTTGCCCAAATCAAATGAAGCTTCTAACTACAGGTATCATTTCATGCACTTTGCTAGATAAGTGACAGAAGATGATTGGGTGTTTTGGACATCTGCATGTTATCTCTCTCCAAGGCTTGATACATTTCCCCAAGAGTGCTGTATATAAAATATATGTCTGGCTGCTATACAGCAGGCCAGGAGCACCAGCAGGACAGTAGAGTAACAGTCATATCAGTAATAATTTGCGGACCCTGTGAAATTAGCATTCAGTAGACGGGAGACTCAGTCAATGAATACATAAAACATTTTTTAGTTTATGTTAAAATATAAAAAGTTTATTAAGTGGAATATTTAATAAATAATATTTGCGAGACATCTCCAAAAACAGTCAGTTTTTAGGGCTGCCCACAAATATTAACCAGCCCCTGAATGTATGTATTGGGGACAGCAATGGATATTGGAGATATCTGTTGCGTTCCTCCTATTTTGAACACAAAAGCAGCCACCAAAAGTTTCTACGGCAGTTGGTAAACTGCGAAACTCACCAAGCTCCAGAATGCAAAGTATTTCTGAGCTTGGCCCCGGCAGCTAATGCCATTTCTAAATGGCTTTTGTAGCCTGTGGGCTACATTATGCAATTCTTCCCAGGAGAAGGATCCTTGGGATCCCTCTGCATTACTGTCTGTTCTCACATACGCAGTCTGACGAATGCACATGTGAAGTAGCGCAGCCGGGGTCTAAACCCAGAAGTAAAGTGATCGCATTAGCAATTATTTTACTTCTTATACATTGCAGGGACAGCATGAGATTGGTTCTCATTATGGCATAAAAGCTACACCTCTGGACTCACAAAGAGTCATCCTTCAGCACTCAGGAGAGGAAAACCCCCTTGGGGGGAAACCTCTGGGGAACCATGGCCTCAGGATCGCCCTTCCCTCTGGGCATTAAGAGGTGTACTAATAGAGGGGTCAGTACGCTATACGAGCGCATGGAATCCCGGTGGTTGTCATACCGATGCCAGGATACCAGTACAGAAAAGACCGACAGGGGTGAGTACGTGGTGTTCGCCACTTTCCCCACCCCCCTAACCCTGCCTGTCTGCAGTCTAACCCTAACCTCCCCCTTTGTGCCTAACCCTCCCTCGGAGGTGCCTAATCCTAACCTCCGTCCCTGCTGCCTAAACCTAACCCACCCTCTCCTGCAGCCTAACCACCCTCCCCCCCTCCGTCCCTGCTGCCTAAAGCTAACCTCCCTCCCTCGCAGCCTAACCACTCCCGGGGGTGCCTAACCCTAACCCACCCTACCCGCAGCCTAACGCTAACCTCCCCCCATCCACAGCCTAAATTTACCCCCCCTCCTGACGCCTAAACCTAATCCCCCCGCCTAAACCTAACCCTCCCTCCCTGCAGCATAACCACCCCCGGGGGTGCCTAACCCTAACCCACCCTACCCACAGCCTAAACTTAACACCCCCACATAATGCCTAAACCTAACCCTCCTGCCTGATGCTTAAACCTAACCCTCCCTCCCATGCAGCCTAACCACCCGCGAGGGTGCCTAACCCACCCTATCCACAGCCTAACCATAACCTCCCCCCACCTGCAGCCTAACCCTAACCCCCCGTCTGATGCCTAAACCTAACCCTCCCTCCCCCGCAGCCTAACCACCCTCCCCCCGTGCCTGATGCCTAAACCTAACCCCCCTTGCCCAGCCCTAAACCTCTGATCGTGGGGATACGGGCGTTGGTATCCTTGCCCATTCAGAGTTCCAACGTCGGGATTCTGAAGAATGTCGGGATCCCAGTGTCAGTATTCTGACTGCCGTAAACCCGACAGCTGGCATCTTTACCGCATCTCCTAATAGGTAATGCATATGTCCCAACGTTTGGAGCATGTGTCCGCAGCTCTCCTCCGAGGGCAGCTACTCAGGGATCACCCACTGCATGTAGACGAAGAGGAAGAGATGAAAAAACACTGTTAGTGGATGAACAAGCAGAGAGACAAACTGCAGACAGTGGTGTGGTTGTGTAGAGAGAAAAATCTCTCTATGTAACTATGGCCCTCATTCCGAGTTGTTCGCTCGCAAGCTGCTTTTAGCAGCTTTGCACACGCTAAGCCGCCGCCTACTGGGAGTAAATCTTAGCTTATCAAAATTGCGAACGAAAGATTAGCAAAATAGCGAATAGACACTTCTTAGCAGTTTCTGAGTAGCTCCACACTTACTCGGAATCTGCGATGAGTTCAGTGCTTGTCGTTCCTGGTTTGACGTCACAAACACACCCAGCGTTCGACCAGACACTCCTCCGTTTCTCCAGCCACTCCCGCGTTTTTCCCAGAAATGGTAGCGTTTTTTCGCACACACCCATAAAACGGCCTGTTTCCGCCCAGAAACACCCACTTCCTGTCAATCACATTACAATCACCAGAACGAAGAAAAAAACCTCGTAATGCCATGAGTAAAATACCTAACTGCATAGCAAATTTACTTGGCGCAGTCGCACTGCGGGCATTGCGCATGCGCATTAGCGACTAATCGCTCCGTTGCGAGAAAAAATACAGAGCGAACAACTCGGAATGACCCCCTATGTTACTGTAACTATTAAGGACATGGAAAATGCCTAAAATAAGGACAGTTATCCCAAAGGGCCCATTGTTTTTATACAATACACACATTGGGGGGGATACGTTCTTTCTTATAGTAATTAGTGGGCACCTTCAGAAAAGAAATGTGACCAGTAAATAATAAAAGCTATAAATTGTTAACATTTAGGGGTCAATCCAATTAGGTATGAGTTACCATTGCTGCGACGTTTCAACAGCATCCAAACTCACACCCTTCGTGGCCAGATTCAGCCTATGGGGCTACCGGAAAGTGCGGCTGTTGTAAGACAATCTCGCATCTAATTAAACTGACCCCTTAGTTGTTAGATGTGATAAAATAGTAAAATATAATGGTGTAATTGTCGGCCTGATTCAGTTGTGGTTGTTGAAGCGATCATTGCTGCAATCTTACCGTTCACAATTGCATCGTGAGTCTGAGCAGTCGTAGGCTGAGCAGGTCTCCTAGACACAGGGGGCTCTCCAGCAGCAACACAGGTTGCAATGGGTAATTTATGCACGCACATGGAACGGCGTATGAACAGACCTGACATGCCTGTATACAGTTAGCCACCCCCGTTACCACCCCAAACCCTGACTTCCTGTCAATCACTTTTCGATGGGATCCTCTATGTGAGCTTGATTTTATTTTGTGCGCAGTGCAGCTTACACGCATGAACAGTGAAAAAGCATTGAGCCACTTGGTGCAACAGCAGCTGTGCGTCCGCATCTGAATCAGGCCCCCTGAGCGGTAAGGAGAAGGACACTAGGGAAAGGACTATGTCACCTTTATTATAGGCAGGGATAGGGAAACAGTCACTTGTTACAGCTCCAATTCACATCATTTATACCATCCTGTACCATTTCATCATTTGGTTATTCTATGGGGGAGATGTATTAAGCCCTGCAGAGTGATAAAGTGGAGAAAGGTAAAGTACCAACCAATCAGCTCCTAACTGCCATGTTACAGGCTGTGTTTGAAAAATGACAACTAGGAGCTGATTGGTTATTAGTTTATCTCTCTCCACTTTATCACTCTCCCAGGCTTTGTACACCTGCCCCCAGTTCATTGATACACTGTAAATGTCAGCCATTTCACTATCTCCCCCAATCTGCATTGTTCTTCCCCCGATCTGTATGTTCTGTATCGTGCTCTCCCCACCCTTCCTGTTTTTCTGTATTACAGTATGTTCTACATCTCGCAACCCCCAAAAGTGTATGTCCTTCCTCTATATGTCCTATAGAGTACGCCACAATTTCTATGTTTTTGTATTGTGCCCCCACACCATCTGTATGTGCTATACCAAGTTGCCCCTTCTGCATGTTTTGTATTGTCCGCTCTCCCCCTCCACAGACCCTATGTTTTGTACTGTGCTCTCAATACCCCCCACCACACACACAATTACACAAGTATGGCAACTTACCTCCTACATGCTATCCTCCAGTCCTTGCTGCCTCTGCGACTCCTCCCGTCGTCTTCAACTGACACTTTGCAGATCTCTTTGCCGGTCACCCGACACTCTGCAAATCTCTTTGCCAGAACTTTGCCAAATGATGATCTAAATAACCAGAATTTCCTGGTCAGACATACTATGTGTATAATTGCACTACTACATTTTGTTACGTACTTTCATTTTTATTCATTTGCAATTTATCTATTTTATTGACTTTTTATCCAAAACCCAAGATCCTTTCTCATAGAGACCCAAGTTATCTGCTCCAGGTTTTATCTTCCCTAGTGCTAGGACCATGTTAGTATCATACACTGGGCCTAATTCAGACCTGATCGCAGCAGCAAATGTGTTCTCTAATGGACAAAACCATGTGCACTGCAGGTGGGGCAGATGTAACATGTGCAGAGAGAGTATGGTAACTTACCTCCAGCATGTTATACTCCAATCATTGCTACCTCTGCGACCCCTCCCGTAGTCTTCAACTGACACTTTGCAGATCTCTTTGCCGGTCACCCGACACTCTGCAAATCTCTTTGCCAGATGAGCTAAAAAACACAAAAGACTATAATTAAGCATAGTACTAGTTTAAGTACAATAAAATGCCCATGAGCCAACCAGTTTCCCAATTTTCCTTAATCCAAACAAGATACTTTCAAAGTTATCAATATCTCATTTATCTATTTTATTAACTTTTTCATCCCAAAGCCACGATCCTGCCTCATAGAGACCCAGGTTATCTGCATCCCCTGTATGTGTGCTTATCCTCCATACTGCCCTCTTTATTCCTGTAACGCTGCATTTTTATTCCTAGATATGTCATTCCTTCCTGTGCTTCTATTTATGTGTCCTTGTACCTGTATTCCCTGTTCTGTCTATCTTGTCTTGCCTTTCAGCTGACTATACTGCATTCTGTCTTCCTTACTCCCCTCCATCATACCCTGCTATGTAGGACTCACCTCCTCCTACCTGTCTTCCTGCATGGTAACTGGAAACGCCAGCATCTGCAGATAGAATGTTACAAGAAGAAGCATTGTGATGTCACGGGCTAGTGATGTCACAGGCTAGGTGTGATGTCACAGTAACCAGCAGCAATCTTACATATACATTTTCTACATCAATTACAACTGGATATACATGAGTTTCTAGTTTTTAAAAAATGAGACTAGTGTAGAAAATGAAGTATAAGGCAATGTTGTACAGAGTGCCTCAGTATATAGGTAAAGGGAAAATATAAGTGACAGGAATTTCTAGACTAAATCACCACTTATATTTTATAAGGAAATAAAGCTCTCTAAGAGGCTGAATTAATAATTTTCCGTTAAATGTGTGTGTGTATATGTATATATATATATATATATATAGAGAGAGAGAGAGAGAGAGAGAGAGAGAGAGAGAGCTATACTAACTATACTATCCCATTAAACCAGGACACTCACAAATTATACAGTTTCTGTGACTGGCTGACCTCAAGTCTGCATTTCACCTGGTTTAATCAGCCACAGAACCTGTGTAACCCATGAGCGTATAAAGAGAAGAAGAAATGTGAGTTGTCTTTTTTGTGGGGCACTAGAAATGTATTATTCAATACCAGTGTATATAAAACTGTAAGGTGGGTCCGCAAGGTGACATTCACAGGAAATAGGTAATGACATCCACTCGACTTATTCACACCCGCTGGACGTGTTGGAAAGAGGTTGAGTGGACAGTGAGTGTGGCTGTGCGATGTGGCAGCACGTAGCACCATTGTACAGACCGCCGGACTGCTAAGAACGGAACCTGGAGGGAACATAACTTTTTGGTTTTCATTTCATCTCATGACAGTCCACCCAAAGCTACTCTTCTGGTTATCCTATCAACTAGGACAACAATGAAGGTGACTCCATAACATTTCTTCCATTGTTTTTCCATGTCACAGAAACATTGCATGTGTGTTAAGGTGACCATCCTAATCATCTCTCCTTCACTTCACAGTAATGTCATTGTTACTGATACATTATTGGATCAAGCATCAAAAGGAAACTTAGATATAAGAGTCTGGCCGGCATATCACTTATTGCATGACGACCTTGTGCCTGCGCTGTACTGTATGTAGACCGAGCATTTGGTTTTGCTAATGACTTACATAGACTCCATAAGAGGGCATGCCGACACAGCATATTGTTGAATGTTAACATGTGTGATCCATCTATAAATGTTCTGTTGCGAGACTTCCAATATGCTCAGAATATTGCTACTGTGACAGATGATTTAGTATATACTAGCTGGAGTACCCGACGTTGCCCCGGATTTTAAGAATGTGTTTACAAAAATAAATGTAAATATTAAAGACACAGTATAAATAACATTGTAGATAGCTGAATACCCGTGCTTTGGTACGGGATGAGGATTGTAAATTAGAATGCTAGTTTGTAATTTACGTTGATTGGAGATCTAGTATATAGGCATGTCTTGCTTCCCTGATGCACTTTGTGTAGTGTCCGCACCCCTTTTTGTTCCCCCCAAGGGACCCTGCTCTTCCCACTATACAACTCTCAGTCTGTGGCTTCCTGCTGCCTCCATTCCCCTCCTCACATCATGTCACTGCCCCTGTCACATGCAGCCCTGTCATCACTGAGATCTCATACATGTCCTTATATAGTGTGTGCTGCTGGCCAGTGGTGTGTTACCCTCACAGTGTTTGTTCCCAGAGTGTAAGTCATATGTGTAGCAAGTTTTACACATTACAGTAGCAGAGTCCCCCTTTTTTACACATCACACAGCAGAGTCCACGCATGTTTTGCACGAGAGAGAGAGAGTGAGTGAGTGTGTAAGTGTGTGTGTGTTTGTGTGTGTCTGCTCTGTCAGTCACCTGGAGGTGGTAGGCAGCATCCAGGCGCAGAGCCTCTCCTGGGGTCCGGGACACATGCTGCAGCGACGCTACAAGAAGAAACATGAGAGCGGGTCTGGGAGCAACCTCCGACAGCACTCCACACCCTGCCAGCAGGAGACAGCCAGTGGGAGTTCACTGCTGTCCCATGATGGCTGTGGCACAGCTCCCATTCTCCTGCACTCACAGCGGGACTCAGGCACGATGGCGGCAGCGGGACACGGTGCAGCTGTGTGCTGCTAGATGCCGGCTACAGCCACGCTCCCTCTCCCATGCAGAGGCGGGAGGCAAGCGGCAGCGCCGGCCCGGGACTGTCACTACTGACTGGCTATACGGGCGTCGGGTAGGTGGGCTGCCAGATGGTGCGCCTTGCCCACATTTGCGCTGTGGGCAAGGCACCCTCGGCACACACCTAGTTACGGCACTGGCTACCATAGGTGCAGGGAGTGTAGCTGCTATGGGGGCCCACAGCCGAGCGAGGCCACCTTCCCTGTCACAGTTCCGTGTGTTATATACAGGGTGTAGCCAGAGCCGTAACTAGGGGGGGGGGCTAGGGGGGGCAGGTGACCTGGGTGGGGAAAGAGAGAGGGCGATGTCGCAAGGCATGCAGTGCAGGGGTTGAAGATGCGCTGCCCCGATCTGCTGAGACGCTCCGGAGATCTGCTTCCTGGAAATACATGTATGTGGAGGCGGTAACCGGGGCATGCAGTGCAGGATGGCGCAGGGTTGAAGAGGCGCCGTCCCGTCTCCGCTGCGCCGGGACGGTCAGGAGAGCTGCTTCCTGGAGACACATGTACGTAGAGGCGCCACTTCACACACATGCAAGCCTCTGCCAGCGCTGTGTGTGTGACGCTTCAGAAACTGAGAGGAGGGGGCCCTGACTGATTCAGCAGATGAGTGCTAGAAGTCTGGAAAGGTAGGGACAGGCGGTCAGCTATACAGTATATGTACAATATGTGTGTGTGCTGTGTACTGTAACCCAGTGTGTATGTGTGTGTTGGAGCAGGGAGCAGTGCAGTGTAACCTTGTGTGTGTGTTGGAGCAGTGAGCAGTGCAGTGTAACCCTGTGTATGTGTGTGTTTGAGCAGTGAGCAGTGCAGCGTAACCCTGTGTGTATGTGTGTTGGAGCAGTGCAGTGTAACCGTGTGTGTGTGTGTGTGTGTGTGTGTGTGTGTGTGTGTGTGTGTTGGAGCAGTGAGCAGTGCAGTGTAACTGTGTGTGTGTGTGTGTGTGTGTGTGTGTGTGTGTGTGTGTGTGTGTGTGTGTGTGTGTGTTGGAGCAGTGAGCAGTGCAGTGTAACCGTGTGTGTGTGTGTGTGTGTGTGTGTTGGAGCAGTGCGCCGAATGACTGCCTTGCCCCGGGTGACAGATACCCTAGTTTCGGCCCTGGTGTAGCTACCAGAGGGGCAAGGAGTGCAGCTGCTATGGGGCCCAGAGCTAAGAAGGGCCCACCTTTCCTGTCTCAGTTACATGTGTTATATACAGGGTGTAGCTACCATAGGTGCAGGGCGTGCAGCTGCTCTCGGGGCCAGAGCTGAGAGGGGCCCACCTTTCCTGTCACAGTTACATGTGTTATATACAGGGTGTAGCTACCATAGGTGCAGGGAGTGCAGCTGCTATGGGGCCCAGAGCTGAGAGGGGCCATCTTCCCTGTCACAGTTACATGCATTATATACAAGGATGTAGCTACCATAAGTAGGTCAGTACGGATGGTGTAATGGTTAATATTACTCACAGCACTGAAGTCATGGGTTTGATTCCCACCATGGCCCTGTGTGGAGTTTGTATATTCTCCCCGTACTTGCGTGGGTTTCCTCCGGGTACTCCGGTTTCCGCCCACAATCCCAAAAATATACCGGTAGGTTAATTGACTCCCAACAAAAATTAACCCTAGCGTGAATGTATCTGTGTGTACATGTGATAGGGAATATAGATTGTAAGTTCCACTGGGCAGGGACTGATGTGAATGGGCAAATATTCTCTGTAAAGGTCTGCGAAATATGTGTGCGGCTATAAATAGCTGGTAATAAATAAATAAGTGCAGGGCTGAGAGGGGCAACCTTCCCTGTCACAATTACATGTGTTATATGCAAGGTGTAGCTACCATAGGTGCAACTGATTTGGGACCGCAGCTGAGAGGGAATGCTCCCATTTATTGAACTTGCAACTTATATTACAATATTTACAATATAATACAATATAATAAAATAAATTAAATTAATTAATTAATAAATATATAAATAATATATCACATCATGATACATAATACAACATAAACTAAATGCAATCCGCAATATACCAAGACATATCATCAAAGTAAAGAAATATGTACACAAAAAAACAACAACAACAACAACAACAACAACAACAACAACCCACAACTTCATATTATTATCCTATTCACACATTTTGTAAAGGAAAACTGAGCAAAGCTTTTTAGACCTATGCAAACCTGTTCCTTAAAATAATCATAATCACAAAAATCTACGGGATGTGGAAGGATAGAAAAAGTACCAGCTAGACTTTGAAAAAGGATTTCGGCCACCCACTCAAGGGGGTTTCAGGTGGCCCCACCAATTGGACCACCTGACAGCATCCACCCTTTCCCTGTCTAGAACCATCATCCGCTCCACCTCGTGCAGAATTAAATCCACCACCACTTCACAGGGAAGGATTTTATTTCTTAGGGAAACCTGACACCGTGCCATCCAAGTGTGATATCTAACTGCTAAACTGACTAAATAAATTGTGGTCAAATTAAATACACCATATCTTTTGAATGCTCCATAAGCCCACTCTGGGTAACTAAGCCCCGAAAGACACCGGATACCCAAAGCTCCCGAAACTCTCTTGTAAACTGTTACATTAAAGGGGCACTTGATCAAGAAATGGTCCATTGTCTCCACCGCCCCTAGACATTCCTCCCGTGGACAAGCACGATCATTGGCATTTCTCCACATCATGTTCCCCTTTACATAAAGCTTCCCATGGAAAGAAAGCCAAGCAATGTCTCTAAACTTCAACGGTATCCTCTCTGAATTTATGAGAGCTAATCCAGCAGAAGCGACATCACTTGGGCAATCCCTTAGTGACAGCGGAACATGAAAATGGGTTTGCAAAATCCTCTCCCCCAACTCCTACCTGGAAAGGCTTTTGACTTCACCCACTTCCAGACCCCAACGCTTTGTCACCTTAAAGCTCTGGACAACCTAGATCGGAAGATATCCTTTCCGAATTTGAGGATTCTTCACTTGGCCACCACCTAACCAAAGTTTGAGGAAGGGGGACACCCAGACCTCAAAACCACCTAGCCATCGAGGAGGAGTTTCTAACAATAAACTCCCAAGGTTAAGTTTTAAAAAGGTTGTAACAAAAAAGACTACAGGGTTGATCATGCCAGCCCCTCCGTCTTTCCTCGACTTGTAAGTAATACCTCTCTTGATTAGATTTATCCTGTTTCCCCCAAAATAAAAGGAAAAACAAGGCGTTCAATCTGACCCATAAAGACTGAGGCAAAAAGCACACATAGCTGACATATAAAAATAATGGGGTCAGGTAAGTTTTGCACAAGTCCACCCTTTCCCTGAAAGAGAATTTACATCTCTTCCAGCACTCCACTTTCTTGGCAGCATTCTCCAGACACCTCACCTAATTTAGAGTGACATAATCACCATGGTCAAAACAAATACCTAGAATCTTTATCTGAGGACTGGCCCGGGGGAGGCTGTCCGGAAGGGAAAATTATTTCCCTTCTTCCCCATCCAGAAAGCTTCACACTTCTCTTGGTTTACCCTAGAGCACGAGGCTACAGAGTATTCACAGATGAGCTCTTCAACGTCATGTGCCTCTGCCACTGATGAAAGAACCACTGGGACATCATCTGCGTAAGCCACCACCTTAAAAGGGAACTCTGGGCTCAGCTGCACCCCTCCCACCGCACCGTTCTCTACCCTTCTTATGAAGGGGTCAATCGTGAATACTTAAAGGAGGGGGCTCAGGGGACAACCCTGACGAACTCCAGAGCTCACCTCAATAGTAGGACCCACCCAACCATTAACAAGCGGGAAGCTCTCGGCCTGACTGTATATTATTCTGAGCCAATTCACCACCCTGACTGGAAAACCATACCTTTCAAGTAGAGCCCATAGGTACTCATGATTTACTCGGTCAAAAGCCTTAGACTGATCCAATGCCAGCAAGTATTTTCCCCATTTCTCAGCACGGCACTATGGCTTCCCGGACACCAAGGACAGCAGTAAATGTGCTTCGGCCCTTCTCGTATTGAGAAGGGCAATGGGGCGCCAGTTCTCAATGCGAGATGGATCTTTCCCCTTGGACAGTAATATGAGGGCAGATATCCTCATAGAAGGAGGGAGGGTTCTCTCACCCAGGCACTCATTATATACTTCTACTAGGCGAGGAATTAAGAGGTCTGCGAATAATTTATAAAACTCAGATGTTAAACCATCTGGGCCTGGGGATTTCTTACAATTTAACTTATCAATTGCCATCTTAACTTCCTCTGCCGTCACATTCCTACCCAAGGTTTCAATCGAGGCATCTGGATTAGAAAGTCCAGGCGTCTCCCTCAGAAATGTTTCCATCCTTTCTCTGATAAGTGGCTGCTCAGACAAAAGATCGGAGTAATAAGATTTAATGACTCCCAAGATGCCGTCCTTATCCTCACGAAGAACACTCTGTTTGTTATAAAGACCCCTCACCTCCTTCATCTCAACTGATCTTCCACAATTCTGGTAAAGATCAAGCGAGTGGTATTTGCCAAAATCCCTTTCCAAAATCAAAGAATCCAGCCGGTTATACTGATATTCCTTCATCTGAGCCTTCACTCTGGAGATTTCCCCACTATCTCCACACTCAGAAATCAAGAAATTTAATTTCCTTCTCAAACTCTGGTAGATATTTTGCTTTATCAAGTTCTTTTTTGCTACCAACCTCTTGAAGAATCTCCGAATTCTCTTTTTAATTTCTTCCCATCACTCAGATCTACTCCATCCAGCCTCCAAAAGTGTTTCCTGAGATTGAAAGAAGTCTCTAAGGGATTGTCTAATCTTTTCATCCTTTAGGATCTCAAAATTCAGTTGCCATAGGCCCCGCCCCTTCTGAGCAACTACTGAAGCATTCAAAATGACAGAGAGAAAAACGTGATCAGAGAACTCTACTGGCTTTACCGCTGGAGGCAAAGTTTTTGAGGTCTCTTTAACAAAAAACCTATCTATCCTAGATCTATGACTACCACTACCACTAAAGAAAGTGTAACCTGTGAGGTCTGGAGAATGGCGAATGTGCACATCCACCAAACCTGCCTTTCTAATCCTACTAACTAAAAAATTAGAGTCATAGCCCAGGGCTTTCTTTGAACCTCCCCTGTCTTTTGGCCTAATAATGGTGTTGAAATCACCACCAAAGACAATCTGCTGAGCCGTAAAAAGGAACGGGTTTATCTCCCTGAAGAGATATTTCCTGTCCCACTTTGACTGTTGCCCATAGATATTAATGAGCCTCAGGTCATGTCCCCTTAGGTTGACATCTAAAATCATACATCTACCTGCCTGTAGTTCTATAACCCTGTGCACGGTTACCATACCAGTAAAAAGCACCGCCACCCCACTGTATGGCTCGGCCGCAAGAGACCAGTAGGAAGGCCCACGCCTCCACTCCCTTTTCGCCTTGTTGAGGATGTCCAACCTACTAATTCTGGTCTCTTGCAAAAACAAAAAAATCAATCTCAACTGTATTGAAAAAATCAAAGGCCATATAACGAGCTCGCTCAGAAACGACGGAAGCCACATTAATGGTGGCACATCGTATGGGTTGGAGATCCATGTTTCTTTGGGTTATAGAAGCAGGACCCTGCTCACTTTTCCTTTACAAACCTTGCTGAGACCCTCCTAGAGGATCCAGCATTCTGACTAGTCACCTTCTTGGAAGTGACTCTACCCTTCTTAACCACCATTTTCCCAGAGTCCTCACTAGGAGGGGGTCCTGGGTCTGGTGGTTCACAAGCAGACTTAATTTCAAGGCACTGATCACCCAGTACCTTATCTTCCAGTGGAATACTTGGACCTATTACTGACCCAGATGATTCTAAATTTTTCACACCACCACTTAATTCCACACAACTTAGGTCCCTCTCTTTCCCCATACTTTCCACACTTTCTTTAACCAGCTCTGTGCCAACTGGGTCCCATTCCAGACTGTCCTGGATTTCCACATCAGATTCTATTTCCGCTGCCTGTCTCTTTCTAATATTCTTTTTATTTTCCTTACTCTTTTTGCCCTGCACCACCCCTACCTTAGGGCTTACTACCACTTTCCTTGCTCTGCGTCTGTTCACCTTGGGAACTAAAATGGGCTCTCCCCCATTTCTAACAATTTCCCCTTCATTCTCCTCATCTGAAGTTAAAACATCAAACCGGTTACTTAAACTCACTTGTGCTTCCTCCCCCTTTCTCTTTTTCTTACTACTTTTCTGTACTTCTTGAAAGGAATCATTTTTATCCACTACTGTAGGATTTTTTCACTACCACAACAGATGTTACCTCCTTATTCACAGTCTTCTGATTTCCCTCCTGACCTGCTGCTTCCTTACCTGCTACCCACTGAAATGCCTGATTCTGACCATCTTTCTTTCCCCCAGTTGGCACATCCTCCTCCATATTGTGTTCTGCCCAGGGGCATCTGCTGTAGGGGTGACCCTCCTCCCCGCACAGATTACAGGTAACATTATTACATTCCTTAGAAGTATGTCCCAGTTTACAACATAAAGTACATTTAGTCACAGTACAATCGCTACTTAAGTGGCGAAAGTCCCCACAACGGAAACATGTTCTTGGTTGTCCCTGGTAAAACCATTGTATACGATCTCTACCAATATAGGCAACAGAAGGAATATGTGCAAATCCCCTGTCTGTATTCCTTAATTTGACCATTGCAGCCCACGCTCCTCCCCACACTCCCATGGTAAAGCCAACCTTTATCAAATCTGATTCCACATCACAAAACCTTGTTAGCCAGTATTTAATATCTTGCACAGGAATGGATTCATTCCTCACCAAAATATTCACCTTCACCTTATCCTGTTTTGTAACCAGCACTGCCTTATATGCATCATATGGCTTAGATGACCTATACGCCTGCCATTTCATCCAAAAAGCTTGAAGCCCCTGATATGAAATAAAACTCAGATCGAAATCTGCAGTTTTTACTGGATGGATACAGGCGTATAGGTCAGTTGCATGGAACCCCAAACTAAAGATCATTTGCAGGAAAACTTCTTTGGAAGGTGATTCACCTTTTCCCAGCCATTTAAATTGAATTAAATTTCTCCTCTTTTCCACCTGACCTGATCCCACATTTGTTTGGAAAATATTAGCGCTTATACCTGGCTTAGCATTAACCATGTTAGCATAGGAAATAGTACCTGGGACTGGCTGCTTATTGATATCATCCAATGGCACAGATATTGCATTACCTTCCCCAGACCCCTGATTCAATCTTACTTGCTTCTTATGCAATAACTGAGCTGCCACTTGACCTCTTTCTGGCACCAGCATCTGTCCATATACAGTCTCAATGATCTGCTGTTCACCAGATGAACGTTTATTCTTATGCAAAATTGGCATTCCTTGTGCTGTTCGCTGGTGCTGCTGTTCTGTACCTGTGGAAGAAAGAGACTGCACTTCTTGGGCATTAACCCCTGGTTTGCCATTCGGTGCCGAACACCTACCTGCACTCAAAGCCGCCCCAGAGGTGCCTGCCTCAGTGCTCTTTTCCGCCCTTGCCAACAAGATTTCTGCACCAATAATATCCATCCTTAGCTGGAAGTCAGAACGCTCCACTTCCAGACCTTCACTTTCAGCTGCTGCACCAGCAGTAGAAGCTTCACACAGCAGGGGCGTCGGCCCAGCAAGTTCAGCAGCAATTACTGCTGCACCTGCCACCTCAGTATCCTGTGCACCCTTTTCTGCCTGCATCACTGCTGAATTTTGGGGAGACGCCTCCCCAACCCCAATCTCCGCAGCCACCGGTACCACCGCAACAGAACTTTGTCTGTCCGATTGACAGACCTCCATTTCTTGATTATCTTTAACCACAGACTCACAGGAAACAACAGGTAAGTCACTTTTTGCTTTGCTTTTCTCCTGTAACCGCTTCACTGAGAGTTGAGCTTTAACCTTTTCAAGGGCAGATGTTAGCACAAGAAGCTTTTCTTTCAAAATTGGCCGCTCCCATTTATAGCATGAGTTCCGTTTCTTCTTTTTCCTTGCAATTTTATTGTTCAGAGACAGGCTTTCACGCTGCAGTTCTTTAATAGTCTAATTTTCATACGTCTCCATCTCCTCCTCATCCTCTGTATCTCCCGGGGATGCTAGCATATTCTCCCCAGCGTCCAAAGGCCTGGACCCCCCCCACTTCACTAACAGTCAGGCTGGCAACAGCTGCTGCCACTCCACCCTGAGTTACACCTTCACTCAGAGGAGCACCCTCCTGCAGTTTGGGAGAGTCCGCATTAATGGAACAACTGGCCACTTCTGCCACTGGATGGCTGCCTATTGCTATGGCTCCAGAGTGTACTGTCGTAGCACTTTCAGTGCTCTCAATGCAGTCCATATTCAGGGAGCTCTCTCCCCCGGGGAGATCCATCCCACCCGGGGAAGCCAGCAGGGAAACTCCCTATGTAAAACTCTATGCAGCTAGAGCTCACCTCCTCACAACCTGCTCTTTGCACACACAGCTCACTTCTGCAGAGTCTCCGCCCACACACCTGTCTGGATTACAGATGCCCAGAGCTAAGAGGGGCCACCTTCCCTGTCATAGTTACATGTGTTATATACAAGGGTGTAGCTACCATAGGTGCAGGGAGTGCAGCTACCAGGGGCGGATTGGCCCACCGGGACACCATGACAGGTTTTGATGGGCCGGTCCCATATCCCCCTCAGCCAGGCTTATTCACACTCAGGCTGGGCTGGCTCACACTGCTTCCAGTACTTGTGGTTCATTGGAATGTAATACGGAAGTTAGGCTAGCGGGCACTTCCAGGTGCCGCTAGCCGTGAAAAGTGGTGATGCTGTTCTACCAATGGGGGACCTTGAGAAAGTTAACCAGCCCAGCAGCATCCTCTCCCTGGCCCCGGCCAAAGGTCTCTTCAACAAGCCCGGCACAGGAGCAGCAGCAAATCGATGGTCGGAGCCAAGTTCACTACACCCGCTGCCACCCCAGCTCCCGCACTCTCACTGAACTGGCCAGAGGGGCGACTGAGCACTGAAGGAATGACTCCCTAAGTCATTGTGCAGGGTTACACCGAGCGGCATATTCACAATACGCACTATGGTGGAGTTTTCATTATTTTGAGTATTTCATCTGTGATTTCCAATTCCAACATAGGAGTAAATGTATGCAGCAGTGATAAGAGCGGAGACGTGAGCCAGTGGAGAAGTTGCCCCATCAAGCAATCAGCTGCTCTGTGCAATTTTATAGTATGCAAATTATAAATGTTACTTCATTGCTGATTGGTTGCCAATGGCAACTTCTCCACTGGTTCACTTCTTCACACTTATCACTGCTTCACACATTTCCCCCGTAGAGCCAGTGGTGAATATGTATCACTTTATAGTAAGGTTGTAGTATACATTAGGGGGCGAAGGGGCCCACTGGTCTCAGGTCTATCAGCGCTTTTGACCAATGGAATTAAAGCGGCAACAGGAATAAATGCTAAAAAAGCCTGGTTTAGGATTTATGTTGCCGTTTTAAAACTATCACTTGAAGCCAACAATAAGGGCTTGATTATTATTTCAGAATAAAATCACATCAGTCATGCTTGTAGTTCAGTCTGTGTTATTACTGCAAATCCATAATATGTGTTTGTTTATTGCGCTACTGTGACATTGCCTGTTTCCTTGTCAGCAGCTATCTCTGGCTCAAACATGTGCTCGGAATGATGACAGCTGAGTGAGTGAGACAATAAATGTTCCATATTGTGCTGGATCAGCCCCACCATCTCCTCTCCAGAGGGGACCTCACTGCTTCTCATGTACAACAAGGCATTTGTTTTGTTCCTGACACATCTGGCCCTTGTGGTTGGCGATAATTGTGCACAGATACTTCAGAAAACATGTGTATGTTGTTTAACTAGTAACATGTGTGTATGTTATTTATTTTCTACTAGATGTCGCTGGCACTGCCTGGGTTATTTCTTCTCTCTTTTCTTCTGTCTCTCTCTTCCCTCCTTCAGTGCCCTCACATCCCCTTCCCCCTTTCTCTTTTTTTCTCCTCCTATCTCTCCCCCTTTTACTCCAGCTTTCTCACACTGGTGTAGAAGAACCGTAGTAGACATCAGGCTGGGGTGGAAGACGAGGAGCAGACTATAGGCTGGGATGGAAAAACAGGAGCAGACTAAGAGTTGGCATGGAAGAATAGGAGCAGACTGAGGACTGGCACAGAGGAATAGGAGCAGACTGGGGGATAGCATGGAAGAACAGGAGAAGACAGAGCTGGGATGGAGGAACAGAAGCAGACTATAGGCTGGAATGGAAGAACAGAAGCAGACTATAGGCTGGGATGGAAGAACAGGAGAAGACTGAGAGCTGGGATGGAAGAGGAGCAGACTGAAAGCTGGGATGTAAGAACAAGAGCAGACTATAGGCTTGGATGGAAGAACAGGAGAAGACTATATGCTGGGATGGAAGAGCAGTAGAAGACTAAGAGCTGGGATGGAAGAGGAGCAGATTGAGTTCTGAGATATAAGAATAAGAGAAAACCGATGGCTGGGATGGAAGAACAGGATCAGACTGAGGGCTGGGACAGAATAGGAGCATACTACAGGCTGAGACAGAATAATAAGAGCAGACTGAGGGCTAGCATGGAAGAACAGGAGAAGACAGAGAGCTGGGATGGAGGAACAGAAGAAGACTATAGGCTGGGATGGAAGAACAGGAGCAGACTATATGCTGGGATGGAAGAGCAGGAGAAGACTGAGAGCTGGAATGGAAGAGGAGCAGACTGAAAGCTGGGATGGAAGAACAGGAGCAGACTATAGGCTGAGACAGAAGAATAGGAGAAAACTGAAGGCTAGGATGGAAGAACAGGAAAAGACTGAAGACTGGGATTAGGGGTAGATTTACAATAGGGCAGATGGTGCTACAATACCCACTTCCAAGCCCTTCAGATGAAACTGTGACTTACAGTGCATCTGGAAAATATTCACAGCTCTTCACTTTTTCCACATTTCATTACGTTACAGCCTTATTTCAAACTGGAATAAATAAAAGTTTTCCCCTCAAAATTCTACACACAATACCCCATAATGACAACGTGATAAATGTTTTTTTGAGATTTTTGCAAATTTATTAAAAATAAAAAACTAAGAAATCACATGTACATGCTGTAAGTATTCACAGCCTTTGCTAAATACTTTGTTGATGCACCTTTGGCAGCAATTACAGCCTCAAGTCTTTTTGAAAATTATGCCACAAGCTTGGCACACCTATCTTTGGGCAGTTTCGCCCATTCCTCTTTGCAGCACATCTCAAGCTCCATCAGGTTGTATGGGAAACGTCGGTGCACAGCCATTTAAGGTCTCTCCAGAGATGTTTAATTGGATTCAAATCTGGACTCTGGCTGGGCCACTGAAGGACATTCAGAGTTGTCCTGAAGCCACTCCTTTGATATTTTGGCTGTGTGTTTAGGGTCGTTGTCCTGCTGAAAGATGAACCATCGCCCCAATCTGAGGTCAAGAGCGCTCTGGAGCAGGTTTTCATCCAGGATGTCTCTGTACATTGCTGCATTCATCTTTCCCTCTACCCTGACTAGTCTCCCAGTTCCTGCCGCTGAAAAACATCCCCACAGCATGATGCTGCCACCACCATGCTTCACTGTAGGGATGGTATTGGCCTGGTGATGAGCTGAGCCTGGTTTCCTCTAAACATGACTCCTGGCATTCACGCCAAAGAGTTCAATCTTTGTCTCATCAGACCAGAGAATTTTGTTTCTCATGGTCTGAGATTCCTTCAGGTGCATTTTTGCAAACTCCAGGCGGGCTACTATGTGCTTTTTACTAAGGAGTGGCTTCCGTCTACCATACAGGCCTGTGGCTGATTGGTGCATTGCTGCAGAGATGGTTGTCCTTCTAAAAGGTTCTCCTCTCTCCACTGTATATATTCCACAGCCACCACTTGGATGTTTCTTTCAGAGACATCCATAATTTTGTGCTAGGCAGACTCAGCAGCGCTCCCCCAGATCCCGGCACCCTAGGCAGCTGCCTAAAACTGCCTAATGGTAGAGCCGGCCCTGCACGAATGCCACACCCATTTCTCCTGGGAATATTTTCTTCTGGCAGACATTAGGCCCGTTTCATTATCTGAACAATGGGACTTTCCCGTGAAAATTGGGACACGCTTTTTATAGGGTGTGTTTTTTCTCTAGATGTGGGAACTTGTATCTTATAGTTTACTGAATGTATGCCTAGCTCTTTTCTTGGATATGTAAAATTTTAATTTATAGCAAATCTAATGTGTTCCTCTTGGTGCATATGAAATGCTTGAATGTTATTTCACTTAATATATTTCACATACAATAGTTTATTGGTACAATAATAATTACTATATTTGTTTTATTTTCCAGAAACGGGATGGAGAGTAAACTATAATAATACCCCTTTTCCACTAGCTAAAAAAACACGGGTAAATGCACGGGGGCGCGCATTTACCCGTGTTTTTTGCTAGTGGAAAAGGGTCCCCCCGCAAAAACCCGGATCAAGTGACCCGTGAATCCTACCCGGGTAGCTACCTGGGTAGGACACGGGAATGATTGAGGTAGGGTTGTAGTGTAAACGGTAGCCGTGTCAATGCGACATGGCTCCCATTTACACTGTATGGAAGGGCAGCGCTGGGAGATCATGTGATCTCCCTGCGCCGCTCCTGCCGCATCACTAGCAGCGTCACCAACCCGAAAATATGCCGGGTTGGCGAGCGCAGTGGGAAAGGGGGCTGAGCACAGGCCACAGCCGGGAAGCACCCGTGTCAGGCTCCCGGCTGCGACCCGTGCTTAGTAGGTGGAAAAGGGGTATTAATTTGCACCTGGCCAGGGGCGTATTGAGAGAAGAGGGGGGTCCGTTTGCAGTCTCCATCCGGGCCCCCTTCTCTCTAGCAGGCAGTGACAGTGACTCTGAGCACTAGGTGATGCGCAGAACTCCACGAAAATGGCACTGCAGCCATTTTCCCTGTGATTTTCTCTAGTGCCCATGCACAAACTCCGGAAAAATGGCTGACGCCTCATTTTGCCAGAGACCTGTGCACCACCTAGTGCTCAGAATCACTGTCACTGCTGCTGGTAAGTATTGAAAAAAATTAGTTCAGGGTGTACGGTGTGGGCCCCTCTGGACCCAGGGGCCAGTGTGTACCGGGTGTGGTATGCAAGGACGACAGTAACTAGGTCGATAGTAACTAGGTCAACCACTATTGGTCAACAGTAACTACGTTTGACAGGGTCTTTAGGTGGACATAGTGTACGTCGACAGGTCAAAAGGTCGACATGCGTTTTTTAATGTTTTTTTTGTGTCGTTTTCTCCGTACAGTGACCGTGAACTCCAATTAGTGCACCATGTCCGCTCGCCTTGCTTCGGCAAGGTGCCTCGCTCCGCTACCCCTGCGATCAGCACAGGTTACTATTCCCAATCATAGTCCGTGTGGATCGTTAAGTATGAAAAAGGTCAAAAAAAGAAAAAAAAATGTGAAAAACTCATGTCGACCTTTTGACATGTCGACCTAAAGACCCTGTCGACCTAGAGACCCTGTCGACCAATAGTGGTCGACCTAGTTACTGTCGACCTAGAGACCGGATTCCTGTGTACCACCCACACTGCACGCATTATAGACACACCACTGCATCCCGCAATAGTGAGGTTAAGGGGCCTCTTTATCATTAAATATTTGTGGCATATTCCCACAAAAACCTGTTTTCAGGGGATACCCGCAAATATTACAGTAAGTATCACCCAAATGCAAGAAAGAGGGAACGCAAATTTTATTAAATTATGGACAATAATAAAAAATATTCAGCTGTACACTAATGCTGAATGACTGTACAAAGAACAACAAATTGCTTCTAAACAAAGCAGGTATATAATATCTTAATTGAAATAAATATTGCATTCAATCATTACTGCTATTGACCCATATGAAAATCCACACGTTAACAATATTGATATTACTTTGGTCAGGTCAGTAGCAGATATAAAAACCATATATAGAACACACAAAGAAAACACAGCTGACCATGGGGGTCATTCCGAGTTGTTCGCTCGTTGCTGATTTTCGCTATGCTGCGATTTGTTGCTAATTGCGCATGCGCAAGGCACGCAGGGCGCATGCGCTTAGTTATTTAACTAAAAACTTAGTAGATTTGCTGTGGATCCTGCGGCGCTTTTCAGTCGCTCTGCTGATCGGTGAGTGATTGACAGGAAAGGGGCGTTTCTGGGTGGCAACTGAGCGTTTTCCGGGAGTGTGCTAAAAAACGCAGGCGTGTCAGGGAAAAACGCGGGAGTGTCTGGAGAAACGGGGGAGTGGCTGGCCGAACGTAGGGCGTGTTTGTGATGTCAAACCAGGAACTAAATGGACTGAGCTGATCGCAATCTGTGAGTAGGTCTGGAGCTACTCAGAAACTGCAAAGAGTTATTTAGTAGCAGTTCTGCTAATCTTTCGTTCGCTATTCTGCTAAGCTAAGATACACTCCCAGAGGGCGGCGGCCTAGCGTTTGCAATGCTGCTAAAAGCAGCTAGCGAGCGAACAACTCGGAATGAGGGCCATTATACCTTAGTTGTTTATTTTTTACTCATTTAGGGGACAGTTCCCAAGAAAGAAAAAGACAGGATGATTGCTCTCACATTATCACCTCTTAAGCTGGTTACACACTAGACTACATTTCCAATGATTTGGCCGATTCCCACGTGTCGGAACGATAAATCGTTCAGTATATGCTTTATCACAATGCCGATGTGCCTTCCCGATGGTCGTTGGTCGCATCTTCAGATCTTTTGAACATGCACCTCTATGGTCACTCCAAAAACCACCCAGGATCAGTGGCGGCACTACGGTGGTGTGGACCGCAACCGGTTGTGTCACACCAAAATGCTGGCTCCTGCTCGGTGACAGGAGCCGGTTACTGCATTGTAATATTACGTGCAGCATCCAGCTCCAGTCACAGTGTAGGAGCCGGCCCTGTAGCCACCACAGTCTTTGGGGGCAGCCCGCATCTCCCAGACCTACGGAGTGACGAAAATGGGGGTTCGGTACGCCAAGCTACACCCCCTCACGCAAAACCATGCCCCCTCCCACAAAGCCACAAACCCTTTTCATGGCGCGTGCATAGATCACTCCCAGCCGCTCCGGGTGTCATAGGGGTAAGTGACGCCCCTGCTCAGGATAAATCACAATTGATATAGTAAATGCCAGTTAACTGGCCTAATCAGAATAGTATTTTTTATAATTGTTTATGCACGTTTCCATTTAGCAGAATCCCATTATAACGATGTTGATGATAGTGACAGTATTCAGAATGTTATACGTAACAAGAATGAGGTCAGCCAACCTAATTATGCAGTATTTGTACAAGTGTCGTGGCACAAATATCATGAGCTTTTAAGATCCTGGTATACCAGTAATTTGATCAAATATCACAGTTGTAAAGAATATATTATACTGTACACAAATAAGCTGACCTGATTAAGCTGTATTTACACAGGTGATTTAGCACAAGTAGTAGTTTGTAAGCATTTACGATCCTGGTATACCTGCGCGGTGCTGTGACATAAGGAGAGTGTAACACACTCAGCCGCCACCACCGCGATCTGTGCCCCCACTTTCTGGTGCCGGATGTTATGTATATTAGTAGCGTTGCACCCGGCTCCTTCTCTGCCATGCACACCACTGCTACTATACATTTCAGCGGGGAGCAGGTAGTGACTCCATCTGTGCTGTGTCTCCTGCAGTGTCTATTTGCCGGGCGCCCGCAGCTATGTATATTAGAAGTAATGCACCTTACACCTTCACTGCAGCCCTGCCTCAGCATCCGCAGCCTCTCCCGACTCCAGTCTGTATATAGAGAGAGGAGGGAGTGGGGCACTTCTACTGTGTGGCACTACTATGTGGCTAAACATGTAAGGGGCACTCCTACTGTGTAGCTAAACGTGTAAGGGGCACTACTACTGTGTGACTAAACGTGTACGAGGCACTTCTACTGGCTTTCCGTGTGATGAATCAGTGAACGGGAGGTGAGAGAGTGTCAGGCTGATAAGACTGAAATAGAGACAGTAGTGTATTTACTGTCAGCACCAAGTTTCTTCCTCCTGATATCAGTGGAAATTGCAGGAGGTGCATATCGCAGATGAGAGAGCACTGAGGGAGAGGTGTACCTACTAGTTGGTGCCTCCGCTGATGTCAGGTAGTGGTCAGTCGTACGTGGGATGTACCTGCAGACCAAGTCTCATGCTCACCATGAGAACCCGGATGTGATGCCGTTCACTGTAATTAATTTGGTCCTGGCAATGGTGAAGCTAAGTGGCCTATATATATTATTAAATTTTACCAGCATATTCCCCGGAAAGAAAAATCAGTTTTGGAGATACCTGCAAATATTAAATGTCACCCAAATATAAGGAGGAACCACATTAGATAGCTTTGATATCTCCAATATCTGCTGTGAATCCTCCATTTCCTCTGGAACCCTCCTCGGCAGTAGATCGCACATGCACAGAAGTCTTGCTAGAGTTCCAAACACATCGCAGGTGCGGTGTCCCTTCGAATCCCTAGTTCCTGCGGGTGCTATTTGTTACAGCTGGGTGGTAATACTACAATGCGATTTTGGGTGCTAATTTCGCACCCAGATTGCAATGCGAATGCGATTATTGATAAATGAGCCCCTAAATGTGAAAGTGCACGTCTTGCGTTAAAAGCAGCAATTGACAGAGTCCCTCATTCCGAGTTGATCACTCGCTAGCTGCTTTTAGCAGCATTGCACACACTAGGCCGCCGCCCTCTGGGAGTGTATCTTATTTTAGCAGAATAGTGAACGAAAGATTAGCAGAACTGCTACTAAATAATTCCCTGCAGTTTCTGAGTAGCTCCAGACCTACTCCTAGATTGCGATCACCTCAGTCCGTTCAGTTCCTGGTTTGACGTCACAAACACGCCCTGCGTTCGGCCAGCCACTCCCCCGTTTCTCCAGCCACCTCCTGCGTTTTTACCTGGGAAAGTACTTAGCGCATGCGCATTTTGGCCGTTTTTTCACTTGATCGCTGCACTGCGAAAATCGGCAGCGAGCGAACAACTCAGAATGACCACCAGAAGCAATTATTAGTTTGAGTGTGATTCTGGGTTATGTAAATATGACACCTGCTGGCAGAAAAAAAGCACTGCATCATTTCGGTAGCGTCTAGTTACTCTTCGTGGAGAGGACCTTTCCCATAATCCCCTGGGTCCATGGGATTATGCACCCTAAACCCCGCCCCACCCCCGTGACGCACTGACGCCCGCTGCGTGATGACGTAGCAACGCAGTTTCCCTCCCTGCTCCTTATTGGTAGCAAGTGTAGCCAGTCCGGGCGGTCACTGGGTGAGAGTGATTGGCGCAGGTTACCCGAGTCACCCGGGGTACCGACACCCGAGCGCCCCCAGCGGCACGGCTGTGCTCGCCGCCTTTCCACCAAAAGGTAACACTAGTCCCAGCGTGCCCTGTGTCCTAGAGTTTGGCAGGTCATCCTGAGACTTGTAGTTCCACAGAAGCTGGACAGCTGGGGAGCCCCTGTCACCTACTGTAGCTCTGGTACATACTGTGCAGAGTGAGGAGTGAGGAGTGAGGGCAGCCACCTATACCACGTACACACCCACCCTCCACCATGTATATAGTGAAGCCTCCCCATGCATGCACTGGAATGGTAAGGGTATGATACATTCAGATGCTGCATATACAGTGTATTATGCAGGGAATAAGTAATCTCTCTTTAGTATGCTGTATATGGGGAGCCCTGAATAAGTGACTTAGGGGGTGTATGTACTAAGCATTGGAGAGAGATGAGGTACCATGCTAAAGGCTGTTTCAAAAATGACAGGAGCTGATTGGCTGGGCTGGTACTTTATCTCTGTCCACTTTATCACTCTCCAATGCTTCGTACATGGACCCCTAAATGTTTTTGTTATTAACACAGGATATTTTAATAAACTAATCTACAAAACAGGGGCGCCCTAATGAAAAATAAAGACATTTCGTAAAATGACATATCTTTTCCTAATGTGAAAAATGGTGAGGTACAGTAGGGTTCATTTGTCAGAAATTGTCTGAAGGTGGCATGTATTAGTACATAGGCACAGTGTCGGGGATGCCAAGATGCCCCATCCAAGTAGTGATCACCAAATTCCCCCCCAAATTATGTGAATTACCCGTATAGAGATGAATGAAACGTCTGCAAGTCCTGACTGACGTGCTGTCCGCTCTGTTGAACAAAATGCAGCTCACAGTGGCAGTGGCGGGTGTCTGTCACTGTGCTTTCACCCGTCCTCCTACCACTATCACCCATGGATGCACGGCAGAGTACAGTATGTAGCAGATGATTTCAATGCAGGTTTCCCTGGTGTGCCCACTTTGTCTATATTTACTGTAACTTCATATTGCTTATATATGTATTTTGTCTTTCCAGTGCTGGCTGACTTGAGAAAATGAGTGGGTCCAAACCTGACATTCTGTGGGCTCCCCACCACGTGGACAGGTTCGTGGTTTGTGATTCGGAGCTTAGCCTCTATCACATTGAGTCGGCGGCCAGTGCCAACTCCGAGCTCAAGGCTGGGTCCTTACGATTGTCCGAGGAGACTACTGCAACCTTGCTGTCCATAAACTCTGACACACCGTATATGAAATGCGTGGCCTGGTATCCGAAATATGACCCAGAATGCCTTCTGGCAGTTGGTCAGGCCAATGGCAGAATTGCTCTTACGAGTCTGGGCCAGGATCACAATTCCAAATGTAAGGACTTGATTGGAAAAGAGTTTGTCCCCAAGCACGCGAGGCAGTGTAACACGCTCTCCTGGAATCCTATGGACAGTAATTGGCTGGCAGCTGGCTTAGATAAACACAGAGCAGACTTTTCAGTATTGATTTGGGATATAAGCAGCAAATACACTCCTGATGTAGCCTTTCCTTTGGACAAAGCTCGACTTCCATCTGGCGACGGCGAAACAAATTTAGTGGTTACGAAACCACTGTACGAACTGGGGCAGAACGATGCTTGCCTTTCTCTTTGCTGGCTTCCAAAAGACCAGAAGCTGCTTCTGGCCGGCATGCATCGGAACTTGGCTATATTTGACCTCCGAAGCACTAACCAGAAAATGTTTGTAAATACTAAAGCAGTCCAGGGGGTGACCGTGGACCCTCATTTCCACGACCGGATTGCGTCCTTCTTCGAAGGGCAAGTGGCAATCTGGGACCTTCGGAAATTTGAAAAGCCGGTTCTGACTCTTACAGAGCAGCCTAAGCCGTTAAGCAAAGTTGCTTGGTGCCCCACAAGAACGGGATTGCTAGCCACATTAACTCGGGACAGTAATATAATCAGACTGTATGATATGCAGCACACTCCCACCCCTATCGGCGATGAAACCGAGCCCACGATTATAGAGAGAAGCGTTCAGCCTTGTGACAACTACATTGCTTCGTTTGCGTGGCACCCGACTAGTCAGAACCGTATGGTGGTCGTCACTCCCAACCGGACGATGTCTGATTTCACAGTGTTTGAGCGGATTTCTCTGGCCTGGAGTCCTACTACCTCCTTGATGTGGGCGTGCAGCAGGCAGCTGTATGAATGCACAGAGGAAGGGAAGGACAGCTCTATAGATAGAGACATAGCTACTAAAATGAGACTGAGAGCCTTGTCCAGGTATGGTCTGGACACTGAGCAGGTCTGGAGGAACCACCTACTGGCGGGGAATGAAGACTCTCAACTGAAATCCCTTTGGTACACTTTGCACTATATCCTTAAAGACACTTAGGGGGTATTCAATTAGATGTGAAGAAACATCGGGAGTGAAAAATGGATGGTTTTTCTAGATTTCTCTTACGTCCTAGAGGATGCTGGGGACTCCGTAAGGACCATGGGGTTTATACCAAAGCTCCAGACCGGGCTCCGCAGGAGACATGGGCACTATAAAGAACTTTAGAATGGGTGTGCACTGGCTCCTCCCTCTATGCCCCTCCTACAGACCTCAGTTAGATCCTGTGTCCCAGAGGAGACTGGGTGCACTACAGGGGAGCTCTCCTGAGTTTCTCTGAAAAATAATTTTGTTAGGTTTTTTATTTTCAGGGAGCACTGCTGGCAACAGGCTCCCTGCATCGTGGGACTGAGGAGAGAGAAGCAGACCTACTTAAATGATAGGCTCTGCTTCTTAGGCTACTGGACACCATTAGCTCCAGAGGGTCGGAACGCAGGTCTCACCCTCGCCGTTCGTCCCGGAGCCGCGCCGCCGTCCTCCTCACAGAGCCGGAAGATAGAAGCCAGGTGAGTATAAGAAGATAGAAGACTTCAAAGGCGGCTACGCTGCGCGCCATTGCTCCCACACACAACACACACAGCGGGCACTGAAGGGTGTAGGGCGCAGGGGGGGCGCCCTGGGCAGCAATTATAAACCTTTTGGGACTGGCTAATAATATATATAGAGGCTGCGGAGGCACTATATTATAGAATCCCCCGCCAGTATAGAAAATTTGAGCGGGACCGAAGCCCGCCGCTGAGGGGGGGAGCTTGTTCCTCCAGCACTAACCAGCGCCATTTTCTCCACAGCACACTGCAGAGAAGCTGGCTCCCCGGACTCTCTCCTGTTGAACACGGTGACGGAGGGCAAAATAGAGGGGGGGGACTTTTTATTGGCACAGTGAGTGTATAATTATATATTTATATAAAAGTGCTGTTTTGTCTGGGAATTTGGTTTCCAGTGTCAATTGGCGCTGGGTGTGTGCTGGCATACTCTCTCTCTGTCTCTCCAAAGGGCCTTTTTGGGGAACTGTCTCCATATAGATATATCCCTGAGTGTGTGGGGGTGTCGGTACGCATGTGTCGGCATGACTGAAGGGAGGTGGTGGAGCAGATGATTGCGGTGTCTCCGTCGGCAACGCCGACACATGATTGGATGGATATGCTGAATGTTTTAAATGCAAATGTGTCTTTATTACATCAGAGGTTGGACAAAGCAGAGTCCAGGGATAGAACAGGGAGTCAATCCATGGCTTTGGCTGTATCACGGGGCCCTTCAGGGTCTCAGAAACGTCCCCTGTCCCAAGTAGCAGACACTGATACCGACACAGATTCTGATTTCAGTGTCGACTACGATGATGCAAGGTTACACCCAAGGGTGGCCAGAAGTATTCATTATATGATTATTGCAATAAAGGATGTTTTACATATCACTGATGACCCCTCTGTCCCTGACAAGAGGGTACACATGTTTAAGGAAAAGAAACCTGAGGTAACCTTTCCCCCATCTCATGAGCTGAACGCGTTATTTGAAAAGGCTTGGGAAACTCCAGACAAGAAGCTGCAGATTCCCAAAAGAATTCTTATGGCGTATCCTTTCCCTGCGCAGGACAGGTTATGGTGGGAATCCTCACCCAGGGTGGACAAGGCGTTAACGCGCTTGTCCAAAAAGGTGGCGCTGCCGTCTCCAGACACGGCCGCCCTCAAGGATCCTGCTGATCGCAGACAGGAAACTACCTTAAAATCTATTTATACACATACGGGTGCCTTGCTCAGACCGGCAATAGCGTCGGCTTGGGTTTGTAGCGCTGTTGCGGCTTGGACGGATACCTTGTCAGCTGACATTGATACCCTGGATAAGGATACCATTTTATTGACCTTAGGTCACATTAAAGACGCAGTCTTATATATGAGAGACGTTGGTCTGCTAGGTTCGAGAGCCAACGCCATGGCGATTTCTACTAGGCGAGCCCTGTGGACCCGCCAATGGTCGGGTGATGCCGACTCAAAGAAGCATATGGAAGTTTTGCCTTACAAAGGTGAGGATTTATTTGGGGAAGGTCTCGCGGACCTGGTTTCCACAGCTACCGCGGGTAAATCTACCTTTTTACCTTATGTTTCCCCACAGCAAAAGAAAACACCGCAATATCAGATGCAGTCCTTTCGGTCGCATAAGTCCAGAAGAGGTCGGGGCTCTTCCTTCCTCGCCAGAGGTAAGGGAAGAGGGAAAAAGCAGCATTGCCACGGCTAGTTCCCAGGAGCAGAAGTCCTCCCCGGCTTCTACGAAATCCACCGCATGACGCTGGGGCTCCACTGAGGGAGTCTGCACTGGTGGGGGCACGTCTTCTACTCTTCAGCCACGTCTGGGTTCGGTCAGAGGTGGATCCTTGGGCAATGGAAATTGTGTCCCAAGGTTACAAACCGGAATTCGAAGACGTGCCTCCTCGCCGGTTTTTCAAATCGGCCTTACCAGCTTCTTCCCCAGAAAGGGAGATAGTTTTAGCTGCTATTCAAAAACTATGTCAACAACAAGTGGTTGTCAAGGTTCCCCTACTTCAACAGGGGCAGGGGTACTATTCAACCGTGTTTGTGGTCTCGAAACCGGATGGCTCGGTCAGACCCATTTTAAATTTAAAATCCGTAAACCTGTACTTGAAAAAGTTCAAATTCAAGATGGAATCGCTCCGGGCAGTTATCTCCAGCCTGGAAGGGGGGGATTTTATGGTGTCACTAGACATAAAGGATGCATACCTTCATGTCCCCGTATATCCCCTTCATCAGGCGTACCTGAGATTCGCTGTACAGGAATGTCATTACCAGTTTCAGACGTTGCCGTTTGGGCTTTCCACGGCCTCGAGGATTTTCACCAAGGTATTGGCGGAAATGATGGTGCTCCTGCGCCGGCAGGGAGTCACAATTATCCCGTACTTGGACGATCTCCTGATAAAAGCGAGATCGAGAGAACAGTTGCTGAAAAGCGTGTCGCTCTCCCTGAGAGTGCTGCAGCAACATGGCTGGATTCTCAATCTGCCGAAGTCACAGTTGGTTCCAACGACTCGGCTATCTTTCTTGGTCATGATTCTGGACACAGAACGAAAGAGGGTTTTTCTCCCTATGGAAAAAGCCCAGGAACTCCAGAACATGGTCAGAGACCTGTTGAAACCGAAAAGGGTGTCCGTTCATCAATGCACTCGAGTACTGGGGAAAATGGTGGCGTCCTACGAGGCCATCCCCTTCAGCAGGTTTCATGCGAGGACTTTTCAGTGGGATCTTCTGGACAAATGGTCCGGGTCCCATCTTTACATTCATCAGTATATCAGCCTGTCCCCAAGGGCCAGGGTGTCTCTCCTGTGGTGGCTGCAGAGTGCTTACCTTCTAGAAGGTCGCAGGTTCGGCATTCAGGACTGGGTTCTGGTGACCACGGACGCGAGCCTCCGAGGATGGGGAGCAGTCACGCAAGGAAAAAATTTTCAGGGACTATGGTCAAGCCAGGAGGCTTGTCTACACATCAACGTACTGGAATTGAGGGCCATATACAACGGCCTGCGTCAAGCGGAGAATCTTCTACGCGGCCTACCGGTTCTGATTCAGTCGGACAACGTCACAGCCGTGGCTCATGTAAACCGACAAGGCGGAACAAGGAGCAGAGTGGCAATGGCGGAAGCCACCAGGATTCTTCGCTGGGCGGAAAATCATGTAAGCGCTTTGACAGCAGTCTTCATTCCAGGAGTGGACAACTGGGAAGCAGACTTCCTCAGCATACACGATCTCCATCCAGGAGAGTGGGGACTTCATCAAGAAGTTTTTGCAGAGATAACAAGTCGTTGGGAACTTCCTCAAATAGACATGATGGCGTCACGCCTCAACAAGAAGCTTCGGCGGTATTGTGCCAGGTCAAGGGACCCTCAGGCAGTAGCGGTGGACGCCATAGTGACAGCGTGGGTGTTTTGGTCGGTCTATGTGTTTTCTCCTCATCCACTCATCTCAAAGATACTGAGAATCATAAGACGAAAAAGAGTGCGGACAATACTCATTGTTCCCGATTGGCCTCGAAGGGCCTGGTATTCAGATTTTTAGGAAATGCTCGCAGAAGATCCGTGGCCTCTTCCTCTCAGTGAGGACCTGTTGCAACAGGGGCCCTGCGTGTTCGAAGACTTACCGCGGTTACGTTTGACGGCATGGTGGTTGAACACCGAATCCTAGCTGGAAAAGGCATTCCGGGAAGAAGTCATCCCTACTCTGATAAGGGCTAGGAAGGAGGTGACGGCGAAGCATTATCACCGTATCTGGAGAAAGTATGTATCTTGGTGTGAGGCCAAGAATGCTCCTGCGGAAGATTTCCATCTGGGCCGTTTTCTCCACTTTCTGCAGACAAGAGTGGATATGGGCCTAAAATTAGGCTCCATTAAGGTACAGATTTCGGCCCTGTCAATTTTCTTTCAGAAAGAATTGGCTTCTCTCCCGGAAGTCCAGACTTTTGTAAAGGGAGTGCTGCACATACAGCCTCCTTTTGTGCCTCCAGTGGCACCATGGGACCTTAACGTAGTGTTACAGTTCTTAAAATCTCACTGGTTTGAACCTCTTCAAACGGTGGAATTAAAATTTCTCACTTGGAAGGTGGTCATGTTGTTGGCCTTGGCATCTGCAAGACAGGTGTCCGAATTGGCGGCCTTGTCTCACAAGAGCCCCTATCTGATTTTCCATGTGGATAGAGCAGAATTGAGGACTCGTCCTCAATTTTTGCCTAAGGTGGTTTCATCGTTTCATATGAACCAACCTATTGTGGTGCCTGTGGCTATGGGGGACTTGGAGGATTCCAAGTCCCTTGATGTAGTCAGGGCCTTGAAAATTTATGTAGCCCGGATGGCTCTGTTTGTCCTGTATGCAGCCAACAAGGTTGTCGCTCCTGCTTCTAAGCAGACTATTGCTCGCTGGATCTGTAACATGATTGAGCAGGCTCATTCTACGGCTGGATTGCCATTACCAAATTCGGTTAAGGCCCATTCCACTAGGAAGGTGGGCTCTTCTTGTGCGGCTGCCCGAGGCGTCTCGGCATTACAACTTTGCCGAGTGGCAACTTGGTCGGGTTCAAACACTTTTGCCAAATTCTACAAGTTTGATACCCTGGCTGATGAGGACCTCATGTTTGCTCAATCGGTGCAGCAGAGTCATCCGCACTCTCCCGCCCCGTCTGGAGCTTTGGTATAAACCCCATGGTCCTTGCGGAGTCCCCAGCATCCTCTAGGACGTAAGAGAAAATAAGATTTTAAACCTACCGGTAAATCTTTTTCTCCTAGTCTGTAGAGGATGCTGGGCGCCCGTCCCAGTGCGGACAAATTCTGCAAGACTTGTATATAGTTTTTGCTTACATAAGGGTTATGTTACAGTTTTGATCAGTCTCGGGCTGATGCTGTTTTGTTTCATACTGTTAACTGGTTGCATATATTCCATGTTATACGGTGTGGATGGTGTGGGCTGGTATGAATCTTGCCCTTAGATTAACAAAAATCCTTTCCTCGTACTGTCCGTCTCCTCTGGGCACAGTTTCTCTAACTGAGGTCTGGAGGAGGGGCATAGAGGGAGGAGCCAGTGCACACCCATTCTAAAGTTCTTTATAGTGCCCATGTCTCCTGCAGAGCCCGTCTATACCCCATGGTCCTTACGGAGTCCCCAGCATCCTCTACGGACTAGGAGAAAAAGATTTACCGGTAGGTTTAAAATCTTATTTTTTCCGGATGTTTCTCAGATATTCTTTTTTCAGGCTATCCAATTTGGTCGTCTGAAAAAAAAAAAATGTATATCCCAAAAACCCACAGGTTCAGTGAAACCTGTGTGTTTTCGGTAGACACAGCTCCATTTTCGGGGATTTGGTTTCGCCTGTCTGAGGCTTATTGGGGTTAATTGAATAACCCCTGGTGACACTATTACCCATGATCAATGATCGTGGGTAATTGAATGCAGGCCTTAGTAGTCTTTTTATCTAGAATAAAGAAAAAACAGGAAAATCACTGAGCCAAACCCAAAACTTCAATGTTTTATTATTGATGGAAAGGGTTAATTGCAAAAATCTACCTTCAGAGTGGTACAAACAGAAAAAAGCGCAGGTGCCATAAACTGTTAGTGGTGCACAAATTTCTGCTTTCATATATAAAGGTGTAGTTTTCACCTTGTGTGATATAATTCCTGATCTATAGGCTCATTCCACATACATATATTGTATAATGATGGCAGAGTGAGCGAGACAGAGATGAGATATAGGGGGTAATTCAGACCTGATTGCCCGCTAGGGATTTTTGCACTGCTGCGATCGGATAGTTGCCGCCCATAGGGGAGTGTATTTTCGCTGTGCAAGTGTGAGAACGCATGTGTATCAGAGCTGTACAAACAGATCTTGTGCAGTCTCTGAGTAGCCCAGGACTTACTCAGCCGCTGCGATCACATCAGCCTGTCCGGGACCGGAATTGACGTCAGGAACCCTCCCTGCAAACACATGGACACGCCTGCGTTTTCCCAAACACTCCCAGAAAACGGTCGGTTACCACCCACAAACGCTTCTTCCTGCAATCTCCTTGCGATTGCCCGTGCGATTGGATCCTTCGCACAAACCCATCGCTGAGTGGCGATCCGCTTTGTACCTGCGCGCTGCGGTGCATGCGGAGTTCTGACCTGAACGTGTCGCTGCAAAAAAACGCTAGCAAGCGATCAGGTCTGAATTACCCCCATAGAGAGGCAGGTATGAGGGGGACAGAAATGAGAGACGGGGGAAGAGGAGAGTGGAGGGATGTCAGGGGCAGAGATGAGAGACGGGGGTGGGGGAACCCTGCAACGCTGGCCTTGATAACTAGTGATCTGGTGGATGATCGGTACAATATTTTAGTACTGCATCAGCTACTTAGGTAATGATCCCAAAGCTCTGCTGTATAATCCATTCACCTCTGACACCTCACCGTGTATTATATGGATCCGTGAATAACATTCTGTGTACAGTCTCATAGTGATGTGCTATATATTGCTCCTGCTGCTCTCTAACGTATTGGTTGTGGTGCTCCATATAGGGCCCGATTCAGACCTGATCGTTGTTGTGCGTTTTCACACAGCGGGCGATCAGCTAGTAATTGCACATGTGTATGCACTGCAGTGCGCATGCGCGTCGGCAAACAGGCATAGCTGGTCAGCGACGGGATGGTGCGAAAATTCTAATCACACAGCCATTTGCATGCTGATTGACAGGAAGAGGCCGTTTGTGGGTGGTAACTGACCGTTTTTTGGGAGTGTCAGGAAAAAGGGGGGGGGGGGTTTCAGGGAGGGTGTGTGATGTCAGCTCCGGCCCCGATCAGCCTGTTCTTGTCTCACTGTAGGAGTAAGTCCTTGGCCACGCACAGGCTGCACACACTGGTAAAATCATTCGCTGGTGAGTGAGGAGCGAACGGATTTGCAGCTGTCAGCTGACTGAGTGGATTTTTAGCAGCTCGGCGTACACATGCGATCGCACACTTGCACGGCGAGTACACACTCCCCTTGGGTGGCGACTATCTGAACGCAGGGCTACAATTTCAGCAGCCTAGCGATCAGGTCTGAATCGCCCCCCTAGTCCTATTACATTACTTATGTAGACAGTACTTGTATATGACAGAATGGCAATCAGACAGCACTGTGTGGGGAAATAGAATAGCAGTTTGGTTATTTATTTAACAAAGCAGTAAGTAGGTACATAAGGTGGGTAATGGGTAGGTAGGTAATGTTCGGGCTCCTATAAGGCAGGCACTGAGGAAAAGCTGACTCCTCCTCGTCTTGTAAACTCTCCCAGACTCTGTTTGTTCTTTGGCGACATGTTACAGGTTATTAGCAGACCGGTCTGCAGAATGGCCACTTTATCCTCCCCACCTTCCGGTTCCTAAAAGAGGATCCCTGCCACCACAGAGAGAGGCTGCTTTGGGCAATAAGTTTTACCGATGTGTCCTTAAACACCTAGCGTCTGTACGCCATACGGCGCGAGGTGCCAGCCGTGACTGAGCCACTCTGGGAGGTCTATCGTACTGTATATTTCTTTAAATTATGCATCATTTCTCTATCGTCCTAAGTGGATGCTGGGGTTCCTGAAAGGACCATGGGGAATAGCGGCTCCGCAGGAGACAGGGCACAAAAGTAAAGCTTTTACAGGTCAGGTGGTGTGTACTGGCTCCTCCCCCTATGACCCTCCTCCAGACTCCAGTTAGATTTTTGTGCCCGGCCGAGAAGGGTGCAATTCTAGGTGGCTCTCATAAAGAGCTGCTTAGAGAGTTTAGCTTAGGTTTTTTATTTTACAGTGATTCCTGCTGGCAACAGGATCACTGCAACGAGGGACAGAGGGGAGAAGAAGTGAACTCACCTGCGTGCAGGATGGATTGGCTTCTTGGCTACTGGACATGAAGCTCCAGAGGGACGATCACAGGTACAGCCTGGATGGTCACCGGAGCCACGCCGCCGGCCCCCTCACAGATGCTGAAGCAAGAAGAGGTCCAGAATCGGCGGCTGAAGACTCCTGCAGTCTTCTTAAGGTAGCGCACAGCACTGCAGCTGTGCGCCATTTTCCTCTCAGCACACTTCACACGGCAGTCACTGAGGGTGCAGGGCGCTGGGGGGGGGGGCGCCCTGGGAGGCAAATGAAAACCTTTAAAAAGGCTAAAAATACCTCACATATAGCCCCAGAGGCTATATGGAGATATTTACCCCTGCCTAAATGTACTAAATAGCGGGAGACGAGCCCGCCGAAAAAGGGGCGGGGCCTATCTCCTCAGCACACGGCGCCATTTTCTGTCACAGCTCCGCTGGTCAGGAAGGCTCCCAGGTCTCTCCCCTGCACTGCACTACAGAAACAGGGTATAACAGAGAGGGGGGGCAAAATAAATGGCAATATATTAATATAAAAGCAGCTATAAGGGAGCACTTAATCATAAGGCTATCCCTGTCATATATAGCGCTTTTTGGTGTGTGCTGGCAGACTCTCCCTCTGTCTCCCCAAAGGGCTAGTGGGTCCTGTCTTCGTATAGAGCATTCCCTGTGTGTCTGCTGTGTGTCGGTACGTGTGTGTCGACATGTATGAGGACGTTATTGGTGTGGAGGCGGAGCAATTGCCAAATATGAGGATGTCACCTCCTAGGGGGTCGACACCAGAATGGATGCCTTTATTTGTGGAATTACGGGATAGCGTCAACTCGCTTAAGCAGTCGTTTGCCGACATGAGGCGGCCGGACACTCAATTAGTGCCTGTCCAGGCGCCTCAAACACCGTCAGGGGCTGTAAAACGCCCCTTGCCTCAGTCGGTCGACACAGACCCAGACACAGGCACTGATTCCGGTGGTGAAGGTGACGAATCAACCGTATTTTCCAGTAGGGCCACACGTTATATGATTTTGGCAATAAAGGAGATGTTACATTTAGCTGATACTACAGGTACCACTAAACAGGGTATTATGTGGGGTGTGAAAAAACTACCAGTAGTTTTTACCGAATCAGAAGAATTAAATGACGTGTGTGATGAAGCGTGGGGTGCCCCGATAAAAAACTGCTAATTTCAAAGAAGTTATTGGCTTTATACCCTTTCCCGCCAGAGGTTAGGGAGCGCTGGGAAACACCTCCTAGGGTGGACAAAGCGCTAACACGCTTATCAAAACAAGTGGCGTTACCCTCTCCTGAGACGGCCGCACTTAAAGATCCATCAGATAGGAGGATGGAAAATATCCAAAAAGGTATATACACACATGCAGGTGTTATACTACGACCAGCTATTGCGACTGCCTGGATGTGCAGTGCTGGGGTAGTTTGGTCAGAGTCCCTGATCGAAAATATTGATACCCTGGACAGGGACAATATTTTACTGTCGTTAGAACAAATAAAGGATGCATTTCTTTATATGCGTGATGCACAGAGAGATATCTGCACACTGGCATCACGGGTAAGTGCTATGTCCATTTCGGCCAGAAGAGCTTTATGGACACGACAGTGGACAGGCGATGCGTAGAGGAGTTATTTGGGGTCGGTCTATCGGATTTGGTGGCCACGGCTACGGCCGGGAAATCCACCTTTCTACCTCAAGTCACTCCCCAACAGAAAAAGGCACCGACCTTTCAACCGCAGCCCTTTCGTTCCTTTAAAAATAAGAGAGCAAAGGGCTATTCATATCTGCCACGAGGCAGAGGACGAGGGAAGAGACAGCAACAGGCAGCTCCTTCCCAGGAACAGAAGCCCTCCCCGGCTTCTACAAAAGCCTCAGCATGACGCTGGGGCTTCGCAAGCGGACTCGGGGGCGGTAGGCGGTCGTCTCAAGAATTACAGCGCGCAGTGGGCTCACTCGCAGGTAAATCCCTGGATCCTGCAGATAATATCTCAGGGGTACAGGTTGAAATTAGAGACAGAGCCACCTCGCCGTTTCCTGAAGTCTGCTTTACCAACGTCCCCCTCAGAAAGGGAGACGGTTTTGGAAGCCATTCACAAGCTGTATTCTCAGCAGGTGATAGTCAAGGTACCTCTTCTACAACAAGGGAAGGGGTATTATTCCACTCTTTTTGTGGTACCGAAGCCGGATGGCTCGGTAAGGCCTATTCTAAATCTGAAGTCCTTGAACCTGTACATAAAGAAGTTCAAGTTCAAGATGGAGTCACTCAGAGCAGTGATAGCGAACCTGGAAGAAGGGGACTTTATGGTATCCTTGGACATCAAGGATGCGTATCTCCACGTTCCAATTACCCCTCACACCAGGGGTACCTCAGGTTCGTTTTACAAAACTGTCACTATCAGTTTCAGACGCTGCCGTTTGGTTTGTCCACGGCACCTCGGGTCTTTACAAAGGTAATGGCCGAGATAATATTTCTTCTTCGAAGAAAAGGCGTATTAATTATCCCATACTTGGACGATCTCCTAATAAGTGCAAGGTCCAGAGAACAGCTAGAGATGGGTTTAGCACTATCTCAAGAGGTGCTAAAGCAGCACGGATGGATTCTGAATATTCCAAAATCCCAATTAATGCCGACAACTCGTCTGCTGTTCCTGGGGATGATTCTGGACACAGTTCAGAAAAAGGTTTTTCTTCCCGAAGAAAAAGCCAAGGAGTTATCTGACCTGGTCAGGAACCTCCTAAAACCAGGAAAGGTGTCTGTACATCAATGCACAAGAGTCCTGGGAAAAAATGGTAGCTTCTTACGAAGCAATCCCTTTCGGCAGATTCCATGCAAAGGGATCTGTTGGACAAATGGTCAGGGTCGCATCTTCAGATGCACCTGCGGATAACCCTGTCGCCGAGGACAAGGGTATCCCTTCTGTGGTGGTTGCAGGAGGCTCATCTATTGGAGGGCCGCAGATTCGGCATGCAGGATTGGATCCTGGTGACCACGGATGCCAGCCTGAGAGGCTGGGGAGCAGTCACACAGGGAAGAAATTTCCAGGGAGTGTGGTCGAGCCTGAAAAAGTCTCTTCACATAAGCATTCTGGAACTAAGAGCAATCTACAATGCTCTAAGCCAGGCGGAACCTCTGCTTCAAGGAAGACCGGTGTTGATCCAGTCGGACAACATCACGGCAGTCGCCCATGTAAACAGACAGGGCGGCACAAGAAGCAGGAGGGCAATGGCAGAAGCTGCCAGGATCCTTCGCTGGGCGGAGAATCACGTGATAGCACTGTCAGCAGTATTCATCCCGGGCGTGGACAACTGGGAAGCAGACTTCCTCAGCAGACACGACCTTCACCCGGGAGAGTGGGGACTTCATCCAGAAGTTTTCCACATGCTATTAAACCGTTGGGTAAAACCAATGGTGGACAGGATGGCGTCTCGCCTCAACAATACACTGGACAGGTATTGCGCCAGGTCAAGAGATCCGCAGGCAATAGCTGTGGACGCGCTGGTAACACCTTGGGTGTACCAGTCGGTATATGTGTTTCCTCCTCTGCCTCTCATACCAAAGGTATTGAGGATTATACGGCAAAGAGGAGTAAGACTAGTGGCTCCGGATTGGCCAAGAAGGACTTGGTACCCGGAACTTCAAGAGATGGTCACGGACGATCCGTGGCCTCTACTTCTGAGAAGGGACCTGCTTCAGCAGGGTCCTTGTCTTTTTCAAGACTTACCGCGGCTGCGTTTGACGGCATGGCGTTTGAATGCCAGATCCTAAAAGGAAAAGGCATTCCAGAAGAAGTCATTCCTACCTTGATAAAGGCAAGGAAGGAAGTCACCGCGAAGCATTATCGCCGTATTTGGCGAAAATATGTTGCGTGGTGCGAGCAGCGGAGTGCTCCGATGGAGGAATTTCAACTGGGTCGTTTTCCTACATTTCCTGCAATCAGGATTGTCTAGGGGTCTCAAATTGGGATCTATTAAGGTTCAAATTTCGGCCCTATCAATATTCTTCCAAAAAGAATTGGCCTCAGTCCCTGAGGTCCAGATTTTTATCAAAGGAGTACTGCATATACAGCCTCCTGTGGTGCCTAAGGTGGCACCGTGGGATCTAAATGTAGTTTTAGATTTCCTCAAATCCAATTGGTTTGAACCACTAAAGAATGTGGATTTGAAATATCTCACATGGAAAGTGACTATGTTACTGGCCCTGGCTTCGGCCGGGAGAGTATCTGCACTGGCGGCTTTGTTTTATAAAAGCCCTTATTTAATTTTCCATTCGACATAGGGCAGAGCTGCGGACGCGTCCGCATTTTCTCCCTAAGGTGGTATCAGCGTTTCACCTGAACCAGCCTATTGTAGTGCCTGCGGCTACAGACGACTTGAAGGACTCCAAGTTGTTGGACGTTGTCAGAGCCTTAAAAATATACATTTAAAGGACGGCTGGAGTCAGAAAATCTGACTCGCTGTTTATACTGTATGCACCCAACAAGTTGGGTGCACCTGCTTCTAAGCAGTCGATTGCTCGTTGGATTTGTAACAAAATTCAACTTGTACATTCTGTGGCAGGCCTGCCACAGCCTAAATCTGTTAAGGCCCATTCCGCAAGGAAGGTGGGCTCATCTTGGGCGGCTGCCCGAGGGGTCTCGGCATTACAACTCTGCCGAGCAGCTACGTGGTCAGGGGAGAACACGTTTGTAAATTTTTACAAATTTGATACCCTGGCAAAGGAGGACCTGGAGTTCTCTCATTCGGTGCTGCAGAGTCATCCGCACTCTCCCGCCCGTTTGGGAGCTTTGGTATAATCCCCATGGTCCTTTCAGGAACCCCAGCATCCACTTAGGACGATAGAGAAAATAAGAATTTACTTACCGATAATTCTATTTCTCGGAGTCCGTAGTGGATGCTGGGCGCCCATCCCAAGTGCGGATTATCTGCAATACTTGTACATAGTTATTGTTAACTAATTCGGGTTATTGTTTAGGAAGCCATCTTTCAGAGGCTCCTCTGTTATCATACTGTTAACTGGGTTTAGATCACAAGTTGTACGGTGTGATTGGTGTGGCTGGTATGAGTCTTACCCGGGATTCAAAATCCTCCCTTATTGTGTACGCTCGTCCGGGCACAGTACCTAACTGGAGTCTGGAGGAGGGTCATAGGGGGAGGAGCCAGTACACACCACCTGACCTGTAAAAGCTTTACTTTTGTGCCCTGTCTCCTGCGGAGCCGCTATTCCCCATGGTCCTTTCAGGAACCCCAGCATCCACTACGGACTCCGAGAAATAGAATTATCGGTAAGTAAATTCTTATTATTTGCATCAAAGATGCAGCGAAACACCACTCAAAGGGGGGAATTCAAATATTTGAAAAGTTGGTTGGGTGTCTCTTTTTTCCTGTCTATTAGATAGGACAGACACCCAACTGACTTTTCAAACAATTGAATTCCACCCAAAGTGTGCTACAGTCGTGAATTAGATTTAAACAAGTACAAAGTCGCAGATGAAGCACAATGGAACTTGGCTTGAGGATCCGTGCAATCTAGCTAATAGTTTTGTCTCTCCAAGTTGTTGCATTTATGTGAATAAGATGCATATTATAAGTGAGGAAGACGCTCAGTGTAGCGCGCCACCCAGGACTAACGAGATGGGCTATATGGTGCATTTGAAGATACAGCGGTGTATTCAATAACTGTTGGAAGCTGCCGTCTTGTCGGAAAGACCGCAGCTTCCGACAGAAATAGGTCGGAAGGGGTTCCGACTTATTCAATAGGGGCTGATTTTTTTCCAACAAGTCGGGAATTCCCAACTTGTCGGAAAACACGTGGATCGGCGGAATAGCTGCCGATCCACGTGCTTCTGTCGGAAATGGTGCCAAATCCGACAGGTTTTGGCCCCCTTTCCGACAAACTCAATCCGACTTGAAAACAAGTCGGATTGAGGTGAGGAGACGAGCGGTGCCTCTCTCCCTGCAGCGCCTCCCCCCGCCGCCACAGACATATCCCCCCGCAGCCAGCTCCCCCCGCCGGACGCCGATCTCTGCTCCCCCCTTGGCCTGCAGGCACCTCTTTCCATGCAGTGCCTCCCGCCACCGCCCCAGGCATACCCCCCCTCAGCCAGATGTCCCTGCCGATCTCTGCTGCCCAGCTTACCCCGCCACCGTCCCGCTCACGGCCACCGCCATCTGCACTCCTGGCCGCTGCTGTCAGCGCTTCTGCAGCCGCTGACAGCAGCGTCAGGACAGGACCCTGTGTACGGCCAAATCTGACAGTCGGATTTGGCCGTCCACTGAATAGGGGTTGTCGGATCCATTCCAACAACTGCATGTCGGAATGGATCCGACTCTTATTGAATATACCCCACAGTATATGTGGACACATCTGTATGTAACAAGAACTGTCTGTTTAGGAAAATTTGTTATATAGTGTGTGATCCTTCTGCCTTATTATCCTATACACATGAATACTTATGAAACAGTATGCTGAGGACATAGAACAAAAATCTTCAAGCAACAAAGGTTCCTTGGTGTACGCTGGAATTAAAACCATAGTGAAATCATCAATGGGTAAGAGGATATAAACCATATTGGCAACATGTTATCTGCAGATGCTGGAGTGGTCTGTACAGTGTGGCGACACACGTGCGGCAGTGTAACGGTTAGTTAATATTTGATACTATACTATGGCTGTCATGTTATATAATTATCCTGTGGTCAGGGATATTTGGGTATATTAATAATCTTTAATTTAGAAAGTTTGTAGCCCATGATGTAGTGTTTCCTAACTGTAGGTGGTGTTTTACAGGGACCACAGAGAGCCTCCGTAGCAGCTGGAGCGGCTCTGACCGGCAGGCGGACGTGGTGCACTACATCAGCGAGGAGCGGTGCCTGGCTCTGCAGCTCTGCGGTTGGAGGAAGAAGGGGACAGATGTCGATATTGGACCTTTTCTCACCTCATTAGAACAGGAAGGAGAATGGGAGAGAGCAGCTGCTATTGCGTTGTTTAACCTGGACATCCGCCGCGCCATACAAATCCTCAATAAGGGGGCCTCAACCGGGAAAGGTTGGCAATCTCTTTTCTCTTTATCTATCAGCTTCTAGACTTTCCTATTGGGTGTGTGGGAGGAGGGTAATAGCACAAATGGAGTCATTAAAAAGCGAATAGGGGCCTGAAACAAGACAACTGGCAATGTCCGTTCAAAACGGCCATGACCTGTGTGTTAGATGTAACACAGGCCGTTTTTTAACCATTATTACCAAGCCTTGAGTGCCGCACTTTTTTGCAATCTACGTAGCATTTTGAACAGTGAGGGCGCCTGGTGCAGATATCTATCTATCACTGATCTCTACACTGCTTAGTAGTTTGCATTACGCGATTGTACATGTATGTTTCAGTAGTGACAGGCAGCCATGTGTTAGTGATGTAGTTTCTTAGGGTAGTGTCAGACGTGCCGCAGTTGTTAATGACGTTTCAACGCCCACCGCCTTTTTATCAGGTCATGCAACGGGTGATAAACAAAGTTGTTCTGTTATGTGTCATTCTGCACTTTTGTTGATCACCCGTTGCGTAACCTGATAAAAAGGCCTGCGGGCATTGAAACGTTGTCACTGTAATTGAATAATATATCCCCTATTGTATCACCAGTGCGTGCAGTGCTGCCGTGTTTCTTCTAAAGAGTGCATAATTAGTTACTGTATGTCTCGCGGATGATTTATTCTTTTCTAAAAAGTGTATATATATGTTTATTAACCAAGTCATACAGATGCTTTACTTGCTGTAGTATACGCGTTTGCGTTTCACAAAGGAGTAAGAGAAAACATCATGGTGGTGCTGTGTTGACCTTTAACACTTAATGAAAACCGAAGAGGGGTTTGGAGGGGAGGAGCTGATAATCCACTAAAGGTTAATTTATTATTGCCGTTATTTATCAATGAGTGATAAATTTCACTGTGAGTGATAAATTGCTGCAGCCAATCCGCTCCTAACTGTCATTTTTCAAACCCAGCCTGTGACATGGAAGTTAGGAGCTGATTGGCTGGCGAAATTTATCACTCATTGATAAATGAGCCTATAAGTGCTGACACTTTTATCCCTCATTTAACCCCATGTGTAATGAAGTGTCCCTCCGATAAGGGAAAGTACATTAAAGATTTTAAAACTCTCTTAGTACTCCGTGTTCATTTTTGCTTTGCAGGAGATCTGAACCTCAACGTAGTAGCGATGGCGCTGTCTGGGTATACGGATGAGAAGAATTCCCTGTGGAGAGAAATGTGCAGCTCCCTCCGCATACAGCTCAGCAATCCTTACCTGGCGGTCATGTTTGCCTTCCTCACCAGCGACCCTGGCTGCTATGACACCGTCCTGGTGGGTTTGCTCCTCCTAAGAATACTTGGCTTTAGGGGGTGGGCCTAGAATTACCTGACCTCGCAGGAAAGGGTTCTGACTAGTCTACGCTGTAGTATTTCCCCAGTAGTCGTCACACACCATCCTAAAACTATACCCAAGTACTGTCCTGCAGAGGGTGAGTTACCCACGGGACAGGCAGACATGGTTTGGCTTTTATTCGGAAGGGCTTTGGTCTGGCAGTAGCTCTGAATTGAATAATTAACCACATGGTTTTGGACTGATGGCAAAACATTTCCCACAAGCTCTGTTATAGGTTCTCCAACAGCCAGAGGCCAGCATGTGTGGAGTCCTGTGCTATCCTACAGCCAACCAAATGGATGATAGGGTAATGTCACTCGTAGTGTCACCTATCTTGTCTACCTTGGTCTGAGCAGTTACATAAGCAGCACCTCTTCTGCTAGGTCCCACCTTGGAAAGCAATTTCTAATTCCGATCTCAAAATGACAGCTATGCCTGATTATCCCATCAAAATCAATTTGGATAATTATCAGACATATTACTAAATGCAATCAGAAGATTACTGCAATTAATAACTGTGTGGTTCTCTTCTGACCGCACGAATAGGCTGCATTAAAACCGGAAGAGCTGTCAGTGCTGTTCTGCCCCTTATGTCGGAATGCTGCTCATTTTGAATGGAGCTTTGACTAAGCCGCAGGATTGGCCCATGTGGGCGCTGCTTTCTTTTATCAGCTATACAATAAAATCGCATTCACTACGGTTTCACTTGTAACAAGTCCAAGTTACTTTTATGGCAGCACCATGAGCTGGTTGCACAGGCAGAAAGTAACAGCAAGTGTAACCCGATCACTGGTCATTTTCCATCTCCCTACGGCCCTTAGAGCTTTGTATTCTCTCTGGCTATAGGTAATAAGGTAATGGGCGTGGCCACGTCAGGCCGTACCCATCACACGTGACATCTGGTTCATACCAAAGAGGCGCCTTTGATGTATGTTATCTTGACATCGCTTTTCTGCTTCTCTGTTCCAGTTTGAATGCGCTATGGCAGTGAGGGATCGGGTGGCCTTTGCCTGTTTGTTCCTAAATGATGCTCAGGTAAGGTGGCAAATACCTCAATACTTATTACGTCTTATTACTGAGTTACATGATGCACATGGAAGGATTATATAGTGCTTATCTATCCAACACTTTTTGCCCCCCGCCTTCAGGGCTTCTGCGATGCTCGCCTCCCAAGTCATCCCCAACTTCTAGCCCTTCCAGCGATCTCTCATGAGTAGGTCACTCTTCAATGACTTCAGATGGGGCGGCAGTGTTATCATACTG